>NC_091142.1:32184868-32514368 GCF_041381155.1 Argopecten irradians | reverse complement strand
AAAAAAAAAAAAAAAAAAAAAAAAAAAAAAATCCACCCACAAAAAAACAAAAAAAAAAAAAAAAAAAAAATTTGCCAAAAATAAAAAAAATTAAAAAAAAAAAAAAAAAAAACAAAAAAAAAAAAAACTTTAAGTAAACAAAAAAAAACCAAATCACCCTCAAAAAAAACCTCAACAAATCTCAATCCCCAAAAAACCCCACCTACCCACGACTAATTTAAGTAATATTAAAATTCTCACCAAATAACAAAAAAAAAAAAATCAAAAACAAATTTACCCCACCAAACAAAAAAACAACCCAAAAAAAAATAAAATAAACCCATAAAAAAAAAAAATTTTTAAAATCAAAAACCTAACCCTTTACTACCCATGAACCAAACTAAACAAAAAATTTTACCCCCACAAAAAACTTAATAACAAAAAAAAAACCCTAAAAAAAACCTGAATCCCAAAACTTTAAACAATAAAAAACAAAAAAAAAAAACAAAAAAAAAAAAAACAAACCAAAAATCCCTATCATTTATGAACAAATACCCAAAAACCCCTTTGTTTACAAAAACCTGCACTTCCTTTACAAGAACTGCAAAAAAAAATTGTCCCCAAATTTAACAAAAAAAACCCTAAAAAAAAAAAACCCAAAAAAATGCCAATTTTAATCATTAATATAAAACATATCCACCCCATTTAAAAAAAAAATCAAAAATTCCAAAACACTAAAAACAAGTTAAATTTTAAATTTAAAAATACCAAAAAACCCAATTTAACTATTTAAATACCCCCCCACAACCAAAAAAAAAAAAAATGTTAAAAAAGAAAAAAATCCCCCCCAAAAAAAACTTAAAAACATAAAATATGTTTTAAAAAAAACCCTTTATGTATATAAAAAAAAAAAAAAAAAATAAACTTAAATTAAACAAATATGCCCCCCAAATTTACCAAAAAAAAAAAAAACCCAAAAAAAATAAAAAACCTATGTAACATCAATCCCTTTCTAAATAAGATTCATAAAAAATCCCTAAAAAACCTTCATAAAATCAAAAAAAATAAAAAAAAAAAACAAAAAAAATCCATTTGTATATTAACTAAAAAAAAAATTTTTTATAAAAAAAAACCCCCCCCCCAAAATGTTTAAAACAAAAAACTAAAACCCAAAAAAAAAAAAATAAAAAAAAAAAAAAAAACAAAAAAAACCCCATGTCCAAAAAAAAAAATCCCAAAAAAAAACCCCCCAAAACCCCCTAAATGTTTCACATAAAAAACCCCCAGGTTTCCGAAAAAAAACCCCAAAAAAAAAAACCCTTTTATGTTACAAAAATTAAAATTTTTAAAAAATTTGAAAAATTTTACAAAATCCCAAACCAACCCGAAATTTTCATTCAAACTAAACCAAATTCCTATTCAAAAACCAAAAAAAAAAAAAAAAAAAACAAAAAATTTAAAAAAAAATTTACCAAAAAAAAAATAAACCCACATAAACTTTCACCCAAAAAAAAATCTTATTTAACCTAAAACCCCCCATGTCCCCAAACCCAACCCCCCACCCCAAAACCCCCCCCCAAAAACCCCAAAAAAAAACACAACAGGTCCCCCCAAACATTCAAGTACCCAAATTTAACGACCCCAAATAAAAAAAAATTTCCCCCCCAATAAAAATAACCCCCCCCCAAAAAACATTTAAATTAAAAAATACATGGCCAAAAACACCCCCCAAAAAAAATATTATAAAAACAATCCAAAAACAAAAAATACCATTATTTCCCTCCCCAAATACAGTCTTCCCAAAAACCATCCGAAAATTAACCCCCAACAATCCTTTAAAAAATTCCCACAAAAAAAACTTTGTTACAATCCAATTTTAAAACCCAAACCCCCAAATTCAAAAAAAGTCCAAAAAACCCCAAATTAAAAACCCCACCCAACACGCCACAACCCCCAACCAACCACGAATACCAAAAAAAAAAATTTAACCAAAAACCGAAATCTTTTTCCCAAAATTTCTAAAAAAAAAAACTAACCTTTAAAAATAATAGCCCTATTAATCCCCCAACAATTACAATTCCAAAATTCGTATTAAATCCCCACCAAAAAATCCACCCACCATTTTACAGGTCCAAAAAATTTGAATTACAGTATTCAATAAACAAAAACCCTGTAATTTCAAAAAAATATTCAAAAAACATCAAAAAAAAATAAACAAAAATAAAAACCTCCCAAAAAAAAACTGGTTACAAAAAAATAATGTTCCCCCCCAACAAGTATCCCCCCAAAAAAACCAAAAACAATTATCCAAAACATTCATAGTAAATATCCCTCAAATGGTAAACCCCCTTAAATTAAACGTCCAAACTATCTATTTTCTGTATTTATGTACATTATTAATCCCATAAAGTTTTTTTTACCGAAAATCCCCCAAAATAAAAATTTAACCAAAAAACCATTTTAAACAAACAAACCCAAAATTGATATTATAAAATCTACCCATTAAATCTCCCAAAACTTAACAGGTCCAAAACCCTGTATTTATCCCATTAGTAATCTCAACACCACTACCCATACATTGTTTTTACAACCAACCAAAAAAATATCCCAAAACTAAAAAAAAAAAAATTAAACATCCCACAAAAAAATTTAAAAAAAAAAAAATCATTAACCCGTCCAAAACAAACCAAACACATTCTGTATTTATCCCATTTAAGACTGTATTCCCACAAATTCCCTAAACAATCTGTCCAAAATCCAAAAAATTAAAAAAAACCAAAATCCCATTACCAACCCCCAAAAAAAAACCCCACCTCCAAAATTCAAAAAAATTTAAATTACCAACCCCCCACCCAACCCACAAAATCCACCCCAAAAAAAATTCAAAAATTTTATCCCCAAAAGTATTCCCCGTTTTGATATACTCCCAAACCATTAAAAAAATATTAATTTCGGTATTCCCAAATCCCCCACTGTTTATCAATTCACAAAAAAAAATCATAAACAAACAAAATACAAAACGCCCCTCCAACAAAATACAGCCTCTCCGAAAAAATATCTCACTTCAAACCATTAAAAAAATCCCATGTTTATAACATTACCAATAACATTCTGTATTTATCCCCCCTAAATGTGCATCTTTACCTTACCACCATATTAAAATCACCCCAAACATTCCATGATAAGTATCCCCCAAACGACCCCTAACTTAAACAATAAAAAAAAAATTTAAAAAAAATCACCCCCCCCCCCCCCCCCCAAAAAAACCCCAAAGTTATAAAAAATAATCCAAACATTCAAAACTTGACACCCCCCCTTCCCCCCCCTATACCCCCCAAACAAAAAACCCCATTAAACATCCCCCCCAAAAACAACCCCCAAACCCCCATTTATTCCAATTAGTAACTCCCAGTTTATACCCCAAACATTCCCTAACACCCCTTTAACCTCCACCCCACATCAACTAAAATTAAAACACAAATTTGCCAAAATTCTGTAAAAACCCCTAGCCACTGAAAAACATTTCATCCCCAAAAATTAAGTGCTAAAACAAAAATTTATCCCCAAAAAAACAAAAAATATACAGGTCCAAAGATTCTTTTATTTTAAATCCCCCATTAGTTACACTAAATTATCCCCTACCCCATGTATAAAACACAGGTCCAAACAAATGAACCTTACCCATTAATATTCCCACTGTTTAAACACCAAACATTAATTCCCATTATTTGGCCCCATCCCCAAATATTTTCAAAATATCCATTTTTAAATTAAAAAAACAAACCCCCAAACAACAGTAACTAAACTAACAAACCCAAAATTACCCCCCCCCAAAAATCTATTACCAAAAAATACATAAAAAAAAAAATGTTTTATCCGACCCCAATATAATATTCCATGTTTAAAAAAATCCAAAAATCCCCCCATAATCAACCATTTAAATTACATAAACAACCCCCCCCAACCCTTGAGGTCAGATCGATTTATTAAAAAAAATTGCGATTTAAATAAAATTACAAAAAAAAATTTAATTTCACAACTTACCCTAAACTTCATGTATAATAAATACCCCCCTAAAATTTTTACAAAGTCAATCGAAAAAAAAATCTTCGCAAACTTTTTTTTAAAATTAAAAAAAATGTAAAAAAAACCGCAAAGAATGTTGCTTTTATTTACATTAAAATAATAGGAAAACATTTCTAAATTAAAAATACCTTAAAAATTACCCCTTTTCTTTCAAAATTACTCCCCATTTTAAATTAAAGGTCAATGGGTAATCATCATATCATACCCAAACGCTCCCCACCATCATACAGGAAAACTGGGTATTCAAAAAAAAAAAAACCCTTGGTAATGTCATGACGCTAAAAACTCTATTAACAACCACCACAAAGGTTAAGAAAAACCCCCAACTTCTCTAAAAAACCCCCTAAACCAGACACAAATCAAAACAAATGCTCCAAAAACCCTCATTTGGGAATCATCCAAGCCAAGGATTCTTTCCCCAACACCCCCACAAAAGTCATACCAAATTTTACCCCTGTGTTAAATCCCCCTGATTCATGTAAAAAAATCTAAAAAAATAAAAAAAAACCCAACAAAAATATAAAAAAGTCAAAATATCCAAAACCCAAAGTTACATTGGAAAATGGACAAAAACATCCCCAAAAAAAAACCAATGTAACCCAAAAACCTCCCCACCCTTTGAAATTATTGGGAAAACAAAAAAATATAAAAAATTCTAAACACCCTCATTAATAACTACGTTTCCACTAAAAGGGACTACCCCCTAAACCCCAAACCCCCCCTGAACCCCCCCAAATTTAAAATTAAATAAAACAAATCAAAAAATTCCCCTCAAATCCTCCCCTACAAACAAATCAAAAAACCTAATTTGAAAACTCAAACAACCCCCCTTCAATAATCCCAAAGTAATCCCAAAAAACAGGTCACCCCCCAAAATGTAAAAAAAAAAAATAAAAAAACATATCTATACAATATTTTACGAACATCTTAAAATACAAAAACCCCTTTTAAAACAAAACCTTCAACCCCCTCCCCCAAAAAACAACCAATACCCAAAAAAAAACCCCAAAAAACCTTGGCGTTCCCCAAACACCCCCAAAATAAACAGGTTTCAAAAAAAAAAATTTCCCCAAATAAATCCTATTAAAAAGGTAAAATAACCCCAAACACAAACACCCCCACACCCCTTCAATATCCCCACCATTATGTAAAAAAAGCCCCTCATCCAAAAAAATTCCCCTAACAAAAATCAAGTAAATCCCTAAACCAAAACACAGGCCTCACCCAAACTCACAAAAACTAAAAAAACCCTCACCCCCCCCTGTAAACAAAATCATGTTCCATACAATTGTGGGGTTAATTAGGTAACCTAAATGTTAACCCCCCCAAACAACACCTACAAAAAAAAACCCAGTACAAATCTCCCATTGTACCTCATACAAAGGTCACATCCCCACCCCCCCCCCTGCCAAACCCCATAACCCCAAAACAACCAATCCACCCCCCCTAAATACAAAAAATCCCAAAAAAAAAATCCCACTAACACCTCCCCCCCAAATAAAATGCAACAACCCTCCCAAACCCAACAATTACCCCTGTTAATTACCCCAAACAGGTCCAAACATTCCAAAATTGTAAAACCCCTGTAACCCCCACCCCCTGAAAATGGTGCAAACCCCACCCAAAACCAAAAAAAAATCCCCCAAATGTCCACCCCCAAAGATGAAAACATTCCCTGCCCCCAACCTCCCAAATCATGTAACACACACAACCCCAAAAAAACCCTAATTACAAACATACCAAAAAAACCCTTAGCATCCCCAAAACTCCTCCCCCAAACCCCAGGCAACTGTCCAAACCCATTAAGGTGCATAAAAAAACCATTAACTTACCCTAAACTGTTAAAAAAAGTGTCCAAAAAAAAAAAGTTATCCCATACAAAACCTCCCAAATACTCAAACATACATTTCATAATATGGTGACAACCTATGTTAACCAAATACAAACCCCACTAACACCCCCATCCAAATTGTTAACATCCCACAAAATTCTGTAATACCCCCACAAAAAAACAATTTGTCTGGTCAATAACAAAAGAAACAAAACAAAAAAAAAAAATCAAAATCCTACTTTTTTTATAGCAAAAAAAAACCCATTTCCGATGTTTTAAATGAAAAATAAACAACAAAAAAAACCAAAAACAAAAAAAACAATTTTAAAAAATATTTTTTTTTAAATATTCCCACAAATTATCAAAGCACCAAGTAAACATAAAAAAAAACGTACAAAAAAAAACAAGAATAGAAACAACAATTCCGCACCTATACAGGTCCAAAGTCACTTTTCAACGTAGTATCTCCCATGAACTTAAACAGGTGACAGAATTCAGTTAAAATAAAAAATTTCATTTTTTTTACATTTCTGCAAACAAAGGTTTTTTAACCTGCAACGAAAAAATAAAAGAACGACTAGCGCATTCTATATTTCCGGGGAACTTTTAATCCAAATAAATTAACGAAAAATTTATCTAATATGAACAAATCATGTCTCTTTGATCATTTATAGGAAAGTATACATTTTTTACTGTCAATTTGTTTATTTCCTACCCCAAACTTGCATTTTTTAAAATCATTTTCATTCTGATCTGTCGATCAGTATTTACATATAATAAAAAAACAAAACAAAGTCCAAAATTTTGAAGTATGACGTCACAATTCATTAAAAACGAAATGACATTCATAAAAGTATGCGTTTTCGGGGAATCTCTGTGTCAAATATTTAGGCTGGGTATACCCCGCCATTGTGGATTTTGAGGTGAAGTTCAGTGCTTTCTATAGTATGAGACAGACAGTGACAAACAAGACTTTATAAGGGTCAAGGAAATTCTCAATACAGGTGCGTGTTACAATACTGTCGCTAATGATAACCTGTGTTTAGTATTTGTATTAAAAAATCAAAATTTGTTGTCAAGCATAATGTAGTTTAAATACTTAAAATGTACGATTTTGATAAAGTGTCCTCCCATGATTGAATAAAAATGACAGGTCACAGTTTTGCAATAAAAAAATTAACAGCTTAATTATTTTAATGTTATTGGGAATTACCAATCCAATGAAATTAGAAAGTGTAAGCATGACCGAAACATTGTGCGTTGTGTCTTTGTAAACTGAAGGTCACGAATTGTTCTCAGTATTAACTTTTACTGACAATGATTGTTGAAAAAGGACAAAATTACATGTTTTATACATGTTTTATAACCCTCTAAAACATACAATCATGTACATGTTTTATAAATTGTCCAGAAATGGTGCATAATTTGGTAAACATCACATCATCTCCTAACAAACTACAAAAAAACAAAAAAAAATCCCAAAATTTGACAAATATCAAACAAAAAAATAAACACCTTTTGGATTGACAAAATTTACATGTTTTATATGCATGGATTATAAAGTATCTAAGAATCCATTACCTATAGGGAAAATTCTTTAATTACACCAGTTTACAACATGGGGAGATATATAGTTGATAAAGATAGATGTTACATAATGTGTAAATGACGGCTCTACTTCAAGACACAGATTGAATTACTTGAGACTTTTTAGAGACAAAAGCATTTAAAATCTGTCCCATGTATTACCAGTAAAATTTCCCTCAGGGGGTATAATTCCTCACCACGGTCTGGTGTACATTTAAACAGACGGTCGTGTTGGATCTTGACATTACAGTCAATAGTACAAGTCTGTGGTGATTCCAAGTCCAGTTTATTCTTCATCCATACCACAGTCTGTCACGATTTTATCAACAACAAGAAGCCCAAGAGGCCTTGACGGTCACCTGAGTGCTGCTACAGAAAGAGCATTGCAAAGTTGGTTCAAATCTGTAAAAAGTATTTACAAATCAGAATAAACTTTAAAGTTGAACCTTCATATTAGAATTTTTATTTTTTGTTTTTCATTTTGAGAGTTAGTATATCATGTTACCAAACCTTATGCTTAAAATTCCAATTTGCTTTGCCAACGATAAACAACAAAACTAAACTAGAAGTCAGTCAGTGTCAGTGATTTTATAAATTTCACTTTTTAATCTATGAAGATTATTTGGTTCCATTAAACCTGTGAATTCAGCAGATTTTTGAAATTTTAGCCATTTTTACACATTTTAGCCCCGCCCCTCTAGTCCCTGGGGGTCAGCCAGGACCAATATAGATATGATGTTAAAATGCTATTTCAGGCTAATAATTCTAACCCAGTTTGACTCATTTCCTATAAAAACTAAGCAAATAATGTTCATAAATGTGTTTTTCCTATAGAAACTATAGTAAATTTGACCCCCTCCCCAGGGGAAAGTCCGAGATCCCAGGGCCATGAAATTCACAAGTTTTGTAAAGGGCCTTATGACCTTCCAATCTATGAAGAGTATCTGGTCCCATCAAGAGTATTTGATTCTACCAGTTCCAGAATTTCAGAAGAAGATTTTTGAAGTTTTAGCCTATTTGACCCCTATTGGCCCTGCCCCTGAGGCCCCTGGGAGTCAGTCATGGAAAATTTGTTAATAGGATGCAATGGCCATTTCATAAGGGTAATTCTGACAACATTTAACTAATTTTCTATTACAAATGACCAAATAATGCTCCAAAATGTCTTTTCACTATATAAAATATAATAAACTTACCCCATCCCCAAATGGAAACCTGAGACCCCAGGGTCGTATAATTCACAATTTTTGTAGAGGGCCTTGAGACCTTTCAATCTATGAAGAGTATTTGATTCTGACATTTCTGAAATTTCAGAAGAAGATTTTTGAAGATTTAGCCTATTTGACCCCTTTTGGCCCCACCCCTCAGGCCCCTGGGGGGCTGGGACCATATAATTCACAATTTTGGTCGACCTTTGGCTATGGAAGGTTTCTGCAAAATTTCAACAAATTTGGTTCTGTAGTTTTGGAGGAGAAGTCGAAAAAGCAAATTGTTTATCGCCATACTACGCACGACGCGTGACGACTGACAAAAGGCAAGTAGAATAGGTCACTTGAGACTTCGTCTCAGGTGACCTAAAAAGCTGCTTCAGAATACAATGGCACCGTCCTCTGAACCATCGGCTTTGAATAAAAACGAGAGTAGGCTCGCACTAGAAACATTATCATTATCTTAAATTCTATGCCACAGTCTTGTGTTTATAGCTTTGAAGGCTGACCTTATAAGAGTAAGAACAAAGGTGATATTTCATTGGGACAATGCAAAGATAATAGTCATGATTAATAGAATCTTACATTTTGGTCTGTCAGGTGGACAGGATATCTCAACCCGAGTGAAAGATTTTGGCTGGTCATAAATAGTCAAAATCTTTCACGAGAGTTGAGATATCCCTGTTCAACTGACAGGCCCATGTTTGATTTTTTTTCTCCCATACATTAATGCGAAATGATGAAAATTCAGTTGTGCGTACAAATGGTCGCCGCATGTATAGATGACGTCACTGTCTAGCATGTGTGAGCTGTCTTTTCCCTACCCCGGTAAAAGACAGAGTTTTCTTTCATACCTACGGGTGTAATACTGGCTGGTCTAGGGCAATACACTCATGTCGCCTGAGGCTGTATTACATGGCTATCCATGCAATAAAGCCTCGTGACATCACGGCATCAACAAAAATTTCTATTTCCTCGGTAAAATTTTAACATTTTTTTCACAAACTTAACTGGTTTTACAATAAAAGATGCAAACAACAGAATTTTTGTTGAAAATATCACGTAATGTTTAATGAAAAATGGACTTTCAGTCGTGGATTTCTTCAAATTTATTTCAAAATGACAGGATATTATAGTTGTAAAATTGCAATAAAACATCGAGGTATGAAAGCAAAATACTCTTTCATAAGTGGATATGAAGGATATGGATATTCTAACTTCGGGATCACAACCTGGGGTTTTACTACATTTTGTGACCCTCGCGTAGAATATCCCTATCCTTCTTATCCACATATGAAATAGTCTTATAATCTTTTCCCAAGTAACCCCGGTATAACCCTGTCAAGTATGGGAGACAATATGTTTACAGTATGTTGTCTACTATCATCTATGCCATAGTATTGTTTACAGGGAGATTTAATTCCTCCTTTTGTATTCTCATTACTATGATGATGGAATAAATTTGCTCAAGAGAAAAATAAAACCCCCTTTAGTTGACTTGTTTTGCCTTTTTAACCATGTTATAATATGTACAAGCAAACACAATTTAAATCAATACATTATACTGTATAACATGAAATATTTGTTGTGTAAAACTTTCGTTGTTTTCATGGTTGCTCTTGAACCATAAATACAAAATGTTACAAAATTTGATTAATACAGAATTAAATTCCTATCCTGAATATTTCTGTACATGAAATGTTCTTAAATCTTCTATCCATGATGTAAAATAGCAACAGACATTACATGTCATACAGTAAGCAAAATTAGCTAACAACTCAAATTTAATTAAAAAACATGTAAAATATTTAATCTTCATTTTCAACAATAACAAATTTTAATAATTAACAGAATTTCAACAATGAATCACATGCAAATAAACAATTAAAATAATTTACAAACTACTCAATCTCATTCACTCCAATGTTTCACTGCAGCTGCTGTTGTCAAGAGTCTGGGGGATATAGTTTTATAATGTGTTGTTGGGTGGCAGGATAGCTGGTTACCGGACAACATCTATGTTTGTTCACATACTCATAGATACAGGGATAGCAGAACACGTACCTGTAACAAACAGGACAACAAAAGTTATCTCCCTTGAAATGACAATTTCATTTAATTTTCCATAGCTGAGACTAAATTAGTTTGTTCTTTTAAGATACATATAGCTTTTGCTGTCTAGCTGTTTTTATCCATTTTATACCAAAACATCACATGAACAAAATATTTAGAATTCTACTTAAAAGTACATGTTTCATGATACACTGTACGATACATTGTAAATAACTAGATAATTAATCTTACGATCTTATTAACAAATTCTTATATAAACTAGCTTAAAAAGAAAAATTAGCATGTTTCAAATAATTTGTCATCGTGAGATACATATTTCTTTTCAAAGAAAGTTGAAAAGGAAAAGAATTCCGATGAGTTTTTTTATCTACTTTGTGAATTCCAATCCATATATACTCCAAGTAAGAGAGAGTTGATGTAGAGTTACCTACCCTGACACAGATAATGTGGTGTCGTTGGTTCTAGTCCTCAGACACACAGGACATACATTGTAAGGGGGCGTGGCCAGGTCCTCATCATTCTAAAACCATCATATCAAAATTCACCTCATATTTTGAAATATTGCAATAATAATACAAAATATGACAAGAATCAAAGTGTCAAGGCCACTCATAGATGCTGTGAATGAAGGACTCAAACAAAGAGAATAAAGAAATTGGAAACATTGGGTTTTTCATTCTCATTTAATATATTGAATTTAGTATACTAAATAAGTGTGCATGTGTTGAATTTTCATCATCTCTTCAAGGACAAAAAAAAAATCATCCTCCGGCCTCCCCCCCCCCCCCTCTAGTGATCAACTATTAGCGCGTTGTAATCTTCATATCCCATCTTAGTACATTTTAAGATATACGTTTATCGGGAAAAATGTATCAGACATGTAGAAATAGTTGTTGTCGATTTCCGTTGAATATATTTTGTATTTTCCTTCTTAGAAAAATGATAACATGGGTTTGTCTTTGATGACCTTTTTGACTAATAAATAATGGGGCCAGATGTTACTTTTGCCAAATTAAAAAGGGTTACATTATTTTCGTTACGTATGATATAAACTCATCTATTTTATTTTAAATATCACCAGAAACGCGAGTCTTCGGGTAACATCAAAAGATCCAGCTTCATGTATATGCCATCAGACTTCAGCAGAGTCTTCGTAAGAACTTTACTGTACTAGATCCCAGATCATGTGTGATGTTTTGTGCTGTGTATGCGGGGTACCAATCACTGTGTGTGTAGAGATATAATGAGGTACGGCAAGGAGAATTTTCATTTGTGAATGCATTGATTAAATCTGGCATAATTTATATTAGCAGCTGATATGTGTGTATACACTATTAAATGCAGATTGTCAAACATATTTAATATACTTGCTGAGAAAGTTCACAGGACATAAGTCCATTCAGGAATCCCCCTCTGACAATATGGATGATATCATAAGCTGAAGTAAGTTTGATTCGTGGATGACTTATGTGTATTGCAAAAAACACCCATGAAAAGATATGTGCATAAAAAATGAAAACCTCCTAAAATAGGCTAAAAGGTTAACAACTTTACTAGACCATAAGTGAATGAAATGAGATCAAAGAAGTGGAAATATCGTCAATGCTGGTTTTAGTAGTTTATGGTCCTGAAAATGCATACAAAAATCATGCTATTTTCAGCAAGTGTTTCTATGATTAACAAGGAAGAAAAGGCAACAAAAAGGTAAAAGACCTAAAAATAGTGAACTAAGGCTACTACATCTAGACCATAAGAGTGGCTCACAATGTGTCTATGATCGAGTTCGACGAGATAATGAATATCTCTGCTAGGCGTTTTATAGTTGTTGTTCCGGAAAATGATTCTTAAACACAAAAAATCTGCCATTTTTTCACCAATGTTTCCTCCAACGAGTTACAGTGCGCTAAAAAGTACAAAAAAGTGAAAACCTTAAAATAGCAAAAGTGCATTGAACTAGATATCATAAGACTATATTGTGCCCTTTAGTGGATTGGGATTCGTGTTTGCATGCCAATATATCTCTTCCTGGTTTTAGAGTTATAGCTCACCTGGATAACTAGAACCTGGAACTAAAAATTATGATTGATATTGTTCAGCAAATTGTAGGACACATAGGTTACGGAAGTCAAAATGGTGCGAATGAGAATGGTGTATCTATTAAACCAACAACATAAAAAATATAAAACCACTAAAACTACACCCCCAACAACATTAAAACACGCTCCATATCTCAGAATCACATCACTGTCTACACAGGTTACAAATACCCCTGTACACAAAATTAGTGCAGTAGAAGGTATCTACTAGAGAGACCTAATAAGAAACAGAATAAGGTAAGTTTCTAGGATGTTTATAGAAAGTTATCTGTGTGCATGGGTTTGTGAAGGTTTGTTTGCTCCGGTGTACGTATTCTTAATAGAAATATATCTGCCTATTATTCAGCAAATGTTTCCCACTGGTTACAGGAAATGAAAGTAACAAAAAAGTTAAAAACACTTTTAATATGAATTTGCAAAAGGCTTCTACAGACAAACCATAAGAACTGAAAGTGGCACCTATGGAGTTGTTCCGTGTGCATAAATCACTTCTGGTTGTTTAGAGTGTGTATGCTGCACGTTGTAAACGAACCTTTTGGTTACAAATAAAATATGGAAAAATTTCAGCAATGTATTCCAAGGTTGTACTGAAAAAATCAAAAAATGATGAAACCTATAAAATAGCAAAAGTGTACTACTAGACCATAAAGAACAATGTGTTCTATGAAGTTTCATGGATAGTATCTCATGCTGGTTATAGTAGTTGTGCTGCTCCGGTGTAACGATATCTTACACAAAAAGTCGTGTCTCATAGAGAACATTTACACAATTGGTTTCCGATGGTTTTACAGTGAAAAAAGTACATAAAATTACAAAAATAATGATGTACCTTATGTAAATCTAGCAAAAGGTTAGTCACTACTATGTACTCATACAGGACCGCCAATGTGGTAAGAAGTTTCGTTTGGAAAGATATCTCTACTGGTTTTAGAGTTAAGCTCCTGTGAGTAACTCATTCGTTTACGTGTTTACGGGACGGACAAGACGAGACGGACAGCGTACGACGGTAACCCAACGCTTTGAAAATGTCCCCCTCCAACAATCGTTGTGTCGGGCGAGAGGGGTATGTTTTAATAAATGAGTGACTTAACACAGAAAACCTTTAGCTTCTAGCCTATCACTGGTGATAGTTAAGTGTACATCTGAGTGTATACCTGGTATCTGTTAGTGCCAACAATGATTTGTAAGAGGATCTTAATTTTTAGTTAGTAGTGTTGATAATTTATTATGGAGTAAATGAATCTATATGACTATCTCTGAATCAAATATTGTGTAAAAATGTGTTCGCTATTGAGTGTTTCAATGAATTTTGAATTTCAGTGAATACTCATGCATTTATTTGTTTTAGTCACACTATCTTTAGTGCCTGAATGTATTTTGATGATGTATGATTTAAGTATTTTGTGTCCAATATTGTAGAATAATGACTTTTGTGTTAAAATGGCTGTGTGTGTACATGTAGTATCTGTGGTGTTTAATATCATGAGAATGTAAAAGTGTGAAATAAGAAGAAATAAGTAACAAAAGTCCATTTTGATCACATTGTGTTGTGCACGCATAAGTATTTTTGTTGTTCGTTATGTTTACTATACCAGGTAAACGCTGTTAATTTCTTTGTTGTGTTCTTTTGTTGCTTTTTTTGTGTAGTATATTGCTCAAGCATCTTATTGATTGGAATTGAAGATGATGATTGCATCCTTGTTCTTCTACCAGGTTTGTTACTGTGATGTAGAAATCGATTGCCGTGATACAAGGCTCAATAACTTTAGTGGTTTTTTTTTTTACCTTTTCTTAATATATTTATGGTGCGGTTTCGACACCGATTTGACTAATGTATTTCCCAGTCGGATCGAATATTTTTATTTGTTGCTTGCGGTCCGCTGCATTTCGCCAGCGTCTCTGCGAGGAACGTCGGTGTTGACAAACCCCAAGGAGAGCATTTGGTATGGATTTCGTGCCGAAAGGAAACTATAATGTTACCATTGGATATCTAAGTTATTTCATGTTGCGAGAGGTTATACAACACTATCTGTTTTTATATATATATTTTTGATCGGTGCCTTACTTCCAGGACTGCATCGTAAAAAATCTTCTAAGTTGAAAAAAAATCACGATTGACTCGGTAACAGTTCGATTGTGACTGGAGATCTGGCTGGTCCAGGTTTATGGCATCGCACATTCCGATTGCACCACTATGCATGTGGTTTCTTGTTTGTTTCTTTTCTGTCTTTATTTTTTTAAATGTTATAATGTTGGCTTTTTCCGATTAGGATTTGGTCTATTCTGGTGTGGGTGGTGTTGTATTGTTTTTGTTGGCTTTGTTTTGGTTACGACGATATAGTTGTTGGTTGGTTTTGACAAAATTTTATATCAATTTGTTGTTTGTGTTGATGGTGATTAGCGTTGGGATGAGTCAAGTCGGTCCGGGGGGGTGTAATGTATTGATGGGTTGTTATGTGGTGGTGAGGCGTGGGGGGAGGGGCGGGGGGGAGGGTAGAGTGTGGGGGGGAGGCGGGCCAGTCGAGGGGCGAGGTGCAGGGCAGGGGGGGCAGGGGGGGGGGGGGGGTTGAGAGGGTAGACAGGGGGTCGCGAGGTATGGAGCTAGTGTTCCGTCGGGCTTTGTGATTTTTGTAGCATGCGGGTGGTTGGTTCGTGAGTTTGGTGACTGTGAAGGTGGTTTTTTTTGTTGTTCATGTTACCGCAGCTGTGGCATTTCGTGGATACAAGTGATTGTTCATGAGTTGGGGGAACGGGTGGTTGCTGGTTGTGATTCGAGTTGGCGGGTGGGTGTTTGAGGGTAGTTGACGTGACGGGGGCCGTGGAGGGGTTGTAGGGTTTGGTTCTCTTTTTTGTCAGGTATTTTGTTGTTTTTTTTTTTTTTTGCTCTTTCTATTTTTATATTTTTAATTTTTAGCAAGCTTTTATAAGCCATACCCCTACCTAGCGAGAATCGTACCCGAGTAAGTATATAATGCTTGCAGCCCCATTCACCGACACGAAGTTCGGTGCCGATTTTTGCTTTGCCCCTGATTGCTTTTCACGAATAACCCACGCTATAATAAACTCATAAAAGATAATCCACCTTCTTGATCCTAATAATACACGATATCTATTATTAATATTTTGTAGGTTTATGTTATATCGATAAACTTTGTACTTTTTCCCTTTCAATATAACGCAGTTGTCGAATAAACAAAAGGCACAAGTAACTGCTCCCAATATAACGCAGTTGACAGAACAAGGAAGGAACTCATAACTATTAACTATTACTGCGCAATAATATCATCAAATATAGTTCGTGAATACAACCGAAATAAAAAACACCTATAACCGTTATAAGAACTTTCTTTTGCAATTATCTTCCTAACATTTCATTACATTAATTGTTCAGTACCATAAATTACGTAAAATTGAAAGAAACATACACAATCCAAAATCCACCAAAAGTCTGCTGCGGAGGAAGACATCGAAGAATGCGTTGTTCGTGATTTTTGGGACCATACATGACGCGTAGGTATACATAAATCATAGAGTCCCTACTGAACACTTAAAACATACCATCTATGGTGCATATGTATGTACAAATTCAATGTTTGTGTTTTTGAATACTGATGTTCGATTTATTCATACTATCAAGTAATATGTAAAATGAACTAAACAACATTAAATTTTCATCGCGGAGTGGTTTTATTGCTTAGATGTGCACAGGCTCTCCGAGCGTACCTAAGAATGCTGTTTCACAGCATCAAAAAACAAGATGACCGATGGACCTTAACGGTCACCTGACTAATACAACATATAGTAGAACTGCTGTATACAATAAGCCGTTAAAGAGTGTAGCTTATACTATTTGATGCCAATGACCTTCAATGAAAGTCAAGGTCATTCATATGGATAAACCTGAAAGTCCTTTTCCCAGCATGTTACAGCCCCAATATCGAGACTCTAAAAGCAAAACATACCTTGGGGAACTCTCTGGGACAGACATCACTAAGAGGGAAGTGGAAACAGAAAGTGACATCACTGAAGGGAAATGTTACCTTTGGAGACTCTGGGACAGGAAGTGACATCACTGAAGGGAAATCTTACCTTTGGGTAACTCTGGGACAGGGGACTCTGTGACATCAAGTGACATCACTGAAGGGAAAACTTACCTTTGGGGACTCTGGGACAGGAAGTGACATCACTGAAGGGAAAAGCTTACCTTTGGAGGACCTGGGACAGGGGTGTTGACATCACACTGAAGGGAAATCTTACCTTCAGAGACTCTGGGAGGGAAGTGACATCACTGAAGGGAAATCTTACCATTTGGGGCTTTGGGACGGGAAGTGACATCACTGAAGGGAAATCTTACCTTTGGGGACTCTGGGACAGGAAGTAACATCACTGAAGGGAAAACTTACCTTTGGGGACTCTGGGATAGGAAGTGACATCACTGAAGGGAAATCTTACCTTTGGGGACTCTGGGACAGGAAGTGACATCACTGAAGGGAAATCTTACCTTTGGGGACTCTGGGATAGGAAGTGACATCACTGAAGGGAGGACTTACGTTTGGGGACTCTGGGACAGGAAGTCACAACACTGAAGGGATAACTTACCTTCAGAGGCTCTGGGACAGGAAGTGACATCATTGAAGGGAGGACTTACTTTTGGGGACTCTGGGACAGGAAGTCACAACACTGAAGGGATGACTTACCTTCAGAGGCTCTGGGACAGGAAGTGACATCACTAAAGGGAGAACTTACCTTCGGAGGCTCTGGGACAGGAAGTGACATCAAAGCTGGAGCATTAGAATCACTTGTGTACCACCAGTCGAGGAACTGAAGGAAAAACACACCGACAGACAGACCTGTGGACAGGGTGGTGGCTGTAAAGGTCAGGGCCTGGTCTCCTATGTACCCCAGACGCTCAGATGTACTGTAATAGATATTTCTTACCATAGGAAAACACAATATCATTCCAAGACAGCAGGACAGGACCCCTATAGTCCATTACTTTTACGTCTACCAAGCCAGGGTCATGTAAGGACTTAATTAAGGAAAAGCCGAGTACAACAAAGTTTAGGTAAACTGCAGCTTTCCCCATAGGGATTCGAGGGAAGATAGGGATTGAAATCAGGGATTTAACCATAGAACCATTCCATATGTGTCAGAGTCAGAACTATAAATAGATTTTTAAAATCAAATTCAAACACAATACATCCAATGGGCAATATAGTCCAGTACATCTAAAGGTATCTTATTTAAAATACAACAAAAGTTTAGTAGCAGTTTTGATGAGAGGTATAGGGATTGAAATCAGTATTAAGACAACCATCATGGTTTAGCTAAAGCCCAATCAACAGACATCTAGGGCAATATCAGTGCAATCTAAAGGTAACGGTGCATTAAGGGTTTTGAAAGAGCCAGACAACATCATTAGGCCAACCATAGACTCTTGATAGATATTAGGCCACTGATAGATTCTGCTGATAGGTTTAATCTAACTTATAGTTTTTAGTTCATCACTCCCTTACCTGGCAGAACTCCAGTCTATAGATGGGACGGCAGTGTCATTAACATCTTCCTCCTGTGAATGACAAAGTTCCACCCCGGCCAGACGGACAAACGGTGTGTGCCACCTTCCTCTTCCGAACGTGTTCCTCTTTCCCGAACATGTAGGCTAACTGATACCATAACACACCGATGCCCCCCAGATCCCACTGCTGTGTGGATGTAGGGGTACGGACAAAACCAAACAGCTCCAACAAATGCCTGCCACAAACTCTGATTTGGAAAATGAAAACTTTTTACATGTTTTCTTTAAGGCTATTCTGGAATTTTCTATCATCAGAGAATTGTATGTATTACTGTATAATTTTCATAGTCGAGAATGAATGCTCTCGGCCCTGGATGTCTAGAAATAAAAAAAATTGAAGTTACCATACAATGATTTTAACTAAAGAGATATCAGAAACAGGGATGTCCATTTCAGCTCCGTCTGCAATACAGTGACAAACTTGTCTAATCTGGCTCTTATCTAATCCAGATCCTGTGTATTGTGGGATTGTATGGCCTTGTTCTTTCATAATTTGTAGTAATTAAAACCTGTAAAACCCGGAAATTTGGCTATAGCGGCAAAATATGGTGGTCCCAGTGCCATCCAGTTTAGACAAGTTATACTGTATAATCAAAAGTTTTATTTCTGAGTCATTTTTTTTCCATTTTCATTTCGATTTTATATTGGCAATATCAATACAACATTTAACATATAGTTTCACTTATAATGTGATAAAAAAACTTCTTCAACAGAAAAGTAGAATTATTTTTCCTTTTCTGACAGATACTATGAATGAATAAACTTTATCCAATATTCCAAACTTCAGATAGTTATTCATACCTGGGAACTGTTGCCAATATTCAATCTATGTCGCATTTCTTCAAATTTTTCATCCATTTTATGTTTTATGTATGGAATCAAAGCCTGCAACAAGTGAAATAAACAATATCCAAATGACAAAATGAATTTCTACTGAATAAATGTTTACAAGTCTGGTTAAAAACTATATAGTAAGTATTTGTAATTTTATTATAAAGTTTATCATCAACTTATTGCACTAGCTATCGGAGAATTGTGAGATGATCGTCTATATGAAAATAATGCAATATAATGTATCATTCACTAAAAATATACATATTTAAGCTGTAATTAAGTTTTTGTTCTTTTTCATCCCACACATTTTACACTTAAAAAGTCATTTTGCTAATTTATTTTCAGTATGCTGTTATTAGTGTAGCAATTATTATGATCGCTGCTGTGAGTATGTGGTAACAAAAAACAGAAGAAACTATGTTTAAGGAGAAGAAAGGGAGGGGTAAACTTCCTTTCGGAGGGGTATAAGACCAGATCAAGTGAGTGGTAAATAAGATGAAATGATTTGTTAACTTACAAGACACACTAAAGACCTCCAGAAGATTGGAGAAGGAAGTTTATCACCAAAGCTTGTCCCAGATAATGGCAAACGTTTGATCCCATAGAAATTCTCAGCAAAGGAGGAACCTATGAATCAATAATAACTTATAAATCAATAATAACTTATAAATCAATAATAATCTATAAATCAATCAATAATATCCTATAAATCAATAATAACCTATAAATCAATAATTACCTATAAATCAATAATATCCAACAAATCAATAATAACCTATCAACCAATAAAAACCTATAAATCAATAATAATCTATAAATCAATAATATCCTATAAATCAATTATAACCTATAAATCAATAATTACCTATAAATCAATAATATCCAACAAATCAATAATAACCTATAAATCCATAAATCAACACCTATAAATCAATAAAAACCTATAAATCAATAATATCCTATAAATCAATAATAACCTATAAATCAAAAACTAAAATCAATACCTATAAATCAATAATAACCTATAAATCAATAATATCCTATAAATCAATAATATCCTATAAATCAATAATAAAATCAATAATCCTATTAAATCAATAATAATCCTATAAATCAATAATATCCTATAAATCAGTAATAACCTATAAATCAATAATATCCTATAAATCAATAATAACCTATAAATCAATAATATCCTATAAATCAATAATATCCTATAAATCAATATATTACCTATAAATCAATAATTATTATTAGACAGAAAAGTTTGTTATATCATCCAAATATTGTGGTTCCCAATACAAAATGCAATTGGAAAAGCATTTGTAAATAAACTAATTAAATAATTTAAACTTGCCATTTTAGGAATTAAACAAACTTTAGGATTACAAATTACATCTATAACCTGTTTTGTAAATCAAGGAAAAAACTTAATCATTAACTAAACCATTTCTATTGTTAGAGATTTCATGAATAAGCTATCAGCAGTCATGATTTCATGAATAAGCTATCAGCAGTGAAAAAATTCTTCTGAAAAAATGTGACAATTATTTTGGATATGTTTGATAAAATCTTACTGTGGTTTCCAAGGTAATAATTCTGGAGGATCACATCCAGAGTTGTGTAGATTTCGTCATACCATCGTATCATCCAACCAAATTTATCCGGTCTACTCTCAGCTAAAACCTGTAAATCATATCAATAAAATTTATAAAGATGTACTGCTATTGGTCATCATATTGGACTAATGGTTGGGACATAGGAATGTATAAGTGTCCAGGCACTTCAAATGTATGCATAGGAAATCCACAATCCCCCAAAAAAATGCTGCATAGAAGTTATCATTTTACTTGCTTTAAAATAAATTCAGAGGATATTGTTGAATAAGACTTGTATCAAACTGTATAGATTTTGAACCCTATATGGACTTTTGTAGTAAAATATCAAAAAGAGTCAATCATCAATGACCAAGTAGCTCAATTAGTAGAGCATCTGGATAGTGTTCAGACGTCTCAGGTAAGGTAACCTTATTACTCTGTTAGACATGACATAATGTTTCAAAAGTGTCTCTTCCTACATATAATGGTCCTCTGTTCAGAGGTCTCAGGTAAGGTAACTTTGTAACTCTTGTTAAACATGACGAAATATTTCAACAGTCTCTCATCCTACATATAATAGTCCTCTAACATTGTTGGAGTACCTGTTACTATTTACTATTGGCGTTGCAATGTTCGGAGGTCTCTGGTCCACAAACCTCCATCTGGATGTCACATTTTCTCAGACCCTGTCAACAACTGCTTTCAGCAGAGCAGATGTACATGTATATGTTTGTAATATGTGTTTGGGGCGAACACTTTGGAAGGTGGGAGTAGTATAGCATAGCAGGTTTCAATTGTACATAGTGATCATTTGCCTCATAGCTTGCGCTAGGGGGAATTTCCCTTTTTTGCTCAGTAGGTAGAGAGGCAGATCAGTATGTCCAGGGGCGCAGTTTCGAGCCCGGCTGGCGGCACACTAATCTCGCCCTGTTACATTTGGTACCGTAGACCACTCCAACCGAAAGCTATACAAGATTGAGAAGCTTCGTTGGAGAAAGAACCTGGGTTGGTCTGTGTTTGGTGGCAAACACGTTTGAAAGGGGGGAGTAGTGTAAATAATGTAACGTCAGCCGCCTGCGTGTTAGGTACGAGATGCATAAGTTCTTTTTCAGATAAAATGTGGTGTGATAAACTACTTGACACAATAAATAAAGTTCGCATTTTTATTAATCCACAGCAAGTTGAAACACAGTTAATGATCTACACTGTTCCATGATCATACGCCACACTTGGCCTAGTCATTTCACATCATTTTTACATAAGTATTTACACATCATGCCTAATATGGACCAAGGCCATGTCCGCAATGTGACACTGACCAAAATTTTCCATACTTTTTTACCTAAAGGCCACTACATGTAAAAAACTGACTTTCAGTGTATCTGCAAATTATAGAGTTTAAATGGCAGAGCGCTATCCACAAACCTAAGCGAGATACATAAACCTATACCATTACAGTACTAACTAAACCTTTTAAGGAATGATTTTATTGTTTGTTGTTTACTGGAGTGTAAACTGCATTTTTTGTACAGATATTTTAAATGACACGCGTTAGCGCGTCATGTTGAAATATCTGTACAAAAAATGCAGTTTACACACCAGTAAACAACAAACAATAACAATCATTCCTTATATTTACATTTCGACCGACCATTTCATTTCAATTTAGTGTTCAAATTAAATAAAACTTTGTTTTTTCAACGAATGTTGGAACAGCCGGTCAATGATGGAATCACAATATTTGTTAAGTATTTTATTTGCCGATATATAAGTTAAGATTTTTATTACATTCAAACATGCAATATACAACACTTCACACCTAAAGGGAAGTCAACTACCAGTAGAAGTGTATACGATTAGCTCGGTACGTTATATAGCAAAGAGAAAACAGAAATGTAAAATGTTCCCTACACCTAAAGCATCGTACATATATAATACCCACATATATATCTACCTACAAAACATATAACCATTTTAATTAAACAATTTGTGTCTCCAAAATCACTACAATAATGATATTTCCTTTTAGCTCAGTCAGTAGAGCGGCGGATCATTCAGGTTGTGATTTCAAGCCCGGCTGGTGACACACTACTCTTACCCTGTTACATACCTATGGAAGAGTTTTTGATTGAATTTGAGAAAGGTTAACAGGAGGAGAAAATGTAGTGGCTAGACTGGGATTAAATCCCGGGACCTTCAAACACTAGCCAAATGCTCTACCGCTGATCAAGCTGGTTACTGATGATAGACCCAGTCCTGAATCCCGCTACACTCCTCCCTACTTTTTCAAAAGTCTTTGCCCTCAAAGACTTACTTACGAAACCCTTATAGCACCGTGGATAATTTAGTTGGGCACCAATTTTGTAACAGGAGAACAGAAAATGTAGTGGCCAGATCGGGATATGAACCTGGGACCTCCAATCACTAGACCAATGCTCTACAGTGTACCTGCTGGTCACCGATGATCGACCCAGTCCAATCCCACTACAAAGGGTTGGACTGGGTCAATGATCAGGTAGTTCAATCGGTAGGGCACTAGTGTCTGGAGGTCCTAATTCTGAATCCAGCTCTGGTCCCTTCATTTTCTTCTACCCTGCTACACTTCAAAACCTGTGATGAAGTCAGAACATTGTGGATTACTTCCCTTGAACGTTTGATAAATGATTGAGCAGCTACATAGGAAGTATATTACTGTGGAATATGTACATAATCCCAATTCATATAAGCCCAACTCAGATAAATGATGACATACAGTTCTACACCAAATATTTCAGTGGGAATGGCTGCTTGTGAAGAAGAGTGCAAGACTGCCAATAACTTGGGCCTAAGCTTACCTTTACGGCATGCTTCAGTGCCGGTCGGATGGTTGTCATCAAACTCTCTTGAGCTAAAACTTCAAATATAGAAGGTTTAGTTGTAAATGCAGCAGAGGTGATGTGAGCTGCCCTTTCTGCCATTTTCTATGTCCATGTAGGTAACGTTCCGATTATTCACGTCTCTGAGTAGGTCTATAGCAGCCTTCTACTTCCGGTAAAGGTGAAGGTCACAGGATTGTATACGGAAGCCAACAACAGAAAAGCGACTGAGAAGGTAAGTAATCGGTTCAATATCCACAACATCGGTCGATAAACATACAAGAATGTCAGTTCTAACGATCAACGAATGTATCAGTTTTGCAAAAAGAGTATGATTTGTTTTCTGACGGTCGTTCTAGCAAATAAATAAGACTTTTGATAATTCAGCCGGCTACTTCCGGTTGTATTTCTGAAACGTCAACTAAGAGGCCTATTAGGAATAGGATTTTCGGTCAATCTGGGGCTTTCATCCTGTCATATAGATAACATATTGAAATATTTCTATGTTTTAGTTTTCATGTTTTAAATGCCATAGGTTAAAGTCATTAACGAATCCATATCGGTATATTTATTGATGTGTCAGACAGAACGACACGCCCCCTTTTGTCGACTGGCAGTTACAGTATTAGTGACACAGGGGTATCAATAATTATTCAGTTATGCATATTATTGAAAACCGCCTGAGTGTTTTCATATTCACCATAAATTAATAATGTTTTTCAGATAATAATTTGTGATTTCAATGTATCGTCAAGTGTAAGAGGAAATGATATCTAGTTTTTCTCTTTTTAGGAATATTCTAAAATTATATAGCAGGAGATTCGGAAATGTAGCAGCTGAAAAAAAGTCAAGCCTACAACTTCTTAACACTATCTGGGTGCTCTACCAACTGATATACAATTTACTGGTCAGCGAAGATCAACCCAGTTCAGCCGTTGATCCTGCTACAATTACGATAATTACGATCTTTTTTGAAAGTGAATGTCATGAGTGTCATAATTTCCCTGCATTTACTGAACACTTTATGCGACATTTGTAAAGATGCTACAAAACACCTTAATGAATATTGTTTTGATTTATTTCAGACATCTTATCAATCTGATAGTGATAACCGGAATCAAGATGACCGATTCAAAATATTTCACCACCACCAAAAAAGGTAAGAATTGTGAACATTGCCTACATATGATTAATATTTAGTCTGAATATGTTCATTTACCTTTAATTTTATGGATCAAAAACATTTTTCAATAAGATTAACTGACTTTCAACAGGTTGTAAAAGTTAAACTAAAGTGACCATGGAGAGATGTATAATTATGACCTGATAAATCACATTTAAATTGAAATTTTTTATAATTTGTTGCATGTATTCAGGTGAGATATTTGAGCTGAAGGCAGAACTTCAAAGTGATAAGAAAGACAAGAAGAAAGAAGCAGTAAAGAAGGTCATTGCCAGTATGACAGTAGGCAAGGATGTAAGGTGAGTATAGGGTAAAATAGTGAGGTCTATATGGACAGAGTTTCAATATCAGACAGTACCCGGTATGTTTTGCTGGTTAAACCTAGCTGTGGTACCACTTCATGTGGACTAAATTACATTACATAGTATACAGATAGTACTGAAAAGTACCCCCTGAAATTGTAATTGTATCACCTTTCCTGAAAGATAATGGAATCCTTGATAAGGAGCAATGATTTTTCTCTAAGGAATATGCTGAACCAATACTAAAGGGTATATTTCCATTTAACTTTAAAGGATTTAGAGTTGCTGTTCAGGTATGATGTTCTTGGATAATAAGGTCATGTATGTCATGTTAGATATGTACTGAATCCATTTTTTCTGAAAACAAAATTAAACCTTTGATTATGTTTGTGTTTGTAGTGCCCTATTCCCAGATGTTGTCAACTGTATACAGACCGATAACCTTGAACTGAAGAAATTGGTGTACCTGTATCTGATGAACTATGCCAAGAGTCAGCCAGATATGGCTATCATGGCAGTCAACACATTTGTGAGGGTAAGATCAGTCTACTTGCCTGGTGTCTGTTGTATCTATCAGAATTGATATTGGAATGGAATAGTTTTTCATTTGTTTTTGCTTTAGATACTTCTCAAACTTAACACTCTTTATCATTACCCCAATGTCTATTGACTGTAGGTTATTGATAATGTCAACAACTTGAAATGTGAGGGTAACTAAATGTCCGTCTTGCCTTGTGCCACCACATCATGTTGCTCCCGGTCTATCTTTTTCTCAGGATACTCTGGCAATCACAACACATTCTAGCTTTTACTAGGATATAGCACCAAATAATCAACCTAGCAATCAGCACATGACACTATTGTTATAAACAGGATTGTGAGGACTCGAACCCCCTGATCCTTACTTTATCTATTGTAATAAACAGGATTGTGAGGACTCAAACCCCCTGATCCATACTTTATTTCTTGTAATAAACAGGATTGTGAGGACTCAAACCCTTTGATCCTTACTTTATCTATTGTATCTATTGTAATAAACAGGATTTTGAGGACTCGAACCCCTGATCCTTACTTTATTTATTGTAATAAACAGGATTGTGAGGACTCGAACCATTTGATCCTTACTTTATCTATTGTAATAAACAGGATTGTGAGGACTCGAACCCCCTGATCCTTACTTTATTTCTTGTAATAAACAGGATTGTGAGGACTCGAACCCTTTGATCCTTACTTTATCTATTGTAATAAACAGGATTGTGAGGACTCGAACCCTTTGATCCTTACTTTATCTATTGTAATAAACAGGATTGTGAGGACTCGAACCCTTTGATCCTTACTTTTAATATCTATTGTAATAAACAGGATTGTGAGGACTCTAACCCTTTGATCTTTACTTTATCAATTGTAATAAACAGGATTGTGAGGACTCGAACCCTTTGATCCTTACTTTATCTATTGTAATAAACGGGATTGTGAGGACTCAAACCCCCTGATCCTTACTTTATTTATTGTAATAAACAGGATTGTGAGGACTCAAACCCTTTGATCGTTACTTTATCTATTGTTATAAACAGGATTGTGAGGACTCAAACCCCCTGATCCATACTTTATTTCTTGTAATAAACAGGATTGTGAGGACTCAAACCATTTGATCCTTACTTTATCTATTGTAATAAACAGGATTGTGAGGACTCGAACCCCCTGATCCATACTTTATTTCTTGTAATAAACAGGATTGTGAGGACTCAAACCATTTGATCCTTACTTTATCTATTGTAATAAACAGGATTGTGAGGACTCGAACCCCCTGATCCGTGCCCTAGCTGTAAGGACTATGGGTTGTATCCGTGTGGATAAGATCATCGACTACCTGTGTCAGCCCCTGAGGAACTGTCTGAAGGACGAGGACCCGTACGTCAGGAAGACAGCTGCTGTATGCGTGGCCAAACTCCACGACATCAACGCTCAGTTGGTCGAGGACCAGGGATTCCTGGACCTTCTTAAAGACATGTTGTCTGACTCGAACCCAATGGTATGTCATATCTCAAAACTAAGACTTTAACGCCTTGGGATTATTAACTCAAACAAAATAAGTTTAATGTTGAGTTTCTGAATGTGTAAGTAGTATAAACTAAAAGTAGAGTGAAGACAAAGTTAATCAAACGGTGAAACTGCAAAATCTTCTCCAATGTTACCACTGATGGTATTGGCATATCACCATGTGTAATGAATGCCAGGTTGTACCATTTTACATGTAAATGTTAAACAAAATGTAGATATTTCAATACAGATGAAATTTTGTTGACTTGTGTTCCAGGTTTTGTTGATATTTTCACTAAATTGTGGTTTGTTTTCCAGGTGGTGGCTAATGCTGTGGCAGCCATAACCGAGATACTGGAATCTTCACCTACAGCCCAGCAGGTGCTTGTAATGAATGGCAACACCATTAATAAGCTTCTGACCGCCCTCAACGAATGTACAGAGTAAGTGTCAGGCCTGGGAAATGTCAGCTCGCCCAGACGAGTGGATTTGGCCATCGGACTAGTGAATGTTGACAACACACTTGTCCATCGGATGAGTAAAAAATACTGACACTGATTATGACCCGGACCTTAAATTATATTTATACAATGTTTGTCTAGACTGTTTATCGCTCAATATATAGGTGACAATCAACTGAATACAGCTAAAACTCTGCATTATATATGCATAGTCTGATATAATTATCTGGAAAATATTGAGGGAAAGTTGATTTTAGAGTCACTTGTCCGATTTCAAAGTTTTTCCACGGCTCTGAGTTTATATGACCATGATCATTTCACCTCTGTTCAGTCTCAAAAATGTTTTTCGATGCAATAAAACTGTTCTTGTCATTAATTGGATCATATTTTGAAGAAAAAGAAAAAAAACATTTTGACAGATTAGATTTATGCAGACAATACTAGATTCCAAACAGAATAACATGCTTGATCTATATAATAATGGAAAATATAGAAATATCTTCGGATTATGATTTTCACATGTAAATTACAGGTGGGGTCAGGTGTTCATCCTTGACGCTATTTCCAATTACACCCCTAAAGATGACAAAGAGGCCCAGAGTATCTCCGAGAGAGTGACGCCTCGTCTTGCCCACGCCAACGCAGCCGTCGTCCTATCTGCAGTCAAGGTAATGATGTTATATAGATGCATGGATACTGTAGTATAATAACATTAATTTTCTTTCTTTCAGTATCAAGTTAACTTATCTATTTTTGAAAGGTAATAATAAAGTCTATGAAGATAGGTTAGGCCAAACAAAATTAATTTCTTGTTTCTCAGGCCCGCCCGCATCCAATATGAACCCCCCGCACCACTCACTTTTTATTGAAATCAAAAAAATAAAAACGTCCGCGCCGAAAAATAAATTCCGGAAAAAAAATCCGACGTTGGTTCCCGCATTATCCGGAACTTGACCGATCCGTGTTTTAGAATCTCCCAAATCAGATCATTGAAACGTTTGTTTATCCTTTAGAAGCTTGTGATTGCACATGGTACACGGCAGCAATAATGATTTCGCTTCAAATATCTTTTTTCTGGGAGTGTTCTTTTACCCTGGACAATCATTTCGAATTATAGTGATACTTGTTCGTTTGGCGAACTCTACAAAGGTCTGTGCGATGGATCGCTTGGTCCCGACGACTGGTCATTTCCGCCAAAATTCGCGGATCATCATGTGTCGGCCGCTATCGGCAAACGGAAAACTGACGTTTTTGACAAAGTTATGATGTCTTACCGGTGACAATAGTGCACCGGAGACTTCAAATGAAAAGATAATTGATGAGAAAGTGAAGCAGGCCTTCGAGCTACAGGACCCGGATGTGATTCTAGACCTACGAGAACATAATGAAGGTCAGCCAACCAAATACTCTGTGTTTTTTGATCACGCTAAAACATATATTGAAAATGTAGTGGAGACAGCTGTTGATGACAGGAGGCATGATACAATACAACATCTGGCTACAGCAATGTCTGTCAGCGACCTTCTGAACCAAGTGAAGGGTACTTGTCCAGAAGGCTGTTTGGCTCTGACACAGACCTTGTAGCCAATATCCAATATGTAAAATCTGTGACACCAGAGACAAACAAGCTCTTAAAAGAAAGAGAAATGTGTGGGAGGAACGAAAGGGGAGCAAAAAGACCAAATCTTAAAACATAGGGAGTCCTGATCACTTGCTTATGTACATCTGGTTAACATTGAACATAAAGTTGTATTTCAATTGTTTTTCAATTTAAATTGTAAGTTTAATACCAGAAAATAAAGACAATAGTTTAAAATTAAGATTTCTTTATTCATTTTATGCATTTAACAATTGACACAATTTCAAATCACATGATTCATGTATATTATTATGTGACTGAGAAAAAAAAAAAATTCCCTCCCTCATCACATTTTTAGGTAGAAAAAAAAAAAAAAAAATAGCCTCCCTCCCTCATCCTTTTTTGGAAAAATGTGCCTGAGAAACAAGAAATTAATTTTGTTTGGCCTTATGGCCAATGGTTCAGTTTGTATTCTTATGGAGATGGTTCAGTTTCTGTATGAGTTATGGCCCTTGGTTCAGTTTCTGTATGAGCTAATGGCCCTTGATTCAGTTTCTGTATGATTTATGGCCCTTGGTTCAGTTTCTGTATGAGCTATGGCCCTTGGTTCAGTTTCTGTATGAGTTATAGCCCTTGGTTCAATATCAGTTTGATTTTAACAGGTTGTGATGAAGTTTATGGAGATGTTGGAGCCAAACGGAGAGTATGTATCAATGTTGGTGAAGAAACTCGCCCCTCCACTGGTTACTCTGTTGTCAGCAGAACCAGAAATCCAATATGTCGCCCTCCGTAACATCAATCTCATCGTCCAAAAAAGGTAGGCAAATAAAGATACAAGATTGCGTTTTAGACATTTAATGTTTTATGCTGAAGTAGGTTATTCAATTATTATCTATGTGGGTTTTGGGAAGCTTCAAATTGTTAAATGACTTTCTATTAGTCATTAATTGTAGTACCTTCTCCTACTTCCCTCTTTCATTCTGTTGATTTTTAAATGACTTTCTATTAGTCATTAATTGTAGTACCTTCTACTTCCCTCTTTCATTCTGTTGATTTTTAAATGACTCTATTAGTCATTAGCTCTGCGAAAGGAACCCAGAGACATTTTTTTTTTTCTGTCCTTTGTGTTTAAGATCAGATTTTGTATAATTTCTCCTGTCTTTATTATTTCAGACCTGATATTCTGAAGAATGAGATGAAGGTTTTCTTTGTCAAGTACAATGACCCTATCTACGTGAAACTGGAGAAGTTGGACATCATGATCCGTCTAGCTACCCAGGCTAATATTGCCCAGGTCCTGGCTGAACTGAAGGAGTAAGTACAGAAAACTAATAGGGTCCATTCATTTTCTCTGTATGTTCATTCAGTTTATGTAGAGGCTGGATAAATGTTGCTAAAAAAACAAGTGACATTTCAATTTTTTAAGCAACGATAATTTATTTTGATCAAACCTTGAAGTGTTTTATTGAATCCTTCATCATTTCAGTATGTTGTGAAGGCTTGATAACTTAGTTACTATACCAACATACAAACTGTAACAATTAACTCACAAGCTTCATTAATATGTTATTGTGTATTCAGGGCATCCAGTAGACCCTTGAGAGTATGTTTTTGTGTATTCAGGGCATCCAGTAGACCCTTGAGAGTATGTTATTGTGTATTTTGGACATCCAGTAGACCTTTGAGAGTATGTTTTTGACTCTCAGAAATCAGATTTGACTCTTCAGTTTAAAGCACATGTCTATGATATGTGATTTTGCTGTAAAATCTTTTAAGCGAAATCATAAAACAAATAAATCTTGTAGAATGATAAAGCCCTGCTTTACTAACTGATGTTGTTAACACTTTGATAGGTACGCCACTGAGGTGGATGTGGACTTTGTACGTAAATCTGTACGTGCCATTGGACGATGTGCCATTAAAGTTGAACAGGCTGCCGAGAGATGTGTCAGCACGCTCCTTGACCTTATCCAGACAAAGGTCAACTATGTTGTACAGGAAGCCATTGTGGTGATCAAGGTAAATTTGAAAAATGGATTTCCCTGAAACATAATTAAATTCTTAGAAATTGCAGCTTCTATGCACTATTTCTTGCTGAACTAAACATTATATCACTGTTTGAATAAATCTATTTTCATAGCTGTTTTTTAATTCAAACATTTTCTTTTACTTTGAATAAATTTTATTTATAAGGTGATCCTTTATTTTGAATGAGCAATTATTATAGTGTATTCATCTAGATAGTGCTATCTAAAAAGTTTTACCTCCCTTCACACATAGTTTCACTCCCAACATTTAAGCAATAATGTGCACAAGCGTTTACAAGTCATTCGTAGTAATGTCATACATGAAACAAACAGTAAAATCCATGAATTAGAGGGTGTTTATGTATTGTTTAAACAGGACATCTTCAGGAAATACCCTAACAAGTACGAGAGCATCATTGCCACTCTGTGTGAAAATTTGGACACATTGGATGAACCAGAAGCCAGGTGAGTTTATGTACTAATTTCTATTTTATAGTATCATTGAAATGATTAATATTAAATTGAATTTTCTTCAAAACTTGGAAACAGAATATTGCTTTAGATTCTGTCCTTTTAATTCACATGTGATTAAAAGCAAAAATCCATTAAAATTATCCCTTTCCTAACCTTATGACTTCATCAATATGTTTGAAAGAGAAGAGAAAAAAAATGAAACTAAAAACAACAACAAAATTTCAAATAAATATTGATGTTACAGCTGCATTACAAATAGTTGAATCCATTTAATCTATAAAAGTGTATTACTGATGTAATGGGTAAAATTTATAATATGTATTGTCTCAGGGCGTCAATGATCTGGATCATTGGAGAGTATGCTGAGAGAATTGACAATGCCGACGAGTTACTGGAAAGTTTCCTCGAGGGATTCCAAGATGAGAACACACAGGTACAACATAAACAATGTGTACACAAATTCAAATCAATTTAAATTAAAGTATACTTGGCACTGCAGAAAGGTTAAAAGCACTGCAGAATATGTTACACTACTTTAATGCAAGAAAACATAAACAAGATACACAATCATCATAACTATTTGAGAAAATGTATATAGACTGAGTGGTAGTGTATAAACTCATGTCTATATAGGATCAAATGAAAACATTTTCTATGTCGCATGTCTAAAGGATGATGGAATCCACATCATGAAGTCCTTATGATGTTACAAAAATGCTATTACACCTATAATTTATAGACAGCGTAGTAGAACAGATCCGTCATGTGATAAAAGATCTGATTTACAAGTATTTGATGATGTAGTGAGGTGTTGGCTAACCTTGTCTATTAGGTAAATGTTTTGTGGTATGTCTAATTCACAAATACCAGGAAACATAATTTTGTTTGAAAATTCATCAGGTACAACTCCAACTGCTGACTGCCATCGTGAAGCTGTTCCTGAAACGTCCCACTGACACCCAGGAACTTGTACAACAAGTCCTTAGTCTGGCCACACAGGTAGGTACACTTGTAACATGTAAAGTCCTACACAACATAGGTACAATGTACTGTATATAACAGAAAAATATTCTACTAAATACTTAAGTAATCATGCTTTCTATGATCACAATGGACTTAATCTCCCTAAGTAGTAAGCTAAATAGTCGACCGATGCTTGTGAAATGTCCGACCTGCAATCATCTATTGATATTGTTTTTAAATAGTGAAAAACTGAAGATATCTTAACGAAGTTGTGATGTTTATTTACAAGGACTGTATCATATTTGTCTTTATATGAATACAGTGAATAAAGGCTCTACGAAGTCTGTGATGTTTATTTAAAGTTATATAATGTGTTTTCATGTCATATGTATGTTCCCCTACCCTATGTTTGTACAATTGGCATATTTTAAAACGTGAAAACAATATACCGAAGCGTGATTTTGATGAAGACTGCAATACAGATGAAGGGTGTTTCCCCCTTTGGCTTTAAGTTGAATAAACCGAGTTTATGATTGGTCTACAAGTTGGCCAACCTGTCGCCCATCTGTAATTCACCGCTTGATTCTCACATATCAAAAATGTGATTGAAGTTTATAAAGCCACATTGTGATGTTTACTATCATCATAATATTATTCTTTGTGATGTTTATTTACATATACTGTGTCACCTAAATGAAAGTTAAAAGTCTACGAGTTGTGATGTTTATTTACATATACTGTATCACCTAAATGAAAGTTAAAGTCTACAAATTGTAATATTTTGCCTGTTATAGGACAGTGATAACCCTGACCTGCGTGACCGTGGTTACATCTACTGGCGTCTCCTCTCTACTGACCCAGCTGCTGCCAAGGATGTCGTTCTGGCCGAGAAACCTCTTATCTCCGAGGAGACTGACCTGATCGAGCCAACTCTTTCTAGACGAGCTCATCTGTCACATCTCTAGTCTGGCCTCAGTCTATCACAAGCCCCCCAACTCCTTCGTGGAGGGCTCCAAAACGTCCTTCAAGAGGGCACTTCCACCAAGGTCACAGTCGTAAGTGGTTCCTGTTAAATTTAGATTTTAGTGGTATTCTAATAGCTTTTTTATGCTGGATTTATTATTATTAATCATTTTTTCTTAAATGATGCATGTGTTTTTGTTCATTATCTGATCAAAACTACAGTAAAGACTACAGTCATTTCTTTGAAGTTGTGAAGCTTTCATTAATGCAATGCAGCTATTCAGTGAATAACCAAACCTTGGAAATTGATTCTTACTAGGATAATTCTCTTTGTTTCAGTGGTAACCTTGGCGACACAGAGGAGATGGGTGCACCAGACACTGCCTCCCCTGGAGGAGACATGCCATCCTCCCAGCCTCCACCCCAGGCTACAGTCATTCCGGGCGTGGACTCCCTCATCGGAGACCTGCTGGACATGGATCTCGGGGGACCATCCATGCAGCAGCAACAAATGTACTCCAATCCAGCCTCTCAGACCCCTGTACAGACATCAGGGGCTATGGACCTGCTGGGCGAGGGGCTCGACTCTCTGGTATGTATATTACAAGCCCAGCATCCGGAATACTAAATCATTGTCCATACATGATGCACAGTGCTCAAATGAATTTAATGACATGCAAAAATTACATGGGCTGCTTCCGTGTCTTAGAGACTGCTTTAAAAAGCTCTATTAAATAAAGGCCTTACATTGGGAGAAATGATCTTTTATGAGAATTAAATGTTTTATATATTAGTAATACTTATTTCCCATTTTGTTTAGCTGGGCGGCCCTGCCACAGGAGGCGATGCCCTTGGAGGACTGGGTGATATATTTGGTATGCCACAAAACCAGTCGTATGTCCCACCAACAGAGGTAAGTACACAGAGAATATACAACTTGGTTTTACGTAAGATAAAGTGGAATCCACTGAAGTTAAAACAAATCTATTGGAATAATGTTTAATTTGAAATGAAATATTGTACCTCTCCATATGCTTCATAGTATTTCCTGCAGTTTATTACAAAAAGTTTATTTTCCAGAGAATTTCAATATAACTAGATTAATCTTTGTTTTGATTTATTTAATGTGAAGATAGTGCATTACATTTTGTATCTAAATCTGTAAATGAAAATATAACACAAATGAAGTTAATGTGGTCTATTTGTAACATTGTAACACCAATTTAAGGATGAAGTGCTATATTTTGCCAGGTTTGGTTACAAGCATCAAAGGGCAAAGGTTTAGAAATTAACGGTACCTTCTCACGGAAACAGAACACTGTATATATGGAGTTCACCTTTACAAACAGGGCCATGCAGCCAATGTCAGGATTCGCTGTTCAATTTAATAAGAACAGGTCAGTGATACCATATATACTGTACATATAGCTTGATGTCTTCTCACATCAAAGTTTTACTATAATGCAGCAGCAACAAATGTACTCCAATCCAGCCTCTCAGACCCCTGTACAGACATCAGGGGCTATGGACCTGCTGGGCGAGGGGCTCGACTCTCTGGTATGTATATTACACACCCAGCATGTCCGGAATACTAAATCATTGTCCATACATGATGCACAGTGCTCAAATGAATTTAATGACATGCAAAAAAAATTACATGGGCAAGTGCCGTGTCTTAGAGACTGCTTAAAAAGCTCTATTGAAATAAAGGCCTTACATTGGGAGAAATTATCTTTTATGAGAATTAAATGTATTTATATATTAGTAATACTATTTCCCATTTTGTTTAGCTGGGCGGCCCTGCCACAGGAGGCGATGCCCTTGGAGGACTGGGTGATATATTTGGTATGCCACAAAACCAATCGTATGTCCCCACCAACAGAGGTAAGTACACAGAAAATATACAACCTGATTTTACGTAAGATAAAGTGGAATCCACTGAAGTTAAAACAAATCTATTGGAATAATGTTTTAATTTGAAATGAAATATTGTACCTCCCATATGCTTCATAGTATTTTCCTGCAGTTTATTACAAAAAGTTTATTTTCCAGAGAATTTCAATATAACTAGATTAATCTTTGTTTTGATTTATTTAATTGTGAAGATAGTGCAATACATTTTGTATCTAAATCTGTAGATGAAAATATAACACAAATGAAGTTAATGTGGTCTATTTGTAATGTTGTAACACCAATTTAAGGATGAAGTGCTATATTTTGTGTTATATTTGTAACATTGTAACACCAATTTAAGGATGAAGTGCTATATTTTTGCCAGGTTTGGTTACAAGCATCAAAGGGCAAAGGTTTAGAAATTAACGGTACCTTCTCACGGAAACAGAACACTGTATATATGGAGTTCACCTTTACAAACAGGGCCATGCAGCCAATGTCAGGATTCGCTGTTCAATTTAATAAGAACAGGTCAGTGATACCAAATATATTGTACATATAGCTTGATGTCTTCTCACATCAAATTTTTACTATATAGAGTTATAGTAAGAAAGATACACCACTATGACAGTATTTCAGAGATTATATTTTTGAAAAAATCATCTGTGCAAAAATAGAATATTTTATACAGTATAAAGCTATGTCTTATACTGTGCTCACAAATGTTGTGAATATATCATTAATATGGCAAGTTGATCGGACAGGAAATCATCCTGTCTATCTATCATATGAAATTAAAACTACGTATTTGTTATCTAAATATATTAAGTGTGTTTGTATGAAAATGGCTTCAATAACGTAATATTATCTCCCTTTAAAAGAAACAAATGGATCTAATGGTGTTATGACCTTCTCTTGTATTTCTTTCTCATCTCGTATAAGATATTTATATGATAATCAATTAATTAATAAATTTATATCAGTAATCAGATCTTGTATAAGATATTTATATAATAGTCAATTAATAATAAATTTATATCAATAATCAGATCTTGTAGAAGACATTTATATAATAGTCAATTAATAATAAATTTATATCAATAATCAGATCTTGTATAAGATATTTATATAATAGTCAATTAATAATAAATTTATATCAATAATCAGATCTTGTATAAGATATTTATATAATAGTCAATTAATAATAAATTTATATCAGTAATCAGATCTTGTATAAGATATTTATATAATAGTCAATTGATAATAAATTTATATCAGTAATCAGATCTTGTATAAGATATTTATATAATAGTCAATTAATAATAAATTTATATCAGTAATCAGATCTTGTATAAGATATTTATATAATAGTCAATTAATAATAAATTTATATCAGTAATCAGATCTTGTATAAGATATTTATATAATAGTCAATTAATAATAAATTTATATCAGTAATCAGATCTTGTATAAGATATTTATATAATAGTCAATTAATAATAAATTTATATCAGTAATCAGATCTTGTATAAGATATTTATATAATAGTCAATTAATAATAAATTTATATCAATAATCAGATCTTGTAGAAGACATTTATACAATAATCAGTTAATTAACAAATTTATATCAGTAATCAGATCTTGTATAAGATATGTATATAATAGTCAATTAATAGTAAATTTGTATCAGTAATCAGATCTTGTATAGTTAATTAATAATAAATTTGCATCAATAATGAGAATAACTAATGGTATACATGTATTAGAAGTTTGAATTGTATTTTTTCAAGAACTGAAACTAACAAACGTGTTTGTTGTTTTACAGTTTTGGTTTGACAGCTGCAGCACCTCTCCAAGTCCAAAGTCCCCTGCCACCAAACCAGAGTGCGTCAGCCTCTCTGGAGCTGAACCACATGGGGCCTGTACAGAAGATGGACCCACTCACCAATCTACAGGTATGGTTACTAAAACAAAAGATATTAATTAGTTAAACATGAAGGGAACCTTGTCATTGAATGGAAAAATTAAATTTAAGGAATGTTTGTGAATCTGGGCCCTCGCAACTAATAACTTGATTGGAAACAAGCCCGGCACACTTCACATCCGATTGACTCAACAAAATACACAAAAGTGAGTGTGTGCTAGCTCAAAAGACCGCTGAGTGAGGTTTTGTAAAGTGCCAGTATATTTAAGATGTATATCGAGTATCCTGAGAGTAAATAAGATATAAATTCCATGTGTTTTACAGGTGGCCGTGAAGAACAATATTGATGTGTTCTACTTCAGCTGTAGTATCCCAATGCATGTGTTATTTGTGGAGGATGGCGAGATGGACAAAAGAGTATTCCTGGCTACCTGGAAGGATATACCTGCCACTAACGAGGTCCAGAGCACCATATCTAATGTACAACATAACGCAGGTATAATTTACTTAATTGTTTATAAATGTAACTTTCACTCGGTTATTTAAAAGACATTAAAAAAAAAAATTTGAAATATAAAGGATCCATTTCATTGAACTGTTTTCTACTATTTTGCATTGTTTAGATACAGTACAACAGAAGTTAAGGAATAGTAACATCTTTACCATCGCTAAACGTAACGTGGAGGGACAGGACATGTTGTACCAGTCTCTCAAACTCACCAACGGAATCTGGGTCCTGGCCGAGCTCAAGATCCAGCCAAGTAACCAGAATTTCATGGTACGTACTGTTAGCGGCGGCCATGTTTGTTGGATATTTTGTCATTTACCCAGTTTCATGGTTGAAATTCATCAAATCTTTCTATCAAGACATTACATAAGAACTTATATATAAATTAAAATTGAATTTTCCAATCTGTCATTAAAGATGCTCTACTGCTGATTAATGGTATTTTTTCACTATCAAAAACAGACGATTTAGTATTTTTCTTCAGTTACAAAAGTTACTTACTTTACACCATAACCACCTTTGAAGAGTTTGAGCTTCTAATTTTAATTAAAGTTAAAAATATGAAAAATTGATTTATTGCATCCCGAAAAATTTCTGTGGCACTATATCCTATATGGAATGAAGTACTGATTACACATGAACCAAAGGCAAAATGAATTATTTTATATTTTATTTTTTGTGTTAACTAGACATACACGATTCAACACCGATTGTTCAAATGGTGAATATCATTTATGCTCTGTTGGCGGTGGAGCATCTTTAAATAAGTAGCGCTTTTATAAGAACTAGCTACATATATGTGGTGTGGCATAATTAGGGCCTCACATTGAGATGACAGGTTTTTACCTAACTGATACATACTGCACATTGTTGGGGAATTTCTTGCAGAATAATATGATACCCTCATTTGGCGAGACCATTCCTGACTTGTTAGTAGTATACCGGTAATTACACCTGAATCAAAATCGTTTTGTTTTACTGACTTGTGATTTCATGAGAAATGAATGATAAATACTGTATTGCTTATTTCCTGTTATACAGCTGTCCCTGAAGGCGAGGGCTACCGATGTTTACCCAGGCGTACAGCAGGCCTATGATACTATCCTCCACAACTAGACTGTATATACAGGTACGTCACAGGTGTTCAAACAATAACGTAATGTGCTTTTAAAATTATTGTAAAAAAGTATTTATTTTACAATTACTGCCAAATGAAATGAATGGCATGAAATTCTTAATTTATTAAATATTTTCTCCTTTTCCTTTCAGAGAATTCTAGAAACCAGAGGATCAGGGTGTGAAATGAAGCATCGTCCATCCCTGGAAATGAGGATTGCAATACAGCATGGATTAAATATGGACTACAATATGTTACTAGTTACTTAGTGGTATCATTTGATTACTTATGCGGGACATAGTGAAACCAAGCTCCATGTTTGTTGTGAATGGCTGACTAATGATAAATGACAGAGCCTATGTGTAATTGCATCACAAGTATTTGTTTAAACATATATCTATAAAACAAAGCCGTATTGTCTGTTTAATATCAGTCATATATCTAAAACTGTTATATGAATGAAGATCAATCAATATTTAAATTGGAAATCAAAGGAATGTATCAGATAAAAATTGAACAATATAAACGGAGACAGGGACACAAAGGAGTAAAAGAACCATCAGAGACGAGCTGGAGTTCTGAGGACAGGAATCTTTCATCATGGACTGTTTTAGATTTGATTCCTTCTTATTAAAGTTTACATCCCTTTAGTTTCAATTTTGTGTATTCTGTTAGCATATTACAGAGTTAACTGCCCTTGCGGGCAGGTATTGATTGTGACATTATGTTTGCGTCATACTTTTCAGAGAAACGACACAAGTTTAGCTCAAAAAATAAGAAGCCTATCCACAAAGGAGATAACTCTGTAATAAGCAAAGACAGAATGTAACTACCTTAAAAAGTCTGTTTTCTGTCATTAGTTATAATATGAAGTCCTTGATCATGAATGTTGCTTTGATATTAAATGTTGTTCTGTAATGTTTCTGTATGGATAGGTTAATTGTTTACCTACCATGTGTCACTTTTCACTCCGTTATGTGGTCTTTGTTGTTACCAGATATTTATGTGAAGTAAATAAATTATAATACATTACATGATGTATCTGTCTGATTTATTTGTAAGATTCAAGCCTACATACCTGTGATTGAGTGAGATTGTGACATACAGGTGTATTCTTGGTCTCTTCCAGTGTGCTTCAGTGAGATTGCACTATAACACGTAGCTAGGCTGTCCTTTCTTACTCGATCTCTTAGACAGTTTGGTTTGGTTTCATTAGTATGAAGTCCTATGAATGGCTAGGGTCGTTTAAGGATGAACAACTTGCTGGTGTTTCGTTCTGTCTTTTGTACAAAATGGGTGAAATATTGTAATAAGGAGATAAAATGTATGTCATAATAGATAAGATAAGTCTTTCAATAAGCAGAAAAACAATAACGAAAATGAAACTAGTTATTACAAGAATGCAAAATATTGCACAATTTAGGCCTCCATGGAATTGAGTGCGAAATTACTTTGTATGTTCATGATAGAAATAATAACCTTCTGGAATCTTCTGATTTAGATGCAGCGCCAACAGTATATCAGCGCTTTATACGATCACCCATAAACATATATATACATGTACATAATACATGTTTCTAGATTACCTAAATACCAGCCTAATGGCGGAGACAAAATGTTGTGAACAATGTTATTTTCATTTTAGATTCTAAATATTATAATACCCTAATTGAATTATTTTTTATCGTTTTTTGTGTCGCCTGCAACACAAGTCGGCTTTCCGTGCGAAAAATTCAGTTTTTGTCGTCCGATTTCAATCAAATTTGGTTTATTGCTTTATATCAATGAGATCTCGAATTGGTTTGATACTGGTCTAAATCCGTTATCATTTACAAGAGATACGGGACTTTAAAACCGTCAAAACAGACAATTTCTTGGCTTCCTTGTGATAACTTCAAAGGCCCACTACCTTTCTGAAACGGCTTTTAATTTTCAAAATCGGAATGTAAAATTGAGATTGATAATTTTGTAGAGGATCAAAAGTTATTAACTCACCGTTAATTCTACACTTATCATCATCTTCTGAACAATTTTATTAAAATAAATAAAATGTTAATTTTCATAACACAGGTCGTCTTATGTTTCACTGCGCCAGACGGCAAAACAGCGAAATGAATCTCCACATGTACAGTTATCATATATTATGCAGGAAATCTTGCATATGTTTGGTGTTGTAACCTAATCTTAGGCCATCGGTATGTATTTTCTTATGTTATTAATGTTTTTTAAGAAACCTTTAAATTTTGCTCCGGAAAGGTACATGTAGAGGGCCTTTAGTATTTATTATCAGATTTTAACCGAATGTTGTATATTGCTTGATATCAATGAGATCTAGAATGGGTTGTTTGCAAGAGTTACGGGACTTTAAAATCACCAGAACGGATATTTTCTTGGTGTCCGCTCATTAACGTTTGTATTTATTATCCATTTTTTATGTTCAAATCAAATTTTATTTTTAAAAAATCATAATATTACACAACATTTAGTGTCCTCACACAGGAGGAGATTCATTCAACACCCAATCATACTTTGTTCATTCAACCTTATCTACTTTATATTTAACCTTACTGTTTTTTTATATCTATATATCATTTTTATATACCCCTTTACACATCTATAGATAAAGATAGCACATCTCAACTACAGGAGGATTCCGGACATGATGAGATTTGCCTCACCTCGCCTATTGCTTTCGTCCTCCCATATTGCTTTCGTCCTCCACTCTATCATATTGCAATGAGATCTCAGATGGGTTGATACTGGCCAAATCCGTCAGGGACTAACTAACTTCACTTCAAGAGAAAAAGATAAAAACTTTTATTTTAAACACACGAGTTCCGTAATTCTTGCTTAAATATCAGAAACTATCATGGTGCATATAATCTACTGTATATATTCCGGACAATGGTGAGATTTGCCTCACCTCACCTATTGCTTTCGTCCTCCCATATTGAGAGGTAACTAGACTTCAAGAGAAAAAGATAATTTTATTTTAACACAGTTGTATTGCTTAAATATCACTCTATGGTGCATATAATCTACTGTATATACTACTGTAACGTACTGTATCCGATTTATAGCAATGAGATCTCAGATGGGTTTGATACTGGCCAAATCCGTCAATATTTGCAAATGTTACGGGACTTGATAACTTCACTTCGTTATTAGCAATATTTTCAACTGTAAATAACTTCTTTTGTGATTTTTTAAACTGCTGCGCTGGCGACACATCCACTTCCGTGGAATTCTTGTCTTAATACTTGAGAAACTTCTGATGTGTTTATACACAGGGATTTATTAGGTGAGATATACGTCCTTTGTAATGGTCAAAAGATGTCTCGTCGTGCTTATACATCTAACATTTGTCAGAGTATGGTGAAAAATTATGCCAAGGGTAGATCAATTAGGAATTCGCCAACAACAAACGCATTTAATAAATTATAACAAAGTGGGCGTCTATCTAGGGAAACAAAATGTAAGTTGTAGAGCGAAAAAGAATCACCCATATTTTGAACGCTTTGTGTTCATGGTCATATCAATTTGTCACACTACTAAACATAACAAGAACAACACATACAAAAATAATATCAGAAACATTTATACATCTGTTTTTTTATAATATAAACCTTTCCTTGATGACGAAATTACGTTCTGATTCACATGATAGTCTGCTAAAAACGTCGTTTTATAGTAAAATATCCCCGATTTTTTAATAAATTTTTCAAATCTCATATTTTCTGAAAAAAATTACATGACTGTCATATTTACCCATCAGTCCATCCACCAAATACAAAAAATATATGACAATATCCATTTTCATTGAGTTGGACCCCTGTGAGTTCCATCTCCCATTTCTCTCGCGCAGTCTCTAGTCTGGTCTAGCCTCGTCTCGCTCTTCTACCTTCCTATATACTCTAAACCCCCGTGTGAACAGAGAGAAACATATCAGTGGCTGAAACGTCATGGCGGGGCAAAGATCCCCAATATTTTGTAAACCCCCTGCCCTTCCCCCCCCCCCCCCCCCCCCCCCCCGCTTCCTACGCCCCTGCATATGGCTAATTGTTGCAAGTATTTCACTTAGTGATCAATTAGTGATTAATAAACGCAATTACAACTATATCATATATTCACTTTCACACGGACTTAAAACATGAATAATATCTCCATAAATATCAATGATGGGAACATTACATTGTCTCCGGTGACCACTGGAAAATACACATGCTAGAATTAACTGTCAACCAGCTCCCATATCATATGAGATAAATGAACCTCGGCGACCCATTCCTAAATCCCATAATTGGAATTTAAAACGATGACAATTTAGAACATTGTTGTATTTAAATAAAATGCATTCTTTCTACTCATCATTAATATTCTCTAAGAAATTGTTTATATTTTAATGTACATGTAATATGTGTACCCCCACCCCTAGGCTCCAGCTCCATCACAACGTGAAGCTTAGCAGTTACTCACTAGGCCTAATTACTGGTATGTTAAAGTTTAGGCTACATGCCATGCGATGGGATACGTAAACATTGATATGCTGGGACATGTCTTTTTATATTTGGATTTGATGAAACTATGTATATAAAACGAAAGTATACATGTTTTAGTATAAACAGAATACAGCCCAGGGGTTTTGAGGGGACACATGCACCCAATACTAGTCTAACATATAAATACACCCGTATCATTACAGAGACGGCCGTAGGGAGTGTAGATAACGTTTAGATTCCATTACACTCCATTGATGTAGTAAGGTGTAGAAAATGCATTTGACCTGAAGTACAGGTGGTCTAAAGGTCACCCGAACATGACTCCTTATGGGATGTTGTCAGATCCTCTATTGGATGGATTGGGTATAAGGATCATCATCTTATTTTAATCAGTTTGGCGTGTCAGTCTAATTTAAATTACACTTGTAATTCTGCTCCACTACGATGCTTTATGTACGTTACGCTCCCATACAAGATCTAACAAATCCCTGTTCAGATCGAGTCACCTCAGCATGACCAATGGCCTAGAATCGTAACATTTCGGGACGTACTGTTAGCCGTTTATATTTCCAAATGACACAATAACCACACCGAAGATTCCGTAGACGCTGATTGGCTAACCTCAGGGGTCATGCTGAGGTAACCCCGAATGGGGCATTGTTAGCTATAGATCTTGTATTGGAGCACAACGAAGAGCATCGTAGTGGAGCGGAATTACAATATAATTTTAATTAGTTTAACTGGCGTGTGCAAGGTCATGAAGGGTCAAAGTGACACTCTCGACCAATTCATTTGATTGACACAGGGACATGTAAATTCAGACAATACTCAGCGCATGTATTTAAAACACTTAATTTATATACATATATATATATATATACAGCGAATTTAAACACAGATGTTTAAATGTTGGAGGCTGATTTAGTTCTTACGATAGCTGACAGTTGGCGTCGCCTCGCACATGCTTATCAGAAAAATGTGAAACGTCAATTGTTCCATTTTGTGTGTATGAGATGTCATGGTACACCTTTTTCTAATATGCGTGTACTAGATTACAGCCACTGTCAGCCATATATATATAGTAAGTTTGATAGTCTGTGATAGATGTGGGATTGTAATTGATCCACATTTTCCAAGGAATAGATACTATTAGTAAAAAATGCAATCTCCAGCGAAAAGACAAAATACATATGTCCAAGGACCACATCCTGGTAGACGTCATAGTTAAAAGAGTGTGTTGATGAGCGTTTGTCATTGAGAACAACTGATTGAGAACAACTGAGTAAGAGTCTGATCGCGCGCGGCTCCATTTCTTTATATATGTACCAGAATATACGGGACAAGGAAGTAATTCCAACCGTGTGGACAAAACAAAATTGTCAAATTTTCGAGGCGATCTGCCCCTTTATCAAGACATACAAAACGAACACGATTACATAATAGGATACGAACAGTAATGCGGGACAAAGCAGACAGATATTAAACTATATAGCACATTGGAGCGCAATTAACCTTTCGGCAAGTGGCAGCCGAAGGCCGGATCTACACAAATTTATCCATGCCGTTCGGCAGAACGCTAAAGTATGAGCGATGACTGGAAAGCGTGCCACGTGTGACGTCAAATGTGTGGCGAAATTTATTTATGGTGCTCATTGGTATAGGATGCAAATTTAGTCGCCTATTTCCTCGGTGTGTTTGCAAAGAAACAAAGCCCCAAATTTAGTCGCCTTTTGCTGGGCAGCATATTTAAAGGAATCAAAAAACGCGTAGAACAGAACGGGAAAATGCTGGAAGTAGGTATATTAGTAATTGAATGAAGAGCAACTGTGGCGCAGGAACATTGGAAAAGAGCACGATAGGGTGTCCTCAGAATATTAGATAATTTATAATATCATATTGCTAGCCTTAATGACATCCCTGTGAAGGCAGTTAAGTAAGGCCCTGCTAGCGCCTCCGACCCTAGCGGCCAACAAATCTAAGTGTTTCTTATATTTTATATAAAATATCAAGAAACACAATTGTAACCAAAGCATGACAATTTTATTGAACTCGTGCCGATATCCTGGCCACCTCAACGATCTACTGTGCACCCAATCGCCTATGGGGGTAAACATAGCAGCGCCCTTCTACCAACTACCCACTTATGTGTTGTTGATACCATAGATTTTTTAATTGACAATTTCACACAGTGATCATGTCAGCATATCGTGAAGCGATAATCCACTTCGTCATTGAATTGAACATCCCTTTTTTTTTGGGGATGTGGATGCGTGGCGCAGTGGTAGAAGGCGCAGCTATGTTTGGCTAGGCGATTGGGTGCCGTAGATCGTGAGTTCGAGGCCCGGATAGGGCACGAGTCAATAAATTGTCATGCTTTGTTAAATTGTGTTTCTTTGATATTTTATATACATGTACATGTACATGCTTATAGATTGATATAAAGGTTAATAATTAAAGCTAGTTGTGTAATCAAATGGTTGATTTTGATTTTATATGGTTATATAATGATCTTGGTGGCTACTGGCACGTACATGATATCATGATCATTGTGACTACTGGCAAGTAAATGCAAAAGGTTACAAAAATCAATTTAAAATAAAATAATAATTCTTTTTAGGCGTTTGACCTATGCTGAAGTAGTGTGGGCTATGCCAGCTGTGCATGTTCCAAGTGAAAGAAAGAAAGAAACAGTAAAAGTAAGTATAATAATATTAATGTATATACATGTACATACAACCTGGTATGGTATTTCAGATATTGTTTTCTATGTACCAGTATATATAACTCTTTAGATTTTTTCTGTGAAGGATGATTTAAAGGGGACTTGTAGTACATTTGCATGTATATATTTCTTTTTTTAGCATATATAAATGTTATTAGAAAATGTAATGAAACTGCACATAGTAAGGCTATGAAACTTTTTTGTTATTCATCTTTATGCAATACACATTTGAATTAGTGTTTTAATGACTTCAATAGGCAATGATATATTGTAGGAACTCTGTTTGACGTTTTTATTGTGTGATGATTGCACTTAATTATATTATTGAACATTGATAGAAAAACACCTGCAGAACTGAATGTACCGATAAATTGAAGAGGAGGAGGAGGAGATTCAAAAGAAGGAAATTTTCTAATCGTAGAGTGGTAGGTGATTGATCTACTTCACATTTACTTATAATGTGTTTGTAATGAATTTGCCAATATGCTATATATGTCCACTTCATTTCATTTCCGTTCTACATCCATATATATAGAGGCTGTGGACTGTTCAGATTTTTATTTTTTTCTATCCTTTATGTTTCTCTTGTGTACATATTGAAGTTGTATGTGCCGTAACTTTGCGAACATTTTGACATGTTTTTTTTTGCTTCAGTAATACATTGAAAACCATAAGGTTTGATGAATTAATTAAGCTGTGAAAATCATTGAAATGGACAGACAAATATGTATGATACTTTATAAACATTACCTACGATTAGCAGTAAAGTTATTGTTTTTATGCCTGAACTGAAGAAATTACTTTACAATTACAAATAATGCTACACAAATGTGAATGAGATTGTAGACCACAACTTAGCGTCATGGTCTGACTCTATGTACTCATTCCACTACACTGTAAACATAAATATAATGTCAGCTCTAATTTGTACTTGTAAAATTGAAACCTGTACATATACATGCATTGCAATTATTGTAATTTTCAAAATATTGTGAACTTTTTAGGTGAATAACATATAGGAAGCTCTTATTGATTCATGGGACATATAACTTTAACTTTTTATTTGTAAAGTCTTTTGATCATGTAGAAAATGAGCACTAATTTTAAACCAGTATTTAAAGCATTTATAAAATTTTGCATAACACTTTTAAGTTATATTTTAACAATGTACACATGTGTAATATGATAATATCTTAGCATTAATTATTTATTTGCTCTGAACATGTTTCTGTTGTTGGTGAATGAATATGCTTTGCTGTGTGCTCACAATTAATACGGAATATTCTTCTGCATATTTTTCACAACATACATGTTTTTTCTTAGCTGTCCTCATACTCACTAGATGGTGAACATATTTATCAACGGTATACATTTATAATTAAAAATATCCTGTTGATTAACTTTGTTCATACTAAAAAGAGTTGAGCATGTAATGTTGATTAACTTTGTTGATACTAAAGCTCTGTTTTTGTTTGGTAGACTAGAAACCGCATTAATGCTTTTCTCACGAAAAGTTTATTTTCGTGCAATTTTCTTCTTTTTATGGACTTTTAACTATTGAGTTATCTTAGCTGTTAAAGTTTTAAATGTAGTATACATTCAACTATACCATTAAGTATTGTATAAAAGCTATTTTTAAATGGAATTATATGTCTATACATTATGTCATTTGTATATTAGAGTTATTAATTATTTGATAGAAGTTATTGTGATAAAACAAAATTACCTAGTATATTTTTTATGTCCTTGATTTTAAACAAACTACTTGGGTGTTTCTGACCTAACTCTTTATATTGACATTATGTGGCTGCCAAGGGCTAAAAAAAAAAAAAAAAAATTTGCATTGAACTGATCTCATGACTAGGGGTGAAATGGTACGCTTTCTCTGGTTCGGTTCGTATTGTGATACATTGTTCATGGTTCGGTTAATACATTTGATATTCATATCTGCCAAAATGGGAAAATATCAAGAGTATATCAAAAGTAACACCCACCATTGTAAACTCTTACATCATAGATAATACATTTCTAATATTAAGACCTAAATCTTACATGCTACAATGTTTCAAATCTTGAATCAACCATATGCTAGACAAGTACACTCTTTAAATTTGTTTATATAACCGTTTCTACATAGAATATCCCAAATAATGCCATATAGCAGAGCGTTAAGATGCCAAGGCAGATTATATTGACAGATTACATTTTTCCGTCAATAACAAGGTTACTGTAATGCCGCGTGATTGGCCGTTATGAAAACTGGCTACACTAATCAGAAACCCGCTTATATACAGTATATATAAGTGCTTTGGACTGCCACAAGCCACCCAGAAAAAGTTTGCGGTATATTCATGTACCGTAATTCTGAGATACTGTGTATAGAACGAAAAGAAGTATACCACGAGTTCATTGACGTTAGAACTGTTTCAACTCCTACTAATGATATCACATGCATGAAGGATTCGTTTGTTATATGAATGCTTCCATTATCATTTTTCTGTAATTGCATGCTGGCATCAATGTTTATTGCTTTACTAACTAAATGTGTAATTTCGATTTAGTGCATTTTTGTTATTAATTTGCATATCCTTGTTTTCATCTGCTTTAACTTTAATTGATTTGTGGCTGTCTCTCTTCTTTCTACCACAGTTTTTTTTTTCTGTAATTGTAAAAAGAGCACCTGATGTGGTTGGATGTTTATAAGCAAAGCCTCTAAATCTTTGCTGTCAGATGGAGTATGGCGCCTCTTTCACTCAGTTGGTAGAGAGATCTAGCACTGTTGATCATACAGGAAAGATTTGATAGTATTGAACATTGTCTGTACTGTACATTTAAAAAAAAAGTTATTCACATTTATGTACATATATATATATTTATATATATAGCTGTGTATTGACACCCGACATCTTTCCATAGTATATTTACTACTTATAATTGTAGGAAGTGTGGTCATTAATTATCAATATGTCTCATTTTATTTTCATTCAATTTCATTTCAATAGGCTGTCTCCATACAATGTTACACTGGACATTGACGACAGCTTTGCGATTGTTGTGAAACCAAAGTGTGTTGTGTCATTATTTGAGGAGACCAAAGTCAAAAATGAGGTATGTTAAAGAAAGATGTTATCAGAATTCTCGGTTAATTTGTCCTCTTGATCACCTTTCTTATATTCATCAAATTTTGACGAAGTCTATGTTAATATTTTACTTATCAGTTACAGTTTGATTTGTTAAGTATAATCTTTCGCTTGTTTAGAATTCCATTATTCATTTAATTATATGTTGAAATTGGTATACATCTCCATGATAATTTTTTCGATACTTCTTGGACCACTTGTTAAATTTGTGTTTAAATTTCAGGTCAGTAACTCCTTTGAAATTTAATTAGATTTAACCTTTGCTCTTTCCATATTCTTAATTCATAAAAAAAGATATTATTGACATTATGTATTAACTAAAAATTGTACATTATTAGAGATTTTTTATAGATACATGAATTTAGTGCTTTATTTCTAATTGCAGAACAATCACATTCGATCGGTCAAGAAGACAACAAAAAGAAAAGATACAGTAAGATAACATCATGAAATATAAGTTACAATAACTCGGAGTTTAATCAGTCAGCATGTTCAGATTTCATTTCCAGTGATAATATGTTATGTTATCTACATTGTACAAAGTGCAATTGATTTTTTTTAGAGATTCATAATAATAAAATGGTAAATATCTTGGTCTTTAAAAACAATAAAATAAAATGTGTGTAGATTAAAGTAGAAGCATAGTACATTTTATAAGTAAAATAAAATAATTTGTTTTATTATTATCATTTCAGCAAATCACCAAGAAGCTGGGTCATAAATTAAAATGGCACATACCACAACAATGACATAAAATTCCTTGACCACTATCGCAAGTGCCACAGGAGCCAGGGAAATAGTACTGGTATGTATAATTGACTCAGTGATATAGTTTTTATTTGCATATTCATTTGAGGACATTTTCTGGGTGAAACCTACAGTAAGTGGAGAATACCACAACAACAGCAAATTTCATTGCAACACATAGATTTTCAATTTAAAAAGCAAGCAGAAAGTAGCAATATAGAGAGAGAAAAAGAAATTTAAAGGAAGTACTACGGATATATTAATTTTAATATGTAATATATACCAAGACAATTAAATCGATTTTTTTTTAAATAATGTGATAACTTGTTTAATGATTTCCTTTTGTGTAATGTTATTATTATCTATACATGTATATTATATATTACTTTCAGACAAACAAACAAGTCACAAACACACCAGCACACATAACACACAGCCAAAATCATTAAACAGAAACAATAACACAACCAACACAACATCCCAACCCAACATAAATAACCATTTCGCACAAGAAGACCCAACTACAAGCAACACAAACACTAGCATCATTGGTCTTCACACAGGAACATCTATACCCTTGTTGTCCTGTGGGGATATTGAGGCAAATCCTGGCCCAATCTATAAGGTAAGTAAATCAGCAATGCATACATTCTTTTACACAATAGTTTGAATTGTCTTAGTTTTCATCATTTTGTTTCAGATATAATTTCTTGTATTATTTTTAAAGTAACAAACTTATATTAGGATATTTATGTTGTCTACTATTGATGTACTGAACTGTATTTTACGGCTTGCAACAAATGCATTTGTAATAATTTTGTTTATCTATGTTTGGATGCTATAGATGTAATAATGTTTTGCATCGTTTTGTAGTGTGAACATGAAACATGTGGAGGTAATGAGCAGACGTTTCCATCAATACAAGACCTTGCCAGACACATATCTGGTACCCATGTGTTTGACATCATATGTGGATGGGGAGATTGTGTCTGGGGAGCTCCTGACATTATTGATAGAGATATGGAATCTCATATTCTTCAACACATATACAAGGTAATAACACCATTCTGTTTTATACATTCTAGTAGTTTGTTTTGAAATAAGTGTTGAGCAAACAATAACATAACATTCAAAATTCATAAAGCTTTATTTTGGATTCTTTTAAAAGAAATTCTTTACTTTGTTTCTTGATAATTGGTATTTTAATTACTAGACTACTTATTTTCATCGAAAATCACTCGATTCCTGGTGTGAAGCAGGCATTGCCTTCCGGTTATCTTGATGAGCAATTCCACAGATATACGAAAGCTTTGCCCGCCGACATGCCTTGGTTAGTATAATGCTATCTATATTTGTTACTTGAAATATAAATCATTGTAATGTATTAACTTGTTATTGGATAGCATTTTGGTCCTGCATTGCCCTGATTTTTTACATCTTATATAAAATATTAAAGACCCATTTTTTGTTCTCACAACACATTAATGCCATATTAAGGTTCACTAAATCACACTTTTTGCCCCGCCTTATTTAATTATTGACCATTAACTACATTTTGGGACGCCCGTCAACATAACTCAGACCCCTATCTGGATATTTCGATTTTGACTCTTGATAAGTTTGGTGTATCGCGTTATTTCTCTCAAGTCAAATAGTTCATGTAGGGGTCCTGGGTCACAATGCCCCCCCCCCCGCCCTCATTTGTAGGGTTCAGCCTAGAGGACATGTGGTTGCTGCACATATTGCATTTTGGAGAGCCGTTCCGATCAGCCGGTCAAACCACTATGAGTGGGCCACCGCACAAGTGCCACTAGCTCATTTTGCGCAATATCGAACATTTTTTTATAAGTTTTCGATTTGTTATCCTGACGCCTAGTTTCCTCAGCAATGTACTCATGAATCTGGGGATCCTCCTCCTCGTCCCCTAAATCTTAACATAGTTGCGTTCCCCCCTACTGGGAGCCTTGTTGTCGGCAGTATTGCGTTCAGAGCCTCGGATTGTCTGTCGTCCAAGAACAGCACGGGGTCAACAACGCAGCCAAATGCCCGTTCAGGCAAGCCCCCCCCTCGCACCTCTCTTGGATCTCTTGAATATTTTAGATGTTTCCCGGTTATCGCTTATTTTCTCAGGAACATAGCTACTCTGAATAGGATCTTTCTCATAACATTATCATATGTAAGGCTTTACCCACCTTGCGGAACATCCTCTAGTTTTGCTGGCAATTATCCGAGCCGATTTGGGGACGGATCAATCAAACTAAATGATGTATTCCCCATAGGAACCAATCATCAGATTTTCGATAGTCTGAAGCCTTTGGTTTAATGCCCTTTTTTCTGCTGGATATGCACTCTGAACACGCACGGATCGCGTCTATATATTTTTATTGTGTCAGTAATTATTGTAGATGTATGGAATAACTGGTTTTTATTACAAGTAGAGGGGGGATAATAAAGATCCAATCTGTACTACAATTGTGCAGGGGACTTATGCCTTCACTTGCTCTTCGGCTGTGGCGCCCCACCAAGATCCACTCTTTCGAGGCATTTCTCCTTTGATTATAAATCGTCCAAATCACAAGGTTTTTTGATTGAATTTGATCTTTTGAGCAGAAGTTCCCTTTTTTATATTCTAAATGTATTGTAACAACTTTTTATTACTTCCTACGCCTATATGTCGTTATCCCCCACCCCCCCTCCACTCCACTGTACGGGGTATTCCACCCTCCCCGCCTCTCCTCGCCCCCCCCCAACCCCCCCACCCCCCCCCGCCCCTCGCTTCTCCTTCCCCTTCTCGTTTCCATGGCCTATGTAAGCCTCAGCCTATACCCACTAAATTCGCCCCCCCCCACTCCATAAAATCCTCCAACCCCCATATTATTGGCTCCCCCCATAAGCTAATCATCATTACTCTTCTATTACTTGAGGGAACTCGATCAGCATGATAGTATTCCGCATCTTTATCATATTGGCTCTACCTTCCTCCCCCTACAGGAACTATGTGCTCACACTTCATGCCCCCCCCGGCTTTTGCCCCCGCTCCCCGTTTTCTGCCTTGCCCCCCCCCCCCACACGTGATCAATCTTCGCTATCCTGTTGAATTAAGATTCTTACCCTTCTCATCCTGATATCAACCCCATCCCCCCCCCCCCCCCCCCCCCATCACCATGCCCCACCGTTAGGTTATATTACACGTGATAAATATGATTTATTATACAATGGATATATATTGAATGGCGAAAACATGGAAGTCATTATGATAAATAGTCAATCTTAAATATGACCTCCATATCCAGATGTACTGCATAAGATAAAATATCTTTTATTTCTCCCATACGAAAAGCGGCTGATGAGCATTTGAAGGGCCACTTAGGTCAAGAAAGCTCAGATTTTATGTTTAATGAATTAATCCTTGTAACATGGTTATTTGTCAAATGTGATCTAACTTTTAATTTTTAAAATTAATTTCAGATTATTTAAGTGTAAGAATCTTGAATCTGAAAGCTACAACAACTGCTGTTTTGATATTTATCTTTTAGACAAATTCCTCCCTGCCGTCTTTTAATTGATAATTGATATTAGTAATTTTGCCCATTTTAGGGAATTCCCCCCACAGTATACCAGACCGTCTTTCCATTTGGAGTATAAACATGTGGATCACAGTTTTTGTTTGCCGAAAGCACTCTTTGTGGAGAGTGACAACTTGGCAAGGTTAAACCAACCCCTCATGTCTTCAAACTGAAGAATCAGGACCCAGAACCAATTCAAACCCTTTTATTCTTACTCCTTATGTAATTTATGTGTCCAAAAATTTCTTTGGTCAGAATTTGACTTTAATAAGTTTATTTGAGAAATTGGCAACCAGTTACTCAAGTTCACGACCTCATTTGATTTGTGTATCTCACCTTTTTTCTTTACTCCCGTCAGGTGACGTGATACCTTTTACTGTTGGATTCTTCATTCTACCTATCAAGAATGAGGTACCCAACCACATAATCTTGACCCTACTGATGCCCCCTAACCTTTCTCCTTTTAACAATCAAGAGAGGGGTCCTAATGAGTATATACGTTTACAGGTGTCGTCGAATTTCTTTTCAAGGCAGAAACCAGAGTAATATGGGAATATCAAGGGTTTAGATGACTCTAGAATCGGTGTTGAGCAATTATTTGTATTACATGATCGAATTCTGTAAAACAGGAAGACTAAACTATGCCATTATTTAATGATTGTGTATTGTGTTGTATTGATGAAATTGACACTCCCTGATCTACTCAAATGATCACCATCTACGAATTGTAACTTCTAGAACCCGGATAACTCCATCGGTACATTGTACTAACCTTCAATCTTCATATTTACTAAAAGAGTTAATAAAAATGAATACTATCTTACCTCTTCGCAACCACATCTTTGATGACTCGTCCTTGGAGCACAATTTTAATGAAAAATTTAGGTCGAGGTGTTGGTGTTAACACCTGCCCTATAGTTACCAAGAGTTTTGAAATTAGTTGTAAAATTACACAAGTAGAAAATCAATTTTTTATTACATAAAAAAATCTTAAATTTTTTACTAGAAGCAGGAAAAGTTTGTGCAATATAGGCTTTTCTACATCACACGGTTCACTACTGAAGGTGTATTCTGTTTTGTATAGGTGTTTATTGGTAGACCGGTTGATGAAAGAAAAAGCATTTTTTTATGCAAGATATGTTGAATATCAGGTTGCTATACTGGTTTCATGTCTCAAATGGCTTGAGAAACAATTACTTACTCAGAGAGGCCATTTTAGGCAACAATTTCTTCTGAGTGCATTTATTTTTGATGTCTTTGTTGTTACAAAAATCTGTCATTTAAAAAATATAAAGTATAGAATCGTTGATTTTTGAAAGTGAAAGTACGATTCAAAGGCAAATCCAAAAAAAAAAACTGAAAAAGAAGATTATAAGGAAGCAATACGTATATATACATTAAAATTTATTTTCTGATAAAAAATTTACAGAAAACTTTTTTCGGGAAGATGAGTTTTAAGTCAGGCTGAAACTTTGTGGGCTGGGGTACTTCTTGTGCTGTTTAATCTGCTCTTAGTTTTTTGTCAATTGTGTCAATGAATGAAGGGTATTTCCAATGCAACCATATAGTGTCGCAGAGTCCTCAGGATGATTGGCTTATTTAACTTAACAATAATTTGTGATTCTGACCGAAATAAAATTTTCATGAATGTCAAGTTCTGTCTTTATCCCTCGCTCCATATGACGGGACCACGAATCAAAGGCTAAGTTTGTATGCTGACATTTAGCTGATGCACACAATTTTCCCTAATATTCTCACTAATACTTTTTTTACCAGTCTAATGTATCATGTATTAGTTTTCAATGCACATTCACTTATTGTAAAGTATTTTGATTTCTGAGCGCATTGTTTCTAAGTCAATACCAAAATCTTTCCGTTACCAAATCTCATGGCTGTTTTTGAAAAATGATACATAAGTTATTCAATATTTTTGAAAGTTCACAAGGAAATGTAACTTCCACACCGTTAGTTGCTTGTCCTAATACAGATAATAATTTTGAAGTTGCTCCTGCAACAAAACCATACTAGAACATGCATAGCAACAAGGGAAATGCTTTCTATTGCCCTTGTAAAGCTCACCTGTAGAAAATTTAGCAGAGACATGTACAATTTTCGATAGCTTCAAGCGAGATGTTATACAGTCAGGTAATTTAAGTATCCATTTAAATACTGATGATAAAATAGTCATAGTTTTAAATGATTACAATCCTGAAAATGGAAAATTTTCGAATTTTGATTATGTTCATACCTCTCGGCAAAGAACAGAGGATGGTTTTGTGTATAGGTGTTCGTGTAGAATATACAGAACTCTAATAGAATGCGCCAGAGGAGAAGATGTTTTCCAAAATAGCTTAATTGATGTTTCAACTAGTGTAAAATGCATGCATTGTCGCTTTTTGAAAGAATGTGTTATTCCAAGTATCCTTATTTCTCAGGAAAATAAAACTGCACTTGATCTTAAAGTCTCTGAAGGTTTAGAATTATGTGAGAAACCATATGTTACTTTGATGGGTAGAAATAAAACAAGGAAGTTTTCAGTTTCTAATTTACCTGATGGAGAAACCTTCATTCGTGCACATTACTTTCAATGCATCTACTGGTAAATATGTCATTTCATGTTTAAATGGATACTGCAAATCCATAAAAGGAGCCAAACGCAATATTGAATTGTTTGATGATTCAAATTCACTGTGTGAACATTTAAAATGCATCCACAAGTCCCAAGAATGGCAGACGTTCAAATTAGAAAGTATTGAGGATTTTGATGAACAACCTTTTGATGATCCTCATGCAGACTTGCCTCAAATTGAGCTTGACATTGGGTCAGATATATTGGAAGACTTTAGCAATAATACTGAATGTTTTGATGTTTCCTCTGGTTTGTGGAAATTCACATGTAAAAGTTCTCATTCGGCCAGGAAGGAATGTTCTGAAGAGTTAGCAGCTGCTGTACAAATACGGGATTTGTTAAATGATAAGAATGAAGATTGTATCCCTCGGGTAGATGGATGCCTTAAAGGTCCTATATTTGTTCAGTCTATACCTTTGACAACATGTCCATGTGGGGCAGGTTGGACAAGTTCTGAATATCCTGATGGTGTTACAATTTTTAAAAGACGCATCCGCCTGTACACTGAGATTGCCCCAGTTTTATGTAATATTCATACACGTACATGTACAGCTTCCTGCTGCCTGTTACCATGGGATGAAGGGGAATCATCATGTATCCATGTGTATAGCTCTGATACAGCTGCAGGTGACGAAATTGGTTGGATGTATGTACATCAAGTTTTGAATTCTAAAACAACATTTTCAGGGTTTTGCAAAAGTATGACATCAACTTATATCAGACGTTTTCCAAAATCTCGAAGTTTTATGGACCCTGGAGTTTTTTTAAAATGGTGGTTCAGCTGGGCATCAAACATGCATATTGATTTCAGAAAACCATGCGAAGTATGTAAATTTACACCACACCAATTAGCATGTGATGGAACAAAAATAGGGATTGGCTTTCGAAATGCTGTTTTTGAACCTATTGAAAAACCATCGGAACCTGCAGTTTATCAAACGCTACATCGTAGATTAGATCGTTGTTTCTTAAAAAGTTCAGTTGATATTAGTGCTGAAAATATGAAAGTGTGTAGAGAGCACCTGTTTTTTCTTGCAAACAAAGTTTTCGGGGAAGAAAAGCAAATTGCAGACGTTAATCTTGATGAAGATAATGTTATTGCTAGGACAGATTTTCTTCAGACCGTTTTACCTGAAGATGTTAAGGACTCATTTGAGCGCTTCCTTGTAGGTAATATGCCAGATGTTGAAAAAATTGCCTATGCAAAGTTGTTGATTATGCTATCTACTACTGCACCACTGTCTACTATTATTCCAAAGTGCATTGTGTCATCATTAGATGAACTACTTGTTTACATCAGTAGTAATAATCCAGATGAAAATGGGGATAGATATTTCAATGCTGCCATGCAAAACTTACGATTTTACTGTCCAGAGGTCAGAGATCTCATTGCAAATTCTATGTATTGCAATCAGAATGAAAATTTGTTGCCACAAGATATTGTCAAATTCATTAAATATATATTAACTTGTGTAGATTCCTTTGTTTCTTTCCCACCAGAAGAAGCAGTAGAACAGATAGGTACATATAATCCTGCAAAATATGGGCGGGCCTATTACTTCACACCAAGTGGTAATGCTTTGAGAAATATTCGTAAATTTACCATAGATGAGGGAAAGGCAGCAAGGAATACAGAAGCTGATGATCATCCCATGTCTTTTGAGACCTGTCATAAACTTTTTTCGAAAGCCCAAATTTCAGCAAGAGGATCTACATCTTTATTTTTATGGTTTTGTCCGTCACACGGACATTGCTATGGATTCCACATGGCATATGCTGAGGGTAGAAAAGACCCTTATGCATCCCTTTATAGTCACATTGAAGTCCCTCCAAAAGATATTTTCTATGATTTTGGATGTAATTTGCAAGAATATTGTCTCAACAGAGAAAGTGGATTTTTTGAAAAGGTGAGATTTTTTCATGATATATATTTCATGGTTTCTCCCATAAATGTTCAAAGGGCTATAGGTCATCAAGGCTTCTTGGTTTAGATACCATAAACTCTGAAATTTGTGAACAATTCAACAGCTTTTTGCAATGCATTAAGCCAGCTGCTCGCCAAATGAATCAAACAAATTTTGTCTTTTACCTACAATTTTTCTTGCATATCTGGAATGAACAAAAACATGAACGATACAGGAAAAGACTTTCTGTTGCTCTTGCTGGCTCCTTCTAATGAAAAGGATAGGTTGTTTCCAACAAACTTGGTTTGTTACAGTAATATAAGGGTTTGATGAAGAATTTGTAATAGATCAGGTTTGTTATGGTTATTTGAGGGGTTATTATGAGATTTATAGAAGTCATTACACTTTAACATAGAATAGGCAATCAAGAAATGTTTCCACAAGATTTCTGACTTTTTTAACAAGATTTGGTACATAATGGCAATTACATGTGGTACTGGCCTGAAATCATTTCATATTATAACCATACATAAATGATTTAAAGATTGTGGTGCGTGGTCAATAATGGCTGTGACTCCTTTGACGTGGCTAGAGTTGATACGACCAACACAGAAGCTGAGTTCGCCATGATTGATCAGGTTACCTGTGACACAGAAGTAACTGTGATATTTTTTCGTCTATCTTTCTTATTTCATCAACCTCCAGTTTTATATTTCTGGTATTATTCTCCCTCATTTTTTAAATTGAACTGTGATTTGTTGTTAATTTGTCCCCTAATGAAAGTCTATTATTATTATCATTAATAATAATACATAGTCGGTAGAGTTACCTCCTGGGCATAGGGTCGAGGAAAGTTTCTAGTGTAGTTTATCTATTTGAACATGCAAATATTCATAAATATAGTGCAAATTACATGTCACTATACATACATATATGCTAGTTTCGTTTTGCGTAGGAATGCAATTAACTTTGTTGGTGCATGTAAGTTTTGAATAAAATTTTAACTGCATGAAGAGTTATCTCCTGGGCATAGGGCCGAGGAATACTTCTGGTGCATTTAACTATTTGTATAAGCAAGTATTCATAAACGCACATAGTTTTTGACAAATGTTGGAGTAATGAATATGATTATAAAAAGTACTTTAGCATTATCATGTGTCCATATTCAAAGTTATGTTCTTGAATATATTTACATGTACAAGGATGCAACAAAGAATACATTTATTTTTTATATAAAACTGATATTGGTTACTTTTTGTCTATGTTCGTTTGATTATGAAAAACATATCAGTGCTGTCAGGTATTTATTTGAAATAATTGCATGTTTTTTACCTGTTTTCATCATCTTTTGTACATTATACCAGGTATATTTTATGGAAATAAGGAAAGGAAGTTTTTTTTGCTAATTGACATTGGAATATTCAAATAATTTGATTTAAATTATTTGTAAAGGTTGAGTTTTTGATGTTATGTTTTATGTCAGGGTTGTATTTCACTATTTGCCTAACTGATTTAAGTTTTTAACTGGACATTATTGTAGTTTGTAACTTTGTGTTGGAATTTGAGATCAAGATTATACCCCTGGGCATCAGATGATATTCTAAGCTACCTCATGTCATCCAATAATACTTTTTGTATAATGTCACATCCTTTAATATCACATTTTGTCTGACAAATATAACAAGACATAAACACATTCCACTTTATTCCAAAATTCTATTGTTATATGTTGAACTTAAAAATGTTGAAAATCTAACTTTTCGTGATATTATCTACTTAATGTGCTTCAAAGGAAGAGGGAAATAATGGAAAAGTAAAGAGAAAAAAAATGTAAAATCTGTTTTTTTTCATTTGGTTAAAAACATGTTTTAGCTATAAGATATTAACAGCAACATACAAATGTATTAGTAATTCCTTAAGACTTCAATGTCTATAAGCATTGCTTGTCTATGTAATCATATAGGGTTTTACATCAATATTTTGTTGTCATTTTAGTAATTATAGGCTAGCGTATGTACTTTTTAATCAGCTTTGAGTGATATATATGAAAGCTGTAAAAATCAAGTACATTGTTCGAAAGGCAAGAAGCTACAACCTGTTTTTTGTATTTTGCTTGTATTACACAAGAACAAATCATCCAGTGACTTGTAAGAAAAACATTTTGTTTGTATAAGATATGTTTTTTACATTTGCTTTTCGACTCTTAATCTGAACATGCATGTATAGAAATTCATTGTTATGTAATGCATTTGTGCATCAATTATATTTCTCAGAGAAAATATGGTATGTCACAATCAAAGCCTACCCAAAAGGACAATGAACTCTGTTATATCTGCAAAGACAAACAATCTCATGTTGTGTACATACCAGTGTGATAGTTATCCAGGTGCGAATTCCGAAATGTTGCAAAAATATTCTCCATGGAAGTGTTTATTTTAGGCAAATATCTTCATCCTATGCAAGATTCTTGGTCAGCTAGACTAGCTTATATCTCATGGTCTTGGAAATCTAGAAAGCAATATAAAAAACACCAAAGGTTAAAGAATTCAGACCTTGAAGGAGGTTCTATGTCTTATGATTTACATTAACTTTTTTCAGCGATGTAGCATCTCTAGTATTTTCTTCAGTTACAAAAGTTACTTACCGATAATTTACACCATTACCATTATTGAAAAGTTTGAGCTTCTTTTTTTTTTACTTCAAGATAAAGATATTTACAAGAGATCCCTCTTGACACCCATCAAAGAATGATCTATATCTGACGCTGGAAAGAGGGATCTTTTTTCTGCTTTTTAAATTTCAACTATCAAAATCCAAGATGGCGTCCTGTAGGCCATCCTGTTAACCGACCAGTATCATAATATAATATGTGAAATTTGAGAATGGTCCCTTCAGCACTTTCTAAGAAATAGCAGTAACAAGAATTGTTAATGGACAGACAGATTGACTCTGGACCACAGACGAAAGCCGACTTGAATTAATTGCACCCTGAAAAAAACAAATCCATGTCACTATGACGTATATATATGGAATGATGTACATTATGTACTGAGTGTGCATGAACCAAAAAACAAAATGAATTATTTTATATGTATTTTCGTGTTAGACACACAGACACATATCAACATGATTATGCATCAGTTATTGTTCAAATGATGGGTAACATTTATGCTCTGTCGGCGGTGGAGCATCTTTAATCTTAACAGACATTCTCCAGGCTTTTTTCATGAGAAAATTACTCATTTTTTTCAAAATGATGATTTTAAGTGATTATGTGTAGCTACTAGCTAGCAGGCCATTTAATTTTTAACAGGGGCATGCAATAAAAAAGGACTTTTAGGTCTAAATAAAGGGAATGTTTTATCTGATATTTAGCAACTGGGTCTGGGGACTTTTTTCGGGCATTACATGTAGCATGAGGATACACTTGTGTCTTAATTGAGGACTTACCGTAACATTTAAAATGGGAAGATGGATGGTATAGCAACTTATATTTTGGTTGATTAATACAGTCAATACGTTATCTAGTTTCAGCTTCCTAAATTAAATTTGTAGGTTCTTCTTGGTTATTCTACATATTCTTTTTGGAAAAATTCCAAACAGACTTTAACAATATTAGATTTGACAATTAAAATGGCTGTTTCTGCTTAGCAACTTACAAGCTTAATCAAATGGGAATTCAGTTTCCATATGTGCATTAAGTACTTGAAAGTGAGAGGGAAAAGAGAAAAGCTTGGAACAAATCCCTCTTTTCCATTATCAGAGACAATTTATAACATTCTTTAATGGGCACCAATTCAATATCCCTCTGGGATCTCCTGTTTGAACCTCCTTGTTTACATATTGTTACATATTTTGAAACACCTCAAGCTTACATGTACAACCATCGCTTTGCTGATATTGATGATCAGAACTGTCAAATACAATGTATTATTCTGAAACAGAGAAACTAAAGATGAGCAAGTATTGAATTGTTTAAGGTAAACATGGCATGATGCGAGAAAAATAATTTTGGAACAAGAGGGAGTTCAAAACCAAATTTAGAGCATAAATGATACCATCATTTGAACAATAACTGATGTTTGATCGTCTATAGATGTGTCTAACTAGCACAGAAATACATATTAAATAATTTCTTCTGCTTTTGGTTCATACACAATCAGTACTTCATTCCATATATGGCATAGTGCCTACTAGAGTTTTTTTGGGATGAATTAATTATTTCAAATATTTTTATCTGGAAGTAAAATGAGAAGCTCAAACTTTTCCATGATGGTATTGCATGGTGTAGTGTAAGTAGCTTTTGTAACAGACTGAAGAAAACTACTAATTTCTCTGCTCAAGTTATTGATAGAGAAAAAATGCCATTTGTTTGGTTTTTTTTTAAATGGACCTGGCTTATCTTCTCAATTCAAGCTATAGTAGATTAACACGGAGATGAAAGTAGAAGTCCGAGAATGAAGCAAAAAAACTTGTATTAAAGGATTTGTGCAGCCAAAATTTTTGTTCATAATACATTTGAAAATTGCTTTAAGAGATATATAGAAAAATTCCCACCCAACAAATCGTGAAACGTTTAGCGCGAGCTTGGTCGTAAATGTAATGGGTAGTTGAAGCGACTACGGTTCAGATATGATGAGCTAGGCGCCCCCGACTAGCAATCACGTGGATTTTGTGATGTACCATACCACCTGATAGTCCACGGCTTCACAAGGTAGGCCTACAATATATATATTAGCTTATACCTATTAAAGGCAAGAAACTTATTTGAAAACCACTTGCCCGAATTTAAGATTTCAATCTAATTTAATTTTCTACCCAAAACAGGTTATTTAACATTAAACCGGGCAAGTTCATATAGCCCGGGAGCATATTTTTCTACTGGTCTCGGGGCCAATCGGACCTGGGATATTTCTTTCCCTGACCTATACTGTACATTAGATCTACAGTTTGCCTGTTCGCTACATGTACACGCTGCAATTTCCTATTTGACTGGAATAAGTTTCAAGAATAAACCTTTAGTTGAAGTAATTCTTGGATCCATTTTTGTTGCTGAATGAGTCAATTTATATGTTTCACAAATATGTACAACATAATAAGTGTACATGCATATATAAGTTCCTAGGTGTGATCATGGATTTTCATTTCATATGGAGGTGTCAATGAAAAACCTAGAACACAGGTGTATGGGCTATATATAATTCAAACAAGAACTGTCGCCAGAGTGGACAACTTATACCTAACGCTGCAAAAAATTTATAACTTCATTTAGTGGACATTGTAGAACCCTATACTAAGTTTACTGAACTCCCCTTTATGTCACGAGTCTGTATGTGTACCAGATTTAAAAAAAAGTCTATGGGGGTATATATAACTGACACCTAAAACGTGACCATTATGATATGTCTCTAATGTTGACATGATTACATCAACTGATCACTGTCAAAATGGCTGTTCCATCTTGTGGATTAAATCGTCATTACCACGGTTTACAAAATGGCGGTTCCATCTTGTGGATTAAATCGTCATTACCACGGTTTACCTTGTCTGGCTTAAACTATGTTAATGCAGAGACCCCCAAAATGAGTTAATAATTTAAATATAATAGGTATTAGACTATCTTCCTATGGTATCAATTGAAACTATATATACTGGTAAATTTGTGGTCATTACCAAATTTTAAAAATATGAGGTTGATACTTTGTCAACTATTTCACAGTGTAGCGGGATTGGACTGGGTCCATCATCGGCTACTGTGGTCCGTGGTCCTGGGTTTGAATCCCAGTCTGGCGCCGCTATAGCAGTTGCAGGTGTCCATATGTCTCCATTTTTTACTTGATTTTTCACAGAGCACATTTTTATTGTCTGTATAAGAGATATAATATAGAGGTTTCCCAATGCGTGACTGTTCTTTATCATATGTTTATCAAATTCGCGTTACTTAATTTTCAAATTTTGAAAAGACACAAACTTTAGCGAGTCACGCATTGAGGAAATTATTTATCCCATAACTTAACTCTAGTCTATATTTATACCGTGGTGACCATTTTCTCGTCTTCATTCAGAGAATTTAACTTACCACCATACAATGTGTAGTGATATATCTTTACGCCATAAAATATAGTGCCTAAATAGAGCCAATATTCAGATTCTACTATTTAATGCTTTAAATAAGCAACTACCTGTTAAACAGTATTTATTTAAAATGTGAAAGTTGAGAGCCAATCGGAGCTTAAGAGCTGACCAATCTGAGGCTCCATAGGTGTTTACACAATGGAGTGTGTAGAAATATGTGATAACCAATTGCTATGGAATTTATCACATGGGTTTTCCATTGTGAAAGGGGATCAAATTAATAAATAGTCTAAATCTTTTTTGTATGAATGGGGTTCCAATACCTCACAATTCAAGATATCATATTTTGCCATTTTGGTAAATAAAAGATGATTTTAATGTAAACATTAACCTAATATTATTGAAATTTATGTTCTTGCACTATTATCTGATTATTAAAAAAGCTACTCATACAACAATATGCGGAATCGGACACAATTAACAACATTTTTTGTCACCTTCCTAAGAAACGTCCTGGAATAAAGGTCTGACTGCCGATGCAGAATGAAATTTTATTGTTTGAATATCGCTATAAAGATTATCTTTATTTCTTAATGATACGTGCTGATCACGTAAGGTCATAGTTACCCAAATATCAGTAGTTATAATAAAATGGTGAAATTTGGACCACGGCGAAATATGGACACCCGCTACTTGGAACCCAACCAGTAGTCGTGACTGAACAATAGTTTGTGTGCATATCCTACTCTGCATCCAGATTTCTGAATGTCTGGAGCTGCTGACAAATATTTCATGATGTCAGATGTTGTTTAGTTTATGTAGAAACAGTGTATTTCATGATATGCAAACGATTCTTTTTTTTCCAGATCAAGACTAACTGCTCCTTCACGACTACTGGTAGGGTCCCACTAGTATACATTTTCTCCTCTCCTGCTACTATATTTATTGCAGCAAGTACCAAACGTATGTACATTGACAAAACTTCATAATTTGTGGTTATTTTTTGTTAATAGAGGAAAGTTTGGCTGTGCACGGGTTAATTTGTATTCATAAATGTGTAGTAAGATTGGACTAAGTCGTTCATTGGTGACCAGGTACATAATGTAGCTCAGTCAGTTGAGCACTCGGCTAGTATTTTGGGGGACCCGGGTTCGAATCCCGGTCTGACCGCTACATTTTCTCCTCTCCTGTTACAGAATTGGCACCCAACTATTTTAAATAACCCACAGTGGTGGTGTTTTAAGGTCTCGTATGTCTTCGAGGAAAAAGACTTCGAGAAAGGAGGAGGAGTATAGTGGGATTGGACTTAGTCGATCATCGGTGATCAGGTAGAGCACTCGGCTAGTGTTCTGAGGGGTCCCGGGTTCAAAACTGATCTGGCTGCTACATTTTCTCCTCTCCTGTAACAAATGTAAACCCATGGCTAAATGGAAATGTACTTCAGTATCCATCCATGTTAACAAACTAACATAATTAAAGCTACATGTATAATAAGAGCGCATCTTGACAAGCCTCCGTTCACAGGAGTTTGACGTAGTATATAGGGGTATTTTTTAATATATGTATTCTATATATTATTGACAGAACGTCAAACTCCTGTGCTCTGTTCTTAACTTACCACATCGTCGATTAGGCTTAGGCCTACTTATTTGTGTCAACACCGTACCGGGTACCACACTGCTCCATCACTTCCTTCCCGCTCTCATCAAGCGCAGATCTGCATCAATCTGGGGTCAATCAAAAGCTTATCGCGGGATTTCCCCAATTCCGAATCTCGTTTAAGACCCGACGCTTCATTGGTTAATCCATATAAGGCTATTACACATTTTCTCCACTCTATCTACTGCTAGCTAATACTATATCCTAAGGAACATTATACAGAGTATGAATACATGATATAAATAAACCTACCAACAACCAACTAATATACTTCATTAATATATCAATTAATTACTTAATTGATATTAATTACCATTAATATAATGCTATTTTGTCACAAGGTTTTTAGCGGACTAATTCACATGTTAATCCACACACAATAACAATTTTAATGTCAAAATCATTGCAAAGTTGAACTTGTAAAACATCGCTAATCCATAGCATGGCATGGGGGACTGGGGACATCACACTCCTTCACCAGAAGAGGGAGGGGGGGTTTATATGGGGGGGGAGGGGGTTTACATGGGGGACTGGGGACATCATACTCCTTCACCAGTAGAGGGGAGTGGTGTTTATATGGGGGAGGGGGTTTACATGGGGGACTGGGGACATCATACTCCTTTACCAGAAGAGGGGAGGGGTGTTTATATGGGGGAGGGGGGTTACATGGGGGACTGGGGTCATCATACTCCTTCACTAGAAAGGGGGAGGGGTGTTTATATGGGGGGAGGGGGGGTGTTTACATGGGGGACTGGGGTCATCATACTCCTTCACCAGTAGGGAAGGGGGCTATTATGGCGAACATGCAAACTTTATTTCAAACACATGGGTGTGTACCGGAGACGACTAGGATAGTAATCCTCCACATACCGCCCCTCCTCCCCCGGGACCCCCCTTCCGCTCTCTACTAAAACCCGAGGCTAGCCCTGTAGTGCAAGCAACAACATGCAGCGACCTACCCCTTCCCGTCGTAAATCTATTACATGTGTACATGTACTTTGATCGATCGTTGTGTGTTTATAGTCAAGATTATAGGGTTACAATCCCCCTCCTTTCTCAACACGAGCTTGGGACCGGCTACGTGAGGCGGAGTAGATCTGTTAAGCCAGTGTCAACCCCCTCCCCCACTCCTCCCCCTCGGAAACTGGATCACACAAGCATTTGTCAGGAAACCGGATCACTGTCATTTGTTAGATAAACTAAAGTTGTTATCGAGTAGAGGCTGTCCATCCTTACCAAAATAAACATCACATACCAGGGCAAGGTCAAACATAACCTCCCAATTAAGACAGTTGATTTCAAAACAATGAGATCGTTTACTGGCAGACTGTATAATGAGATATTGTCAGCCTACATTCCTGAAGGCTGGTGACTGGAACTGTTTACATTGAGACTTGATTTAATGTGAAAACTATACTTGTAATTTAAAATGTCTGAAAAAAATGGAAAAGTTTAGTTTTTTTTCCCGACCAGAATGTAATGAAGCACTGCAGGGAACTACGAAAAACCTACATGTTACATTGGACTAAGAATGAGAGTCAGTAAACTGTTGACGGACGAACAGACATCTTTTTGGTTAGGTTACAACCTCTTCTCGAGACTTGATAACATGCAGGTGTTATCCCTTCTTACCTCTTCTCGAGACTTGATAACACGAGGTGTAATCCCTTCTTACCTCTTCTCGAGACTTGATAACATGAGGTGTTATCCCTTCTTACCTCTTCTCGAGACTTGATAACATGCAGGTGTTATCCCTTCTTACCTCTTCTCGAGACTTGATAACATGCAGGTGTAATCCCTTCTTACCTCTTCTCGAGACTTGATAACATGAGGTGTAATCCCTTCTTACCTCTTCTCGAGACTTGATAACATGCAGGTGTTATCCCTTCTTACCTCTTCTCGAGACTTGATAACATGAGTGTTATCCCTTCTTACCTCTTCTCGAGACTTGATAACATGCAGGTGTTATCCCTTCTTACCTCTTCTCGAGACTTGATAACATGCAGGTGTTATCCCTTCTTACCTCTTCTCGAGACTTGATAACATGCAGGTGTTATCCCTTCTTACCTCTTCTCGAGACTTGATAACATGCAGGTGTTATCCCTTCTTACCTCTTCTCGAGACTTGATAACATGAGGTGTTATCCCTTCTTACCTCTTCTCGAGACTTGATAACATGCAGGTGTTATCCCTTCTTACCTTTTCTCGAGACTTGATAACATGAGGTGTTATCCCTTCTTACCTCTTCTCGAGACTTGATAACATGCCGGTGTTATCCCTTCTTACCTCTTCTCGAGACTTGATAACATGCAGGTGTAATCCCTTCTTACCTCTTCTCGAGACTTGATAACATGCAGGTGTTATCCCTTCTTACCTCTACTCGAGACTTGATAACATGAGGTGTTATCCCTTCTTACCTCTTCTCGAGACTCGATAACATGAGGTGTTATCCCTTCTTACCTCTTCTCGAGACTTGATAACATGCAGGTGTTATCCCTTCTTACCTCTTCTCGAGACTTGATAACATGAGTTGTTATCCCTTCTTACCTCTACTCGAGACTTGATAACATGAGTTGTTATCCCTTCTTACCTCTTCTCGAGACTTGATTACATGAAGGTGTTATCCCTTCTTACCTCTACTCGAGACTTGATAACATGCAGGTGTTATCCCTTCTTACCTCTTCTCCAGACTTGATAACATGAGGTGTTATCCATTCTTCCTTTCTCAACATGGGCTTGAGACCGGAGTAAGGATAGACATCTGCGATGACCACCCTCGATATTCCATGGGTTACTAGCTTTAATAACTATAACAACGGTATATGATAGTAACCCCTCAAATCTCGAGGATGACGATAGTAGGCTTACAAAGACCTACATTATGCATCAGTGTCTGGGGGATAGATAACATACACCAAGGGTTGATATCATCTAGTCAAATTGCGTGTCGAATTTCTCCCCCACTGGTCATCAGAAGAAAATACGCCGATGTTACAAAGGTTCGTAAAAGTCATAAATCAGGTCCATTGTACGTATCACATCGTTATATCCACAGGTCACGGGGAGGCTGGTCAGTCCATGCTGGACATTAGTGTCCCTAAACCACATGGGTTCGTTATAATTTATGACTTCTTCAATCTGATATCACAGGGATATGAGAATTAGTTACAGATTTTATAATCATGGACCCATCAGAGTGCCCTAAGACCATTTTAGATGTTTTAGAGGTCTAGGTCAAAAAACGATAAAAATCATGCTCTACGTACTATATACGAGAAGCGTGGCAAGCTCTTAGACTCCAAATGTCTTACCCGCCTACCTTTAACGGCTATAAAAACACATTTCTAGCACCTCTTCATAAAAACGGTTATTACAGTTGGAAAGAGCGATAATTTTCTTTCAAAATCAACCAATACATCTACAGTGGACCCTCGATAATCCGGACACCTTCGTTCCCAGCGTAAACCGTCTGGTATATCATCTGTAACTAATTCTCAGATCCCTGTGCCTGATAGATTTCGATAACGTTTGGCGATTGATTTCGATAACGTTGATCTATACCAAGATTTATGGCGATCTTAGTTGTACAAAATCACTCTAGTTATATCGATCACAGGCATTTGGCTCTATAGACATTTTTCTCTCTATATAAAAAGAGTGAAAAAATGTCTATAGAGCCAAATGCCTGAGTGTCAAATATTTCTAGCCAATAACTTACCAATCTATATAGTCTACGACTTTCGTATCTATAGAGTCAAAACATGTCATTTGCTTCAAAAGCCTGTGACATAGGTTGCGTTCCAAAAGAGACAAGTGAAATGCCAAACGTTTCATAAGAATATCGAATATAATGTCACGTCTCTTGAACTCGTGGTTATTAACGCTAATCTACCCCGGTGGATTTTTTTATTGATGAGCCTTAATGTCCATGCACATGGATCTGAGATTTAGTTACAGTATATATTTTGAAAATTATCGACCTAATCCGCTAAACCTATCTATATTATTAGGTATTCTAAAATTTCTTTGTCTTATACAGCCGACTATTATGGACTCACCAGAGTGCCTGCCCATCGGCTTTTTAGGGGTCCACATAAAAAGGTCGGTAAAATTATTTTGATCTTGACCAAGTGACGTCTAAAACGGTCTGTGGACACTCTGGTGGGTCCATAATTATGTAGACTGTAACTAATTCTCAGATCCCTGTGTCTGGTGGGTCCATAATAATGTAAACTGTAACTAATTCTCAGATCCCTGTGACCGAGCGCACGACACTCGGTGGGTCCATAATTATGTAAACTGTAACTAATTCTCATATCCCTGTGACCGAGCGCATGACACTCTGGTGGTCCATAATTATGTAGACTGTAACTAATTCTCAGATCCCTGTGTCTGGTGGGTCCATAATTATGTAAACTGTATCTCATTCTCAAATCCCTATGACCGAGCGCAGGACACTCTCTGATGGATCTAACTCTGTTTGTATTATCTGATCATGGGTCGTTCTTATCCCACTAGATCTATACAATAGCCCCTATCAACTCCCTTTCAAGTTGAGAACGAAGACAGATGTGTGGAGTGACCATGGCAAAGAGAGATCGGGGTGTTTTTTATGTATAGGTCATGGGATTGTTATAGACTGGTCTGTGTCGGTGTTATGTAGAAAAGGCCAGTTGATTTGAAAACATTGTCAGTCGAATTCAATGAGTTTCCTAGGGAAAGCGCATTTAAAAACCCCTTAGTTTGAATTCTATAGTTTTTCCTTTTGTGTATGCATAAAAAATGTGTATGTCGGGTTTCGAGTTTAATAAATTTATAAAGTTGTTAAGGTTTTGTTTATTTCGCAATCACTTACTGTATACTTATTTGTAACAGAACCACTCCAAGATAGTGTTATAACCATCAAAGAGTATATCCTGCCATTACAAATCTCTTTGTCAGAGTGCCCCCCTCTCCTCCTCCATCTCTTACCCTTCCTCACTATATCTGGTCATGCCATTTTTATGATGTCTTCGATATTACTGACCTATGGAACACAACATTGTCCCACTTTACATCTCCCCGTCGGAAACTCTAAGCTGATATCTCTGATAAAAAGGAATTCTGTTTTGGGGAAAATCAAAATATTAGCATCAAATGCAGCACTAGTGTTGCTATTGGAACCAAAGATCCCTTGAGCAAATTTGATCCATAAAATACTGTTTTATTTACGAAATTTTCGAACAATTCTAAAACTGCACGTCCTTTCTCGATGCGTAGGCCTATTTCACTACACGTGTACTGTTCACTAAAGATGTAAATATGGCGGCCGCCAAATTATTTTTTCCGTTATCCTGAAAATATATATCCTATGTAAGCCTATAATACGCTTCTGTATCAATGATAGTCATCATCTGAACAATAGTAATTGTTGTCTAATCGTGTGTATATGTGACTAATAATTAACACAAAAAATAATATGAAATAATATATTTTGCTTTCGGTGCATGTGCAATCATGCAGTACTTCATTCCATATAGGACATACATAGTGTCACGGATTTTTTTCGGGGTGCAATAATTATTTTTAATATTTTTATCTTGAAGTAAAATACATATAAGAAGCTCAATTTTTTCAATGGTATGTGGTAATGGTGTAAAGTAAGTATTTTTGTAACTGAAGGAAAATACTAAATCGCCTGCTTATGTTTTGATAGAGAAAAAATACCATTTGTCAGCGGTGGAGCATCTTTAATAAAGAAAATATAAATATGTATCTAAATATGTACGTGTAGGAACCTATATTTGAACAAGAGGCCCAATGGCCTTAACGGTCACCTGAGTTAGAATATATAATGAAACAAATAATGAAACAAATTAAAGACACATAAACACTATATGCTGGGCCTTGAAGTTGGTCAGTGATTTATAAATTTGTTTTTTTAGACTATGAAGACTATTTGCTTCCATCAAACCTGTGAACTTTGAGGTATTTTTTGAAATTTTAATCATTTTGGTCCTGTTTGGTCCTGCCCCTCTGGTCCCCCAGGGGGTCATCGAGGACGGATATGGATGTTAAAATGCTATATCTTAGGCTAATAATTCTAATCAAGTTTGACTAATTTCCTATGAAAATTGGGCAAATTATGTTCACAAATATGTTTTTCCTATATAAATTAGAGTAAACTTGACCCCTCCCCAGGGTGTAACGCGAAACCCCACAATTTTTATAAAACACCTTAAGACCTTTCCATCTATAATTATTTGATTCTACTATTTCCAGAATTTTAGAAGATTTTTTAAGTTTTAGCCTATTTGACCCTTTTTTAGCCCTGTCCCTCTGCCCCCAAAGGGGTCGGCCAGGACCAATGTGGATATATTAAAATGCTATATCAGGCTAATTATTCTAACCAAGTTTGGCTCGTTTCCAATAAAAAATGAGCAAAAAATGAACTATAGTAACCTTGACCCCACTTCGTCTCAGGTGACCTAAAAAGTTAAAAACTAATATACCCTCAAAACTACCTAAAATTGTTATTTATCTGTTAAATAAACATTATAAGTGTGGATTTCAAGTCTGCATTACCAATATTGAAGAAAAATATATAAGTAAACTCATTCAGTCATCCATCAATTTTGTGAATAATATAATCGGTGTTAGTTTAATTGTATTTTCTTTCGTTAGGCTATTTGTCCCAGTCTCTCCATCATGCCGCTTTCCATAAATGGAAATGGTCCCCCCTGCAAGTGAAAAGTCCAGCAGTAATGTCTCTGATTGGTCAAAAAGTTCACGGGAACTTGTCATCCGTTAATATTGTGTGATCAGTGATGCGTGCAGAGGAGCTTTGAGAATAAGAGAACAGGTGGGTTGGTTTGTATTTGAAGCTTTTGACGCATAAGATTTAATGCAAATTTATTTTTCTGGTTTTGCATTTAATAAGATAGCATTACTTAACAGAATGCGAGTAAAATACTTTGTCAGAAGGCCTTAAGAATGCAAAAATCGACATTCAATGCACTACTCCACTAGGCCTATCAGACGATGTGGCACCCCTCGAGTGGCCGCCATGTTTTTTGATGCAGTATATTGTCAATCACACTTCGTACATTTTAATTCATCAATGAGTTCGTATTAAATAAATCAAGTGAGTGTTTATTGACTACGTACACTATATAACCAAAACAGTAGGGTATAGGCCTACACCGAACACATGTTACATGGAGCATGCGCTTATACAACTTCCTGTCATCGGCCAAGTTTTGATAATCGTGTCTTGATAGACAAAACAAATCTGTAAATTGAAAGGTGGAACAACTGGCGTATGTGTTGGTAAGTACGCTTTGTATTTAACACGGAAAGGAAGTCTGAATGCAAAATATGACTTGCTAGATTACATTTCCGGGGCTCAATCTTGCTATGGCAAACCTCATTCACATCGGATTTTAGTTCTGCATGCTCGGTCTGTCCCAATCATTGTAAACATTGGGTCTACTATCATGACTATCTTACTTCTCCCTTCAACTGCAATATTTCACATCATTATTTATTATCCCCCGTCCAACGAAGTTGGCGGGGGATATACAAATGGGGTCCGTCTGTCCGTCCGTCCGTACGAATGGTTTCCGGAGCATAACTCTAAAACCAGTAGAGATATTTCCACGAAACTTCATTCACACATTGGTCTTATGGTCTAGTAGTGCCTTTTTATTTTTTAGGATTTCATTTTTTGCATTTTTCTTGGATTTTGATAGTTAAAGTTTGTTACCGCTATTTCTCAGAAAGTTTTGAAGGGATCTTTCTCAAATTTCACATGTAGGTTCCCCTAGGGCCCTAGTTGTACATATTGCATTTTGGGACCAATCGGTCATCAAGATGGCCGACTGGCGGGCCATCTTGGATTTTGATAGTTAAAGTTTGTTACCGCTATTTCTCAGAAAGTACTTAAGGGATCTGTCTCAAATTTCACATGTAGGTTTCCCTAGGGCCCTAGTTGTGCATATTGCATTTTGGGACCAATCGGTCAACAAGATGGCCGACTGGCGGCCATCTTGGATTTTGATAGTTAAAGTTTGTTACCGCTATTTCTCAGAAAGTTTTGAAGGGATCTTTCTCAAATTTCATATGTTGGTTCTCCTAGGGCCCTAGTTGTGCATATATGCATTTTGGGACCAATCAGTCAAAGATACCTGATGGACTGTACGGAGACTGACGGCCATCTTGGATTTTGATAGTTAAAGTTTGTTACCGCTATTGCTCAAGAAAGTACTGAAGGTATCATTCTCTCAAATTTCATATGCATGTGTACCCCTTGAACCCTAGTTGTGTATATTTGCATTTTGGGAGTGATCGGTCAACAAGAAAGCGCCGACCGGCGGCCATATTGGAGTTTTGATTAGTTAAACGTTTGTTAACACTATTTCCCAGAACAAGTACTGAAGGAATCTTTCTCAAATTTCATATGTAGGTTCCCCTATGACCCTAGTTGTGCATATTGCATTTTGGGACAGATCGGTCAGCAAGATGATCAACAGGTAGCCATCTTGAATTTTGCATAATTGAAGTTTGTTACTGCCTACAGTATCTCAGAAAAGTACTGAAAGGCATCTTTCTCAAGGTTTCATATATAGTTATGTAGTAAAAGTTTGAAAAGCAGGGAAAAGATCCCTCTTTCTGTTGTTCAGACACAGATCTCATTCTTTGAGTGGGCGCCAACGATCCCTCTGGGATCTCTTGTTTCCTTAATTATGAAAACATTGCTGAAAATTATATTTTTGTACCAGGTTCGTTTCCAGAGCATTAACTCTTAAAACCAGCAGAGATATATCCACGAAACTTCATATGACACATTCTTTTTATGGTCTAGTAGTAACCTTTTGCTATTTTTAGGTTTTCATTTTTTGCACTTTTTCCGTTACCATGGAAAAACATTTTGCTGAAAATATCATGTAAATGTTACTTTGCAAAACTCCACCCATCTTTGTGTATATAGTCTAATATAAATGTCAAGGCTGTACAGTGGACCCGCGATAATCCGGACGCCGGTAGTCTGGAAAACTCACAATCCGAACGGAAATGTCAGGGAACGGATTTCCGTAACATTATTTATACTCGCTAGTCCGGAAATTCGTATTCCGAATACGGAACTCCATTTTGGGAACGGAATGTCATTTTCGTAAATGTTACTTTGCAAAACTCCACCCATCTTTGTGTATATAGTCTAATTTTAAAGTCAAGGCTGTATACCTGATTCAACAATTGCAGCCCCGCTCTACTTGAATTATACTCCATCTTTCTTTAGCTCAACTTCCTTTTCCTGGTTTTTTTTTTCCATACACATAAGTCTCCACAATCAAACTTCAGATTGGATATCTCCATTTACGGGGGATCTGAATGACTATGTCCTTGTTTTATACAAAAAACATATAATTTATACAAAAGCATTTTAGGATGATTACATTTTAGAAAATAAAGTTCAAACAAATTTATATAGCCTATATCATCCTCTACATGAAGTTTAGGCCTACTGTCGAAGACCGATGTCAGACGGATGAAAAAATGGCATACAGCAATGGGGGTGTTTCTTTAACCCTTAGGCTGCTGCAATGGTTTGTATAGTAATGGCTCTCAGTGCTGCATTAATTTTGTAAAATTCAGGGAAATGATAACTTAATTATAAATGATTATATCTTGAAAACTATTTGCATTATGTGAATAAAAGTTATATGAAAATTGTTTGTTATTGCCTGTAGTTTATATTGATGTTGTTTATTCCGCAAATATACTTCTTGTTAAGCATACAGGTAACAATACAGGTGACTAAAGGTAAAAATATTAGGTTGTATCAAATAATAACAAGAAAACTCAATTAAAATTATGAAATTAAACCAATTTAATAGAGTAACCTTAGTATTAAGAAGCATATGACTTCATTTGGTTATTAAGTCTTTGAAAAATTCCAGGTAAAAACTTCTAAAACTAATTAATATTCACAAACAAAATCTTGATAATTGTTCATGAAAGAAAGAAGCTAGTTTCCTGTTTAATTTCTGGTCTATCATCACATAGTGTATGCATTTGCATTATGCACCACATATTATCTCTATCTTAGACCTAGTTACCCTTAAAAGTATTGTTATAGCTCAGGTGAGTCCAGGTAAGTCATTTTCAGTCAGGTGAAAAGTTAATTAGACAATATAACTAGAAAACGATCCTAAACAATTTCTGAAAAATTGTTTTTCAAATGCATCATGACTTGACCAACAGTGGTGTAAATCACTTAATCTGGATAAAACCCATAGCCGTTATCAACGTAAAAGAAACACCTGCATCTCATAAAACGTAATCCCAGTGTCATTTTTCGTTCATGTTTTCTTTCAACATGCCGGTCATTGACGGTAAACTTCGTGTAGATAATATAAACAAATTTGTGTGAACAACTATATTTTCTATATTGTAATCATCCAAAAATGCTTTTAAAAGCAACTAGTTTACATTTATTCATGTTGTGCATTAATTTCAAGTTCAACTCGCCTGTGAAAGTCAATCTTGTCGTCTGTCAACACGGCAGCCGGCCGCGTGGGGGGGCTGCCTCATGTTCTGTGTTGGCATCGGGCACACACTTATTTATAGGAGAAATTAAAATAATTTTGCCTTCTATTGGATCCCAATCTAAAGTATCTGAACCTTCAAATTTATTTTCAACTTCTGACACATCGCTAGCAAAGAACTGTTGTACACGTTCTTCATCACTTCGATCTATCGGAGCGGGCCATTTGACGAGTCGGTATACCATTCGAATTCCTCCACACCTGTAGTTATTTTTAGGGTATAATCCCGAGATTATCGAATGTAATTACACTAGAACCAATCGGAAGCATTCTACTTTCATTTTCAGTCATAATTTTAGCAACAGGAGGGAGATTTGACGATCGGACCGCCGGTTGAAAACTCGGAGTCAAAAAACGTCTTCTTTTTACGCGTGTAGCACTGAGGGCCATTTAAACCAACGCGTATATAGTCGCGTGTAGCAGTCTAAGGGTTAATACAATGCCGGCACATGATCTTGCACATCTAAGAGTTTTCATAGCCGATAAATAAATTGGTTAAATATTTATTTATTGTTTAATCATGGTGACCAGGTTGATCACAACCCTGCATATGGGTATCAGTTTCCCATTTGAGTAACGGTTACTGCGTTGCGGCCAGTTATCGTGATTTTTTCGTTGTTTTTTTTAGCCCACCATCATCAGATGGTGGGCTATTCAAATCGCCTTTCGTCCGTGGTCCGTTGTCCTTCCATCCGTCCGTTAACAATTCTTGTTACCGCTATTTCTCAGAAAGTACTGAAGGGATCTTTCTCATATTGCATTTGTCCGTTCCCCAAGGACCCTAGTTGTGCATATTGCAATTTGGGACCGATCGGTCAACAAGATGCGGCCATCTTGGATTTTGATAGTTAAAGTTTGTTACCGCTATTTCTCAAAAAGGGCTGAAGGGATCTTTCTCAAATTTCATATACAGGTTCCCCTAGAACCCTAGTGGTGCATGTTGCATTTTGGGACCGATAGATGAACAAGATGGCCGACAGGCGGCCATCTTGGATTTTGATAGTTAAAGTTTGTTACCTCTATTTCTTAAAAAGTGCTGAAGGGATCTTTCTCAAATTTAATATGTAGGTTCCCCTAGGGCCCTAGTTGTGCATATTGCATTTTTGGACCAATCGGTGAACAAGATGGCCGCCAGGCCGTCATCTTGGATTTTGATAGTTAAAGTTTGTTATCGCTATTTCTCAGATAGTACTGAAGGGATTTGTCTCAAATTTAATATGTAGGTTCCCCTAGGGCCCAAGTTGTTCATATTGTGATTTGGGATTGATCGGTTAACAAGATTGCATCTTGGATTTTTAGCCCACCATCATCAGATGGTGGGCTAATCAAATCGCCCTGCACCCGTGGTCCAGCGTCCGTCGTCCGTCTGTAAACAATGCTTGTTATCACTATTTCTTAAAAACTACTGGAGGGATTTTGTTCAAACTTCACATGGCAGTGGGGTTTTTTTTTTTGGACCCGAATCTACAAGCACGAACTTCTGCAGTTTCCCATAGCAAAAAATGCCTTTTTTTTACCAATTTTGAGTCAAATTTCCCAATAAAAACTGATCAAATTCAATGACATTTGTGTTGATAGTTTGAACCAGATTTTCATTCCTAAAATGTGTAAATAAAGACTAGTCTACATTACTTAAAACAAAACATTTGGGATCAGAAACAATTTTTATTTCACAAAATGAAAACAAAATCGAAATGAGCATAACTAGGTCGCTAGGTGCACCTTCAGTTCAGAGACGTTTTACAGACATTCAAGCTAATAAAAACAATAGTTAACTGCTTTTAAGTAATATAACAATGTTTCCAGAGTTAACTTACATTATTAGTCATCTAATTATTATTTTTTTTCGAGTTAAGCAAGGAGTTTTTTTTGTGTAAAAATGATCTCTGTTCAAGGTAGGAAGTAGCACTTTGGATCTAATAATAGAGCCGGTTTCTGGAATTCAGGAATTTAGAAAAAAATGAATGGAGAGAACAAAAAAAGTTTTAAAAATGTAAATAGTGTTGCAAATTAATTGTTTTATTTTTCTTCTAATAATAGAAGAAAAGCATCTTGTGAAATAGAATTAGAAATGTTTAGTACTATTAGATAATTCTAAAGTTTTTGATTTTCAATTTTCTAATAGGTACAGTACTGCGATAAGAAAAAATATTTTTTTGGGGGGGGGGGGGGGGGGGGGGGGGGGGTGGGGCAAGTGGAATTTAATTTTGGGCAATTGTAAGTGAATTATTGGGCTCTACTTTTTTTTCTCTAAATTTTTACACTCCTGAAATTTTTCCCCCGAATTTCTTCCAAATTCCGAGTTATTTTCCCCAATTGAAAAGGCATGGGCTGTTGAAAATAGTAAGTGAAAAAAACACTGCATGGTGGGTCCCCTTGGTCCATATATGTGCCATACAGATTTTGTGGCTAATCGGAAAAACAAGATGGCCGCCAGGCAGCCATTTTTTTTTTTTTTTTTTTTAAATTTTTTATTTTCGAACATTTTACACAGTATATATAAATGGACACTAACACACAAACACTTGCATATGCACTGATTCACAATACTTAAGAACATCAAATTGTAAGTTATGAGACATCCATAAAAACATATATTAACCATTAATAGCAAACCATAACACACATATATGCATGCTCTCACTCTCTCTCTCACACACACATACACACACTCACATACATAGACAGACATACTAAAGAAGAAAGATTAGGGCTGAAACGATTAGTCGAATAATCGGAGGCGATTAGATTAATGAAGCTAATTGCTGATAATCGATTAAAGATTTTATTAATCGTTAATCGTAACATGCATAGCAGTCATTAGATTAATGAAGCTAATTGCTGATAATTTTAAAGATTTTATTAATCGTTAATCGTAACATGCATAGCCAGTGCATTGTAAGCAGGGGTGTAAATAATCCACTAGCCCGACGCACGGGGCTACAATGTATTTTCAGCTTGGGGCTAGTGTGAAAATTCCAGCCGCTACTAGCCGGTGGCTTGTAGTGAACTTTTTTTCAAAAAGATATTTCAAAATGAAAACATCAATTGCGTAACTTAAGTCAAAATAACACTTTGACATTAAACATTACATGCAAAATTTCTATGTAATATTCGTATCTAAATTTAAATCTTAATCTAGAGTCTAATATATATTGACGACTGTTGGACCAGTACAGTACTTTAGACCCTCCCGATCATTCACAAGTGAATTTATTGATGCATTTTCATGTGAAAGTTTTCGGTCATTTGCACACACAATAAAGTTACTAGAAAAAATTCAATATACCACCATCTCAAATAAATCATCTCAAGCATATTCAGATATCCAGGTAAAATTTATGTATGTTAAAAAAATGATTTTAAAACTGAATAGTGGAATCCATTCCTTCAAAAAGTCGGGCAAGCCGCTACTAAGCCACTGTCCGGTAAGCAGGCAGCCATATTTGATTATGGTTATTCTAATATCCGGGACAAAGGTCGGGGAAATCCGGAAGTTCAGGCATTTCAGGATTTAAAAAAAAATCTAAAAGATTGATGTTCATAGAAATATCATCACAGATTAAAGATTTTTCTTAATGTTTATTATGAATTTAAATCAAAAAAGTAAATGCAAATATGATAAAAACAAAACTCACTCAATTTAAAATATTTGAATTTATATAAAAAATACTGGCTATTATAAATTTTCTTTTTTCTTTCGGGGCTAGTAGGTAGTTAGGCCGGCTAGTGAAATTTTGGTGTCTACTATGCCCTGGGCTAGTGCTTTGAAATAAATTTTTACACCCCTGGTAAGCTGACTAAACATGTTGACAGATCATGGATTTCTGAGTAAGCCATTCCGACTGGAGTTTCATCTCTTTATATACATGTTTTGAACTCAACAAAGCATATATGATGTGAGAAATACTTGTTAAATTACGTGTCTGTGGAAGTTAAAGTCATTAATCAATGAAAAAGTGGATGTCATGAGAAAGCTTGCAACACGCTGTTCGCCAATTTTCACTAGCGATCGACTCCATGTTGTTACGTCACTGAGGCCTAATCGCCGCCGGGACGCTCGGGGAGCGGAAGGAGCAGTAATCTTGAACATTTAAATTTTACTATTGCATGAGAATAAGAATGTTTTTGTTCATATTCTAATTGAATATAAGAGTTGTTGATTTATTTTTTTTTTTTGATCACGGAAATAAAAAAGTTCATTGACGAAAATTTGGTCATGTCGCTCCGTGGCGATCCAGATTTGGTTGATTAGTCGTACGTGTGAAGGTCACGTCAAAACAGCGGGTTAGCAGACTTGATTTAAAGATGTTACGGAAGACAATACAGGAACGGAATTCAGAGCTTATTTGGGATGAAAATACGTTTGTTTTGTCAATAAATCTATTCTTATTTGTTGGTAGGCTTATATTATATAAGGCATGTCCTCTGTCATATTATACGGTAGGTGTTATTATTAGTTGATAACAAAACATGGCGGACGTTTTCAGTAGTCAGTAGTGAAACAATATAGTTACCTTCAATTCAAACGATTAATCGATTAGTAATCGATTACATGTGACCGAATAATCGAATACAAAAATTACTAATCGTTTCAACCCTAAGAAAGATAAGAAGAAAGAAGAGGGAGGGAGGAGGTACGTTACCGTTACACATACACTATATTATAGTTTAAATATATTATATAAGTAAAAAAAATAATGAAAAATTGTTCTGAAGAATCTTTGTGCTGATCAGCTATATGAACCCTAACAAAAGATAAAAAGAAAATAAAAGTAAGTTAGTTGTAGTAAAAGACTAAGTGAAAGACTAGGGTAAAGGTATATACTTAAAGGTCCAATAAAGGTTTCCATTTACTCCAGCCTATTTCAAATTGCCTTTTAACATGGTCACTTTGACTAAAAAAAACATATATTTTTGAACTAAAAAATTATCCTTAATTATGTAAATAAGAGCATTGATATTTAAAGAGTTGCTAAGACATCTGGTTTTATAAATGTAATGTTTCATAATTATCAAAATTTCATTGTCAACAGAACTACAATTTTGTAAAACTATTCCAAAAAGAAATGAATCTTTATTATATGCAAAGGGAATAAACAATAAATCTAATAAAGTTTCAAAATTTTGAAGCAGAGTTTGCACCTCTTTGCATTCCCATAGGCAATGTATAATTGTCTCCCTTTCTGTATTACATAAAGTACACATAGGACTAGGATTTATTCCTATCTTATGAAGGAAGGTATTAGTAAGTAATATATGATGAATAATTCTGACTTGAAACCATATCAATTTGGAATTTTTTGTTACCTTAAATGGAAGAGTATATATTTTTAACCACATTTCTGTATCAAAATTAAAGCTCAAATTCCATTTTCTAGTACCTGTTGGAGTTGTTGATGGAGTTATGATAAACCTATAGAAGTCTTTCACATCCCCCACTTTTTTGCTTTTAAAGAAATTTCTATAATTGTCTACAAAATTGGGTATGAAAGTTTCTCTGGTTTTATTTCGAGTGATTTCTTAAAGCGGACAATATTTTGTCAATGGTTTTGTAAAAAATTAGTCTCCAGGTTTTTGTATAAATTCGAGATTTCTTAAATTGTCAGCTTTATTCATCAAGATCATTTAAAAATTATAAATACCTGACCTATAACCTCATTGGGGGTAAAAAACACAAATTCTTTATCAGAATAATTATCGATTTTGTCCAGATGCTTTGTGAGATTATACTCTTTGTCTATTTAGACATCTTTCCAGAATAATTTGATTTACGACATGCTGGATATCTTTCACAAATTTTACGAGACACAAATGGATATACACATCCTTCATAATCTTTCCACACAATTTATATATCTTATTTAAATCTAGAGTTGACTTGAGGAATCAGATACCATTTGCCTGAAGACGAGAATAATCTTCTAACCCATCCTAACTTTAATGAATGGATGAAAGCATACAAGTCAATCATCTTAAGCCCACCATCTGCATAATTTTGAATCATAACATCAGATTTGATCTTATGGCATTTACCATTCCACAAAAAATTGAATAATAAAGAATTTACTGTAGCTAAATATTTTTCTGGTGGGTTTGGTAAGGTTATAAATAGATCTTTGATTTTGGCAATTGAAGTTTGTTATCGATATTTCTTGAGAACTACTGAAGGGATTTTGTTCAAACTTCACATGGAGGTTATCCTTGGTCCCTAGTTGTGCCATACAGATTTTGAATCTGATCGGAAAAACAAGATGGCCGCCAGGCGGCCATCTTTGATTTTGGCATTTAAGTTTTTTATCGATATTTCTCAAAAAGTACTGAAAGGGATCTTGTTCAAATTTCACATGTAGGTTACCCTAGGGTCCCTAGTTGTGCCATATTGCAGATTTTGGACCAATACGAAGAACAAGATGGCCGACCAGGCGGCCATCTTGGATTTTGATAGTTAAGGTTTGATATCCCTATTTCTCAAAAAGTAGCTGAAAGGAATCTTTCTCAAATTTAATATGTAGGTTCCCCTAGGGCCCTAGTTGTGCATATTGCATTTTGGGACCGATCGGTCAACAAGATGGCCGACCGTCATCTTGGATTTTGGTAGTTAAAGTTTGTTACCGCTATTTCCCAGAAAGTACTGAAGGGATCTCTCTCAAATTTCATATGCATGTTCCCCTTGAACCCTAGTTGTGCATATTGCATTTTGGGAGCGATCGGTCAACAAGATAGCCGACCGGCGGCCATCTTGGATTTTGATAGTTAAAGTTTGTTACCGCTAATTCTCAGAAAGTGCTGAAGGGATATTTCTCAAATTTCATATGTAGGTTCCCCTAGGACCCTAGTTGTGCATATTGCATTTTGGGACAGATCGGTCAACAAGATTGGCCGAACGGCGGCCATCTTTGATTTTGATAGTTAAAGTTTGTTACTGCTATTTCCTCAGAAAGTACTGAAGGGACCTTTCTCAAATTTCATGTGCAGGTTCCTGAAGGGGTCTAGTGCATTTTCGGACCTATCGGTCAGCAAGATGATCGACAGGTATATATAGCCATCTTGGATTTTGATAATTGAAGTTTGTTACTGCTACATATCTCAGAAATTACTGAAAGGATCTTTTTCAAGTTTCATATATAGTATTTAGTAAAAGTTTGAAAAGCAGGGAAAAGATCCCTCTTTCTGTTGTCAGACATAGATCATTCTTTGGTGGGTGCCAAGATCCCTCTGGGATCTCTTGTTATATTCAAAGTTTGTTATCGCTATTTCTCAGAAAGTACTGAATGGGGCCCTAGTTGTGCATATTGTGATTTGGGACCGATTGATCAACAATATGGCCGCCAAGGAGTCATCTTTGATTTTGATAGTTGAAGTTTGTTACCGCTATATCTCAAAAGGTACTGAAGCGATCTCTCAAATTTTATGTGTAGTATGTTTGAAAAGTTTAAGAAGTAGAGAAAAGATCCATCTTTCCTTTGTCAGATATAGATCATTCTTTGGTGGGCGCCAAGATCCCTCTGGGATCTCTTGTTTAATGTATTTATTTATCAATCTTATGCATCAAAAAATATTATGACATTGTGTAATATTTCACCGTCATTTTACATAATACATCGCAAAATTGCTTCGTTTTTTGGACTTTAACAAGACCATTAATGAGCAAGGTATAAAATCAGAGTTACCCGCCCCAAGCTTGGGCACGCTTGGATACAGAGATGCGACGTCAATTTTACAGACGCTGATGTAAACAAAAACAATGACTTGTTTGTGAATGCATGGACATTACTGCGTATTATCACCGCCCCCCAAGGCACACGTGGGATTTAATAAGAATATAGAAAATATGCATTCTGGATACTGTTTTAAACAAGGTATTTAAAAAAAACCTGATTTTTTGACGGACATAATCTTACCATTGCAACTTCTTCCTCAGCTGGCTCCGACTTCGGGAAATTGCGCGTGTTGAGAATACTAGCACGATAACGATAACTGGTCGCGGTCGCGACCCAGCACCCATTTGAGTTATCATTTTATACTTATTTATCTGAAAAATATTGCGGGCAAGTGAAAATGTCTTTCGGACGAGTAGATTTTAATGAAGCACTTGTCCGAGGGACGAGTACATTTCAAAGTTTTTTCCACGGCCCTGCATTTAGTTACCCAAATGCAGGATTCCGTGAAATGTAATCACATAAGATTTAATATTAAAAAAAAGGGTGTCATAATTTTTAGATGCGTTAAAACCTGTTCTAAGACTATTTCTGCACATGAACTATTAAATTCTGTAGCCTCGTTTTGTTGCAAGATGACAATTTAGGTGTTCTCCATTGACTACAGTGTAAAGTTAGGCAAAAAAAAAAAAAAAAAATGTCTGTTTAGGGTCCTGACCTCTGATCCCTACCTAGGTTTACCCCCAACTCTTGGGACTTTGCAATCAAACACACTCGGAAAATAGCGGCCTGACAGGTGAGCCAAACCAAGGCAAACTAACTGAGGTACAGACGCAAAACGCCAACCAGACATGAAAATTGTATTATGAATGGCAATAACCAATTAATTAACACCTCAGGCACAATATTCTAGGTCATTTCAGTGGGTATATTTGGCATGTGGCCCACTTTCAGCAAGGTATATGGCTAGCATGTTGTGTGGTGCGGGTGAGTGAAAGTGTTGAGGTTTTATCTGGGTTAAATATTGCTTGTAAATTAAATATTTTGTTTCAATCCAAAGTTAGTGTACATATTTATTATATTTCAAACTTCTTTGACAATATGCAGTCTGCGTGTAGATTATGCTAAATATCTACAAGTCTACAAAGCGAAAATAAAAAACTAAAAGGCAAGTGTTTCCATTATTAAAGATATAGAATCTTAACATATATATTGCAAAATTGAAACAAAGAAAAAAAAAAAAGAAAAATTAAAGACGATTTGTAAAAGAGAAAGAGGCCATGTATAGCAGCATGTTAAAGTATGGTGAACAATTTAAACTGACTTTTTAATGCATATTTAAAAATATCATGCAAGTACATAGGGCAGTAAATCTGTGACATGAAAATTGTATAAAATATTTAGAAATAAAAAATAAAAATCTGACCTACCTACCCTATTTTTTGGCCTCATGTGACCCTAAACAAACTTTTTTTTTGGTCTAAGTAATATCAGGACATCTATTCATATTGTTCTGAGTACAAAAAATGATTTTGGAAATTGCAATCTGTCGATCATATGATAATGACTATAATTGATTCACAAGAAAGATCTAAATTTCATTTACATTAATTAAAAGAATGGGAAAAATGAAAAATACATCTTTATTTCAATCCAATTACCTTTATTTTAATATATATTTATTGAAATATTAAAAAATACTGTATTGAATTGAATAAGATAACAAGTTTCATAATAATGACTATGTATAATTAATTTACAAACACTGAATAAGATAACAAGTTTAATAATAATGACTATAGTATAATTAATTTACAAGCACACTAAATTAAGAAAATACAGATAATTGTACATGTATCCATTTAGTATTCAAAATGTAAATCTGAGAGAGAAAAAAGTTGATTTATTTTAATCAATTTTTTATTAATATATTTTTTCAAAAAATAAATTCACACCAAAATTCTAAAAAAAAAAAAAATACCGTTTGCATTTTAAGGTCATCTGACCCGAAGGGTCAGGATGACCTATAGTCGTCATGTTTCGTCTGTCGCCGTCCGCCGTGAGTTAACTTTTCACATTCTTAACTTCTTCTCAAGTTCCGCCAGTGTGACTGAGCTGAAACTTGCCTGGAATGATTCTCAGATGGTCCCGACCAAGTGTTGTTATTTTTCGGGTCGATCAGAAATCCAAGAAGGCCGCCACAGCTGCCATCTTGAAAACACATTTTGAACTTCTTCTCAAGTTCTACCAGTGCGATTTGGCTGAAACTTGCATGAAATGATACTGATATGGTCCCGACAAAGTGTTGTTATTTTTCGGGTCAATCCGTAATCCAAGATGGCCGCCACAGCCGCCATCTTCAAAACACATTTTGAACTTCTTCTTAAGTTCTACCGCTGCGATATAGCTGAAACTTGCATGAAATGGTCCTTGGAAGGTTCCGACCAAGTGTTGTTATTTTTCGGGTCGATCCGAAAATCCAAGATGGCCGCCACAGCCGCCATCTGGAAAACACATTTTGATCTTTTTCTCAAGTTCTACTGATGCGATTTGGCTGAAACATGCATGAAATGATCCTGACATGGTCCGGACAAAGTGTTGTTATTTTTCGGGTAGATCTGAAATCTAAGATGGCCGCCACAGCCGCCATCTTGAAAACACATTTTGAACTTCTTCTCAAGTTCTACCGATGCAATTTGGCTGAAACTTGCATGAAATGATAGGGATATGGTCCTGACAAATTGATGTTATTTTTCGGGTCGATCCAAAATCCAAGATGGCCGCCACAGCCACCATCTTGAAAACACATTTTGAACTTCTTTTCAAGTTCTACCGGTGCAATTTGGCTGAAACTTTCATGAAGTGATCCTGACATGGTGCCAACAAAGTGTTGTTATTATTCGGGTTGATCCGAAATCTAAGATGGCCGCCACAGCCGCCATCTTGAAAACACATTTTGAACTTCTTCTCAAGTTCTACCGGTGCAATTTTGCTGAAACTTGCATGAAATGATACTGATATGGTCCCGACCAAGTGTTGTTATTTTTCGGGTCGATCCGAAATCCAAGATGGCCGCCATCTTGAAAACACATTTTAAACTTCTTCTCAAGTTCTTCCAGTGCGATTTGGCTGAAACTTGCATGAAATGATCCTGACATGGTCCTGACAAAGTGTTGTTATTTTTCGGGTCGATCTGAAATCTAAGATGACCGCCACATCCGCCATCTTGAAAACACATTTTGAACTTCTTCTCAAGTTCTACCGGTGCGATTTTGCTGAAACTTGCATGAAATGATCCTGACATGGTCCCAACAAAGTATTGTTACATCTTTGGTTGATCCCAAATCGAAGATGGCTACCATGACACTATATCTAATTAATTTCCTATATGTTAAGACCCTTGGGCCTCTTGTTTGAAATAAAATTTGTTGAAAGAAATTGAAAATGATTCTGACATGGTCCTGACAAAGTGACACCATATATAATTAATTTTACTATTGCCAAGGTAGTCAGATGACCGTTAGGCCCTTTGGGCCTCTTGTTAAAAAAGGTGACCGACTAATGGGAAAATCCTGTAATATTGTATGCCTAAATCTGGATCTACTATTACAATACATCCAAAATGACAGCCATTACGATTGCAAGGCTTTTGACATCCATCAGATTTAGATAGGACAATTAAGCATTAAAAACGGGAGTAAATCATTTACAGTTGTAAGCAGTATTTGTTTTTGTAGTAATGCTCACTAGCTGTAGTCATAAAACCTATTGAAAGGCCAGCTGATTGTTTTCTAGGCTACCCATCATCTGCTTGACTTCAGCTCACATAATACAGAGACGTGGAAGAGACACCACAAGCCAAGGTGGAAATAACCCAAGGCTGCTAATTAGGGCCACTGGGGTGTTGATCAGGGGGTCAGGGAGTGGTCACACCTCTTTTATTTACTTAATTATGAAACCACTGCCTGGTATTTTTGTAGTTTAAATAGTAAGTAAAAGTGTACTGGGGACACTAGGGCATGGCATTAGGTTATAGGGGCATAGAGTCAGGTAAAAAGGGCAGGGCGCAGCACCATGCTAATTGGGGCTGTGGGAAACTTTACTTTACGTTGATAAAGGCTATGAGTTTTATCCAGATTATATATTATTTTTTTATCCAGATTACATAGTATTTCTCTGTATCTGCAGAAATAACCTCAAACAAAGAAGACCTGCAAGATGTCGGGACGGGCCAGAGGACGTTCGAGGGGACGATCGCGTGGAAGTGCTACCCCTCAGGAAGAACCTTCACGGCGCCCTGGAGAGGAACAGCAGCGAGTCCAACAAGTTCAACAGGTAAGACTTGTAGGAACAATCAGTCTCTGTTTAATGTTATTTTTCAGTATCTGATAAACATAAATTCACATGTATTTGTAAAACAAAAATGCATTATTTTAGCTCCCATATATATCCCTCCTGTTTTAATCCTAGTGGTGCTAAATTGTCGCATTAAACACATTAAATATCCGACGACTTAATGTCTTTCTATATTCCAGCCGACTGCGGCTGCCCCAGCTCCAACACCTGGTGGAGCGACCAGTGTAGCAGGAAGTGGTAGAGCAAGTTACCGCGGGGGAGCATCTGCTCCAAGGCCAGGCGCAGGAGATGCACCGAGAGCCCCAGTAGAGGAAATGGCACAGCTCCGTGTAGGAACTGGAGATGCCAGACAAATAGGAAAACGGAGGGCAGACTTTCGTTACACAGATGTTAATACTCGCCCAGCTCATATCACAGACAAAAAGGGTAACTATGATTTTGAATGGTGACAAAGTTACTGTGTAGATAATGCTTGCTGAGCAACTTGCATAAAGATATAAATGGTGATTTTGAAAGTCTTCTAGCTGATCTATCTACCTTAACTTGAGACTGATGTCAAGCTGAACTTTGTGAATTTAAATAATCAGTTGTACAATTTCGGAATGAAGAATCCTTGTTCAATTCCATCTGTTAGTACTGGTGGAGCAACCAGTAAAGATGTTTGCTGGTATACCTTTTAAGTTTCTAGGAATTTTAACTTAAACATGTTTGTGATTATCTTATTGAAGATGATTTTTAGGTCACACTGTAACATATACAAATGTGTACATAAACTACATATTTGCTTGTAAAATGTTATTTCAACTTTCCTTTTAGGAAGCTCTGGAACTCCGTTGCCTCTAGCAACAAACTTCTTCACTTTTGATTGTGATGATGACTGGTCTCTTTATCAGTATCATGTTGACTTTAACCCTATGATAGACAGTCGTAAGATGAGGGCAGGACTGTTATTCACACATGCCGATCTTCTAGGACCAACTCGAGTCTTTGATGGAATGATCCTGTATCTGCCCCACAGACTCCCACAAGAGGTACATAGATCACGCACATTATTTTGTATAGATATGTTTAACTTGTTATGTGTTGCACAAAGATAAATTTAATTGAAAGCTTATATTCATGTTGACTTGAAATTGGGGTTGTGATATGGTATCAACCTTTCTGGCCAAGTCCAGCTTTGATATTTAGACTAGTTTGGACCATTTCTGGGTTATAAGATGCTTAAAAGTGTGATTGTAGTAAACCTAACTGAATTCCCTTGGATGGGATTACCCTGCATTAGTACTGGACCTTCAGAAATTCTGGAATAAAACAGTCTGAGGTGAACAATTTGACAAATTTTCCTATCACATGCCCATTGTGAAACTACTTCAAAATTACAAATGCAAAAATTCTGTCATATCTTTCCTGGTGGGAATATTGTTATTTTAAAAATAAGATGGACAAAAGTTGCAAAAGAGAATGTACATGTTCCAGACCAGTGGTTTGGTCAAATTACTTTATTCCACCTACACAAAGGTTAATCCTACTAATTATGTCCTTGTTTCTTTCCAGGTGACTGAAGTTTTCAGTCAGACCAAGCGAGATAGTGAAAATATCCGCATTACCATCAAGCTTACAAACACCTTTCACAGCACCAGTCCCCAGTGTTTACATTTGTACAATGTCATCTTCAAAAGGTAATTCTAATTTCTATGTGTCTTGTCAGTTTTAAGTGCAAGGTTCTCTTGCTTTTGTTATTCGGTGTGGAGTCTGTTTACTTGCGCCTTGTGAAATTTACAACTGAGCTCACAGTACTAGAAGTTACTGTCCTCTGCCGTTAAATCGACTTCGCTGTGTTTTAGTGACACCAACCTTTGAAAAACAATAATAGAAGATGTCTGTTAGCAATATTCTTCTGTTAATCTCCAGTGGCATATACAAACGCTTGTATCGGTTATGATATTTTAATCATCATTGACTTTAGAAACTTACAGAACTATGCAATACAAACAGGTTTATATAGTCAATGACAGAAAGAGACAAAACAGAAACCTTTTCATCTTGGCCCAAAGATATTTATAGTGTTATTTAGCTGCTATTTGGATGATGTTTATATAGGATTGTGGTTAAATCGTGGGTTAAACAATTTTTTCAGTTTTCTTTGGAAACGAAATGTATGACATGTTTTGTTCATCAGTAACCATAAAGTGATTTTAGATTTTGATAAATTAATTATTTAATATTTCTGCAGGATTTTGAACCTCATCAACATGCAGCAAATTGGAAGGAACTACTTTAACATGGACCTTGCAGTCGATATCACACAACACAAGTAGGTTTCCTCCTTCATCAAATTCAAAAATGATTGTAAAATGATTAAATTAATTACTTACGAAACAGATTTATTGTATTGTTGCTAATATTTATGGGATTCTTCATTTCACTAAATTTGCAGATTCATCCATAACAGTTGTTTGTTTGGATGATGCTTTCATGTGTCGATGTTACCAAGAAAACTTTGCGAAAATAACCAATTGTGTTCTAAACTGTAAATCGCACCCATGAAATTCAACGAGTGTACAATAATTTCTAGTATATAATTTTGCAGACTTCGAGTGGTGCCTGGGTTTATAACATCCATCCTCCAATACGAAAACAAGGCCATGTTGTGTGCTGACATCTCCCATAAAATCATGAGGATAGACACAGTACTGGACATGATGTACGACATCTACAACACCAATGACCGCAGTGGGGAATCCTTTGTGGACAGATGCACCAAAAAGTTTGTTGGAAGTATCGTCCTTACCAGGTAATTTTGTCGCATCATTCAATAAGGTATACCATATTTAACCCAATAAGTACCCTTTACCCTTTTTTATCCCCCGCCCAACAAAGTTGGCGGGGGATATACAAATGGGTTCCGTCTGTCCGTCCATCCGTACGAATGGTTTCCGGAGCATAACTCTAAAACCAGTAGATATAATTCCACGAAACTTCATAGACACATTGTTCTTATGGTCTAGTAGTGCCTTTTGCTATTTTTAGGTTTTCATTTCATGCACTTTTTCCATAACCATGGAAACATTGCTGAAAATATCATATTTTTGTACCAGGTTCGTTTCCGCAGCATAACTGGAAAACCGGTTGAGATATATGCACGGAACTCCATTGGCACATTAGTCTTATGGTCTAGTAGTGCCTTTTGCTATTATAAGGTTTTCACTTTTTGTACTTTTTTCTGTAACCATGGAAACATTGCTGAAAATGGCAGATTTTTGTGTAAGAATCGTTTCCGGAGCACAACTCTAATACCAGCAGAGATGTTTCCATGAAACTTCATAGACACATTGTTCTTGTGGTCTAGTAGTGCCTTTTGCTATTTTTAGGTTTTCACTTTTTGTGCTTTTTTCTGTAACCATGGAAACATTGCTGAAAATATCATGGTAAATGGTAAATGTTACTTTGCAAAACTCCACCCATCTTTGTGTATATCTTTCTTTAGCTCAACTTCGTTTTTCCTGGGTTTTTTTCATACACATAAGTCTCCACAATCAAACTTACTTCAGCTTTGATATCTCCATTGGCGGGGGATCAGAATGACTATGTCCTTGTTGAAGTATCATTTTCACTTAATTCTAATTAAACACAGACTGAATATATTATAACCAATCTGGTTTCTGAACTATTTCATTTCTTTTGCAATTGATTTTTGACTCGCTAATTTTTAGGTCACCTGAGACGAAGTCTCAAGTGACCTATTCTAATCGCCTTTTGTCCGTTGTCGTGCGTCGTATGTCCGTAAACAATTTACATTTTCGACTTCTTCTCCAAAACCGCTGAAGCATTTTCAATGAAATTTTGCACAAACCTTCTAAGGCATAAGGTCAATCAAAATTGTGAATTATATGGTCCCCATACCCCAGGGAGCTATGGGAGGGGCCAAAAGGGGTAAAATTGACTAAAATTTCAAAAATCTTCTTCTCCACTCACAGATGTGATGGAATTAAATACTCTTTATAGAAGAAAGGTCCTAAGGTCCTTTACAAAAGTTGTGAATTATATGACCCTGGGGTCTCAGGTTTCCCCCTGGGGAGGGGGTTAAGTTTACTATAGTTTATATAGGGAAAACACATTTTTGAGTATTATTTGATCATTTGTAATAGGAAATGAGTCAAATATTGTCAGAATTATCAGTATGAGATGGCCATTGAATCCTATTAACCAATTTTCCATGACTGATTCCCAGGGGCCTTAGGGGCGAGATCAAAAGGGGTCAAATAGGCTATAATTTCAAAAATCTTCTTCTGAAATTCTGGAACTGATAGAATCACATTAGAGCTGTTATCATATATCGGCATCGCATTATCTCGATTGTAGAGAAGAGACAACGATATCGTTAAAAAAACTTATATCGACGATATCGTCGTCAGCCGTAACCCATCATGTGTTAGTTGGAAAGGAAACAAAAACATTGCACTGTCGGACACGGATAGAATCTGATTGACTTGTAAACAAACATCTAATTAAAAGTATAACAAATAAATGTTTGTTTTGATGAATGTTTCACTTTGTTTATTTACAAATTTCACTCTTTATTGTACTTTCATGATTGGTCCCCCAAACATGACTTATATTTCCATAAATTCCTTTTATATTTTACTCGGCAAAAATCACGATATTATCGTGACGATATCGTCAAATTTTGACAATATCGCGATGCACATTTTCTCTACGATAACAGCTCTAAATCACATACTCTTCATAGATGGAAAGGTCTTAAGGTGTTTTATGAAAATTGTGAATTATATGACCCTGGGGTCTCACGTTTCCCCCTGGGGAGGGGGTCAAGTTTACTATAGCTTATATAGAGAAAACACATTTATGAGCATTTTTTGCTCAATTTTCATAGGAAATGAGTCAAACTTGTTTAGAATTATTAGCCTGAGATAACATTTTAATATTATATCTATGTTGGTCCTGGTCAACCCCCTCGGGGCAGAGGTGTGGGGCCAAAAGGGGCAAATAGGCTAAAACTTTAAAAATCTTCTTCTTAAATACTGGAAATGGTAGAATCAAATACTCCTCATAGATGGACAGGTCTTAGGGTGTTTTATGAAAATTGTGAATTATATGACCATGGGGTCTCATGTTTCCCCCTGGGGAGGGGGTCAAGTTTACTAAAGCTTATATAGAGAAAACACATTTATGAGCATTTTTTGCTCAATTTTCATAGGAAATGAGTCAAACTTGTTTAGAATTATTAGCCTGAGATAACATTTTAATATTATATCTATGTTGGTCCTGGTCAACCCCCTCGGGGCAGAGGTGTGGGGCCAAAAGGGGCAAATAGGCTAAAACTTTAAAAATCTTCTTCTTAAATACTGGAAATGGTAGAATCAAATACTCTTCATAGATGGACAGGTCTTAAGGTGTTTTGTGAAAATTGTGAATTATATCACCCTTGGGTCTCAGGTTTCCCCCTGGGGAGGGGGTTAAGTTTACTGTAGTTTATATAGGGAAAACACATTTTTGAGCATTATTTAGTCATTATAATAGGAAATTTATAGTCAATTGTTGTCAGAATTATCCCTATGTGATGGCCATTGAATCTTATTACCAAATTTTCCATGATTGACTGATCCCCAGGGGCCTTAGGGACGGGGCCAAAACGGGTCAAATAGGCTAAAACTTCAAAAATCTTCTTCTGAAATTCTGGAACTGGTAGAATCAAATACTCTGCATAGATGGAAAGGTCTTAAAGTCCTTTACAAAAATTGTGAATAATATTACCCTGGGGTCTCATGTTTCCCTTCTGGGGAGGGGGTCAAGTTTACTATAGTTTATATAGGAAAAACACATTTAGGAACATTATTTGCTTAGTTTTCATAGGAAATTAGTCAATCTGGGTTAGAATTATTAGCCTGAGATAGCATTTTAACATCATATCCAAATTGGTCCTGGCTGACCCCCAGGGGCCAGAGGGGTTGGGCCAAAAGGGGTCAAAATGGATAACATTTCAAAAGTCTTACTTCTGAATTCACAGATTTGATGTAACCAAATAATCTTCATAGATTAAAAAGTCAAATTTATAAAATCACTGACTGACTTCAAGGGCCTGATGGGCAAATATATAGTGTTTATATGCATGTCTTTGTTTCATTCTGTATCTGATATCAGGTGACCGCTAAGGCCCATGGGCCTCTTGTATCAAAGGGTAGTCCAAATTTTAATTAAATTTGGTGCTTATTTTTGTATCGTCCGTTACGATAGTTTGCGAAGGCGAAACTATGGTGTTGCTTTTCAAGCGGCATTGTCGTCAACATTTCACTTTAAAGTTAAGCATTTAGCTCTGTGTCTCAAAAAGTTTAAGTCCACTTCTAACCAAACTTTTAACATAGCTAAAGGACATCATTATCACCTCAACCCATCTAATTAATGCAGGACTCATATCAGAGGCTGTAAAATTTAGGGATGCTGAACTATTTATAAGACTTGACATTTAAGTTTTGTGTTTAGATCTGTTTCTCAAAAACTATAAATCCAATCCTAACCAAACTTTAAACATAGCTAAAGGAAATCATTATCACCTAAACACACCTAATTGTTGCAGGATTCATTTCAGGGTGTAGGATTCAGAGGTTGTGAAACTTAGTGAAGCTAAACTATGCTTAGCTCTCTTTTTTTTCATTTTTAGCTCACCTGGCCCAAAGGGCCGGTGAGCTTATGTCATGGCGCGGCGTCCGTCGTCCGTCCGTCCGTCGTCCGTCCGTCCGTCCGTCCGTCCGTCGTCCGTCTGTCCGTCAACAATTCCTTTAAATGGCTACTAGTCATAGAGTTCTGCATGGATTGTAACCAAATTTGGCCACAAACATCCTTGGGGGAGGGGGAACAGAACTTGTATAAATTTTGGCTCTGACCCCCCTGGGGCAGGAGGGGCGGGGCCCAATAGGGGAAATAGAGGTAAATCCTTTAAATCGCTACTAGTCATAGAGTTCTGCATGGATTGTAACCAAATTTGGCCACAAACATCCTTGGGGAAGGGGGAACAGAACTTGTATAAATTTTGGCTCTGACCCCCCGGGGCAGGAGGGGCGGGGCCCAATAGGGGAAATAGAGGTAAATCCTTTAAATCGCTACTAGTCATAGAGTTCTGCATGGATTGTAACCAAATTTGGCCACAAACATCCTTGGGGGAGGGGGAACAGAACTTGTATAAATTTTGGCCTCTGACCCCCCCGGGGGCAGGAGGGGCGGGGCCCAATAGGGGAAAAAGAGGTAAATCCTATAAATCGCTACTTGTCCTAGAGTTCTGCATGGATTGTAACCAAATTTGGCCACAAACATCCTTGGGGGAAGGGGAACAGAGCTTGCATAAATTTTGGCTCTGACCCCCAGGGGGCAGGAGGGGCGGGGCCCAATAGGGGAAATAGAGGTAAATCCTATAAATCGCTACTTGTCCTAGAGTTTTGCATGGATTGTAACCAAATTTGGCCACAAACATCCTTGGGGAAAGGGGAACAGAACTTGTATAAATTTTGGCTCTGACCCCCTGGGGGCAGGGCCCAATAGGGGAAATAGAGGTTAAATCCTATAAATCGCTACTTGTCCTAGAGTTCTGCATGGATTGTAACCAAATTTGGCCACAAACATCCTTTTTGGAAGGGAAACAGAACTTGTATAAATTTTGGCTCTTACCCCCCAGGGGCAGGAGAGGTGTGGCCCAATATGGGAAATCGGAGGTAAATATTCAAATTCCTTCAGAAAAGAAACAATGAACCTGTATTCAGAACATGACTTGGCATTACAAACCAGGTGAGCGATACAGGCCCTCTGGGCCTCTTGTTTTTCTGTGATGTTTTTAAATATCCATTAAAGTTATGTAATAAATCAGCAATGTGGTGTGTGTATTCATGGGCTTTATATTGGCCCCAAAATACACTACAGAATAAGCCCCGACACGATACTAAAAACTTGCTTGTTAGAGCTGTCAAAATCAAAAATACTTAACGAATTAAACTGGTTTCAATGAATGATATCATGAACCACATAATTTTAATATTTCAGATATAACAACAAGACATACCGTGTTGACGACATAGATTGGGACATCCATCCAGACAGTACCTTTGCCAGGCGCGAGGGAGAAATCAGTTTCAAAGAGTATTATCTAAAAGTAAATACCAATTCAGTGTTAGACACTTTTCTTATCATTTAGACAGCAGGTCTACATGGACTTTGATTTAGGTAGACCTACAGCCATACAGGTAGACCTGAAAATCACACAGAAAAAATACTTCTACAATATCCTCCATAAAAATGGTTTTGTTGTTATTTACAGATTGTTATAGATTGACTAAAAAGAATTTTTTGTTTGTTTTTAAAGAGCTGACCGTTCAGTAAATTTCATTATTGATGAAGAAAACAAAACAAAGATTTTACATGATTACAATTTTAATAAATGCATTGATATAGATTTGTGTTTCTCCAATAATGACAAAGACTATGTAGCATCAGATCTCTTAAAGATGCTCCACCGCCGACAGAGCATAAATGATATTCATCATTTGAACAATAATTGGTGTTTAATCGTGTATATATATGCCTAATTAACACAAAAAATAATATAAAATAATTTATTTTGCCTTTGGTGCATTCGCAATCATTACTTCATTCTATATAAGATAAAGTACCACGGAATTTTTTCGGGATGCAATTAATTATTTTTCATATTTTTCACTTTAAGTAAAATTAGAAGCTCAAACTTTTCAATGGTGGTAATGGTGTAAAGTAAATAACTTTTTTCACTGAAGAAAAATACAAAATTGTCTGCTCCTGTTTTTAGATGAAAACATAGATTTCAAGGTGGACTGACGGACCACCAGCGTCGTATCTTTAGGAAGACCCATTAGATTTTTGCTAGACTCTGTCGAACAGACCAGCATTAGTGTTGATCAATGCAATTTCACTCAGACTGTTTATTTATGATTTATTTTCATTTTGATATCTTATTATTTTAGATCAGTTTTTTATAATGGAAAGGAAAATTAATTGATTTACATGGTATTGATTTCATAAAAAGTTATGATTTGTAAATTGTTTTGAGACCTTGGTATAGTGGTTGGATTAGTACCCTAACTTTGAATCCCAGGTGTATTGAAAAGTTTTCTAAGATTTCTGTATTGCTCTCAGGCTTATGATAAGGTGATCCGAGACGATCAGCAGCCCATGTTGGTGAGCCGTGCTAAACCCCGAGAGGTGAAGATGGGCCGTCCAGAAAAAATCTTGCTGGTACCCGAATTGTGTATACTCACAGGTAGGGATAATAAAAATATGTTTTGAAATTTGTAAAATTTACAATTTAGACATATTTTGATTCACCTGTGGGGCAGTTTTTTTTGATAAGATTGTCGATATTGTAGAAAGTCTTCCATTGCCTGAACATGTATGGGTAAGAGTAGTATTTAAATTGGAGTCCTGATCAGTGATTTCTCTGATTATACAGGTCTGTCAGATGATGTGCGTAGTGATTTCTCCGTGATGAGAGATGTTGCCTCCCATACAAGAATAGCTCCAGAGGGAAGATGTAACACCCTGTCTGGTTTCATGAACCAAATCAACACGTAAGGACATTAAAACATTTTAATGACACAAGGATTCCAGGTTTTATAAAGGAAAACCACAGATTGTATTCTGTAGTGTTCGGCCAATGACAGGAAAATAGAAAAGAAAAAAGAAAGAGAAAAAAAATATGTAAAATTTCAAGGGGGGGGGGGGGGGGTCAAATCAAATGTAATGTTAAGAAACCAGATATTTCTGAAGTATTCCTGAATTTTATTTTGCTTTCTCTACTGAAAATTTCATTTCATAATTCAACTGTTAAATGTTGACACACGTGAATCTGTTTGAGAAATGTTTGATGATCGATACAAATGCAATAACTTAATTAACATGGTTGTGTCTGCAAATATTTATATATCAATTCTAAACCAAAATAATGAACATATTTATGTGAAGCTTTGATAAAGCCATGCGTTCACTTGGCCTAAATGTGTTTTGAGAATTCTTCCAGTATTGTTGCTTGATGCGGGGAACTAGCTTGATAATGTTTCAGAAATTAATGCATATTCAAGCAACAATGAAACAACGTAGCAAGTATTTTTGTATACATATTACATACAAAACTACTCATTGCATGCTGACTTTGCATCATGCTTTCTATATCCGTTCAACGAGACGCTTGATACGCACATGTCTGGTATCGTCAACAAGAGTCTGGTTGAACGAGACTACCCATGAATGGTGGTTGTAAGGAAGCATGGTTTCTCCAACCGATCGCGAACTAAGGTACCTTGCATTAATAAATAAACATTTGAAAGTGCAAATGTTATAATTAGATGTTTGAGTCAGTGATGATACTAAAGTAACAATCTACCCCTGCTAATCCAAATTGTATCAGCGTCAAATGCATAAAATAACAAGCCATACGATAACATTAATTTGTCATCATGCTAATTTTTAGTAAAGGTGAAGTATCTTAAAACATATATGGGCGAATTTTGCTGAAAACATATTGCAAAATTGAAAAATATTCTATCATATTTTTAGAATTTCCCAGATATTTTATTCGTATAACTGGAGGTGATGTAAAAAGTGGATGCAAATCCACGGAGTTGAAAAACGGATAAAGAAGGAAAAAATCCGGACCGCAGAATTTTATACAAGGAACTGAAATATTCAAATAACCATTTTTCGATAAGGTTGAGTCCTCTGTATATGTAGAATCTGATGTTTCCAGTTTGATTACAGTAAAAAAATTAAACACAAAAAAAATACAGAGATTTGAAGGGTAGTAAAAAAAAAAGTGAAAATATATGTATTTGAAATTGATTGTTAATCAATTTTGAAAATGAAACTGGAATTCTTTTTATGATATGAAAGTAATGGAAAGAAAATTGAATATGAAATTGAATAATCTAGGGAGGGAGGCAATCTTTTTTTAAGGAGAAAATAATTTGGTTCAACAACACTGACCCATTTACTATTTAACGTCTCCATTGACAGTATGTGGTTTCTTTATTATTGAAACACATAGGCAAATACAACAATGATAATATGCTCTCATGGGATAATATTTTCAAACAATATTTGTACAAAAAAGAATGTTCTTTCACATGTTCTAATTGTCAGGTACAGCGGAACCTCCCGAAACCGATCATGGTCAGTGCACATAATTTCGGCCGGTTTAGAGAGGGTTCGGTTTGGAGAAGTGAACAGAATACCGATCATTACGATCCGGATTTAATCGATCGGAAGTCGTTTTTTACACTAGTGTACCCGCATGTATGCCTAGTGTTCGTTAAAACCGACCGATATTGATTGTTAATGTGAATGTTATCACAAAAGAGAGAATCATACGATTAAAAGGAATGGATTACAACAATCTTGATTTTGTTACCGTTTTATAAACGTAGTTTAGTTAGTTAGTTGCGTGAATGTTCTTGTGGATGTTCTCGTCTGCACTAACCTACATACGGCCGATCGCTTCCGGTTACGTCAAGAATCAAATTAAATGGTCTAATTACACGATGATCAGTCGATGCCGGTCATTATATGACATAATCATTTTCTAAAAACAATTACATGGCTTTGGCTTCTTCATACAGATAATTTACGACATATGTAAATAAAAAACCTGTGTGATTTGAATACAAAACTATCTCTTTATTACTAGCTCTGCTTGTTTTCATACAGTAAACAAACCGCGTGCACGTGGTAGACTTTTGTTAAATATCTAAACAATAGACATGATTAAATAATTTCACCGCTATCTCGGGTATAATTACCGTGTACCTATAGCCTTCACATCTGTATACATGCCCCAGGACATGGCATGCGACAACTATGGTACAGGTACGTGTGTATTTCACGGTCGGTTGATCAGACCTCAATGCAATCTATCGGTGTCGCTCAGGTAAGGCCGGTTTTCAGAAGTGTATTTTAGTTACATTTGACTATTCCGATCTCAAAATCGGTCCGGTATTCGGAATTGGGAGGGGTCGGTTTTGGGAAGTTTTATATACTATTAATAAAGAGGAATTCATTCCGTACATGACATCCATGTTCGGTTTCTAGAGGTGATTGGTTTTGAGAAGGTTCGGTTTCGGGAGGTTCCACTGTACCAACTATGTAAAGGTGAACACTAAACTGATTTCTGATAGATAGGTAAAATTGAAAGTGATGTCTTTTAAAACACGATGTTTCAATATGAAATTAATCTTGTTTCAGAACACCAGCCGTGGTAAAAGAACTTCAGGGCTGGCGACTGAGGTTTTCACAGAGCCTTTTAGAGCTGAAAGGGAGAGTGCTGCCTAAGGAAGTCATTTACCTGGCTTCCAATGCTGCTGTATGTATCTCTAGACAGGTCTTAATTAAGTAGTTCTTAATTACATATATGTTGACGAGCTGTTAAATAATTAAACATATTTTATCATGTGTGCTAAATAATTTGATTTTAAGTACTGAAATGAAATTAAAAATTTAGGTAACATTGGAGTTGAAATTATATTTTATGGAGAAAATCTGAAATACTGTAACCTATTCCAAATTTTACTACTAGTCGTGCATTAGTTGCTTTCAGTTTGCATGAAAATCACATTTTCAATTTCAATGAAAATCAGTGGAATTTTTTTTCAAATCAAAATTTTTCAAAATCTTTGCTTGGAATTTGAGAATTTGCATCAAATTTCAATTAATTTTACATAGACTGGAGGACGCAACAAATAAGAGTTGTTACATGTGAATGTCATTTGACTTGCCACATGCTTCAATAATTGTTATCATAGAAACAAAAATGGAGGAGCGTTTGGTTGCCATGGTTTAAGATAAGGGGGTATTAGTTGTTGAATATCTTGAATATCTTGACAAAAAGCCATGCTTGTTATGAATCTTCAACCTGATACAAATTTTACAGTGCAACTACAAACAAGAAGATGCCGACTGGAGCAGAGACCTCCGTGGTAAACAGCTTGTGACCAGCGTGGCACTCACCAACTGGGTGATCTGTTTCACGAGACGTGACAGCGGCAATGCTAATGACCTGGTAAACACACTGGGCAGAGTTGGACCACCGATGGGCATGAACATCAACCGTCCCAAACAGTAAGTACACTGGTTATTTGGAATTTATATAACTCTCTTCTATGAAATACTAAGTTTAAGGTACTCTTTATGAAGGACAGACTGAAGGGATGAGGGGGACCAATGTGCTTATGAAATACATATGCATTGTAACTGATTTATCATTAGATGCTGTTCCATATATCTTTTTAAAACAATTACCAGACTCTTAACTAAAATGTCTTTTAACTATATTTAATCAAGTTTACTCTTCTGGCAAAATTCCCGAGTCTTGGAAGGAATCTACTATTATACCCCTTCCGAAGCCCGGGAAAGATGCTACTGATGCCAATAACTATCGTCCTATTTCATTGACGAGTTGTATTTGTAAAACTCTAGAACGTATGATAAATACCAGATTAGTTTGGTTCCTTGAATCAAACAATATTTTAAGTCCTTTGCAAAGCGGCTTTAGAAACCGCAGGGGAACGGTAGACCACTTAGTTAGACTAGAAACATTTATACGAGAAGCATTTGCCAAGAAAGAACATCTTGTGGCCGTATTCTTTGACCTTGAAAAGGCATACGACACAACTTGGCAATATGGAATCATGAACGATCTCCATGATATCGGTATACGTGGTAATTTGCCAAAGTTTATATCAAATTTTATATCTGACAGGCATTTCAAAGTTCGAACGGGTTCAACTTATTCAGAAACAGAAACACAGGAGATGGGCGTCCCTCAGGGTGGTATCTTGTCCGTCACACTTTTTGGACTAAAAATTAACAGCATAACCAAATGTCTTGGCCAATCTACGGAAGGGTCTCTATTTGTGGATGATTTCTTGATCTGTTACAGATCAAAAAACATGCACACTATAGAACGGCAACTACAACAATGTTTAGGCAAATTACAAAATTGGGCTGACGAAAATGGCTTTAGATTTTCAAGATCAAAAACTGTCTGTATGCACTTCTGTCAAAAACGAAAACCACACAATGATCCTGACCTCACACTCAATGGAATTAAAATTCCAGTAGTTGAACAAACTAAATTTCTTGGACTAATATTTGATTCGAAACTGTCCTTTGTTCCACATATCAAACATCTGAAGGATAAGTGCTCGAAGGCGCTAAACATTCTACGAGTTCTTTCCCATTCTGATTGGGGTGCAGACCGTGAAATGCTTCTACGTATCTATCGGGCACTTATTAGATCAAAACTTGACTACGGCTCTATTGTCTATGGATCGGCTCGCAGCTCCTATCTACAGATGCTTGACCCTATACAGAATCAGGGACTGCGTCTCGCACTTGGAGCTTTTCGAACAACACCTGTGAAGAGTCTCCATGTGGAAGCTAATGAGCCATCTCTAGACGATCGACGGAAGAAATTATCCTTACAGTATGCTGCTCAACTGAAATCCAACCCCAAAAATCCTGCATTTAACCTTGTATTCAATCCACAACATCAAGAAATATTTACACAAAATCAAAAGCTCATACCAACATTTGGCATCAGAATTTCAAAATTTTTGCTGGAACTTAATATAACTTTCGACACCATTGACGAGTACACCGTATCGGATGTACCGCCATGGCTCATTCAAACACCTGATATCAATTTATCTCTACATGAGAGGGCAAAATCCAGTGCATTACCCATAGGTATTTAGCACGCTGATAAGTCAAAGACCCACTATAGACTAATATATAGAGAAAGGTAAGGAACTCCTCCGTGACGCAAAATTGGGTAATTTAGTTCAAAGTGTTGTAAAAAAATATCCAGACCAGATATTTCAACGACTTTGGTCTTAATTGAAAGTTAAGATGTTACACTTCACGACGATAACAAGAAATCCTTCTGAACTTGTCTACTTTTTTTCACAAACAGCCTCGAAACTTGAAAAATTGACGAATTTCAGTTAGTCGGACACGATCGAGAACATTTTTACAAACGAAAATGTCTATTCGCTACACTGAAAACACGGCAGCCTACAATTACCGGCTTTGACATAAACAAACAACAGGTGAAAACAAATGTATTTACTTGTTTGACGGTTTGTTCAAATCCCCCTCTCGTGGTCCTTATGTCGTTTTTCAGCGTTAATAGTTATCCGGGTCAGGTTGACTGCCATTTTGCCACTATCTTGAAAGTTATGTATAGCCTAATCTCATTGGTCGGTTGGTTTTAGCTAAGCCAATGAGATTAGGCTATACATAACTTTCAAGAACGTTCAGATCTACACTGACGGATCAAAAGATGGTGATAAAGTTGCGGCAGCATGCTGTACATCTAATCACTGCTCCTCTATCCCACTCCCTGATACTGCCTCCATTTTCTCTGCGGAAGCATGTGCTATCGGTCTGGCGCTTGACCATATCTAAGAACACCGCATTGAAAAGGCAATCATCTGTTCAGACTCTCTTTCGGTTCTTCAGTCTTTGAAATCAAGAAGCCCTAGAAATACTCTAATCCAAAATCTTTTAATCCGAACATTTCGATTATCTTCTAAAACTCAAATTACTTATCTCTGGATTCCCAGTCATGTGGGTATAAAGGGGAATGAACAGGCTGATAAAGCAGCTAAGACTGCTCTTCGCCTAGCACAAACAGATTTGAAACTACCATACACCGACATCAAACCTTCAATTCAGTCAGCCATCAAACACCATTGGCAACAAAGGTGGTCTACCGAAACAAACAATAAACTGTTTAAAATTCAACCTACACTTAATCCTAAATTGTCCAGTCGGAGAGACCGCTGAGAGGAAGTTGTTCTCTCTCGGCTCCGAACTGGACACACATATTTTACACATTCCTATCTATTGAGAGGGGAGGATCCTCCAACATGCCATGCATGTGATTCTCCTCTCACAGTGGAACATATTTTATTGCATTGTATTGATTTTAAACACATACGAGATAAATACTACGATGTCTCCGACATGTACACTTTGTTTCATGCCGTGAGACATAATCGTATTTTTAATTATCTCAAAGAGATCGGTATTTTAAGCAAAATATGAACGTTTTCTCATCATACATTGTATCAACTCAACATTTCATCGTTTCATCAACATTGTGCATGAGTTTTCTCATGTGTTTTAGCCAAATTTATTTTATCCCATGCAAACCTTTTTTTTTTATCAAATTAACGTTTACAATCTGTGTTTTAGTCCTTACTTGCTTTTTCTTACCCTGAACTTTTATCCTGATATTAATGCATGACTTGTAGTTTGGCCCTTAGTTGTCGATGGGCCGTAAAACTCAAACAAACGTGTGATTGGAAATAAGTCTAGTTACTGACTAAAATGTTGTCTGTGTGTGATTGGAAATAAGTCTCATCTTAGATAACACTGGAGTTACACAACTTTAGGTATTTTTAGTATTTTTTTTAACATTTCTAATTTTCGTTTAACTTAGGTGCGAGTTGAATGATGACCGATCCTCCACGTTTTTGGATAATCTGAAGAGGAATGTGACGAGGGACACACAGTTGGTGTTGTGTATTCTACCAACAAACAGAAAGGATCGTTATGACGCTATTAAGAAGGCTTGCTGTGTTGACCATCCAGGTATTCACATAGTAAAACCAATGTCACTAAGTCAGGGTCATTTGACAATGGAAGGCCCTATTCTCACAATTTGTAGGTTACTTTAGGGAATTCCTTTCCGAATTCACCACTTGATTAAGGTCCTTTCCCATGTAAGCCATAAAAAGTGCTTTATGTAGTATTACATTTCCAAAAATGAAGTTTTGTCATGCTATGTTGTGCTATTCACTTTTGAAAACTTGCTCAAAAGTGTCTGTTCAATTTTAGGTCGCCCAACATAAAAGGACTAGTTCTAATATAATGTATTTCTTGTCCAGTGCTAGTTCTTGGATTTTTGCATCAAAGATATCTTATAAAACCTGTTTTCTTCATATTTGTAAAGCATAAATTTCATGGGTCAAGGAAGTAATATCAACAGTTATTTTCCATATAACACTGGATCCTTATAGACATATGTCTGTAGGATATTAATAACTTACAGTAGTAAATATAGGGCAAAGAAGTTATTCATAAGTGTGGACAAAAGATTGTCGAATTATCGTGGCTAAGAAAATATATATATATAGAACGATAATGGTATACATGGAAAATGAGTGGGGAGTATTAGATATTTGTTATCAAATATTTCACAGTTCTTGTTTTATAATGGCAATGATTTATTTAGTTCCAAGTCAATGTGTGGTTGCCCGTACGCTGTCCAAGAAACAGATGTTGATGTCTGTGGCAACCAAGATTGCCATCCAGCTCAACTGCAAACTCGGTGGTGAAGTCTGGAGACTGGACATTCCTGTAAGTTTTACTTTAGGGTCGAAGATCTTTCATGGACATGGGTTTTAATAGAATTTGGTTCTTGAAACAATTGATCAATTGATTTAAAAAGACGAAAATGTTTCTTAATATGATATGCTCTTGACAAATATTTTGTTTGTTTTATGAAGTGTTTCATTTGCTTGGTTGACATGCGTTTCATCTTCAGAAAGAATGAATTACTGCAAATTACAAGAAAGACAAACAAAATGTGATAAGAGGATACAAGTTTACTTTGATGTTTATTGTATTTGAACTTAAATTTGGAAGTATAAAGAATGTTGACGTTATTTTCCTTGGAACTTCAGTTGAAGAACCTGATGGTGATCGGGATAGATACGTACCATGACTCGTCCAAAAAAGGCAGATCAGTTGGAGGGGTGGTCTGCAGCATCAACAGAACCATCACAAGGTTCTACTCCCGCTGTACCTTCCAGCACACCGCACAGGAACTCAATGACGGCCTCAAAATTTGTGTCAAAGGTTAGTAACTGACCCATTTATCATGTCATAAATATTGTACAAAGGTGTAATAATACTATTGTGATGTCACAGGTAAAAAGGATGTTATAATCAAAATATGAACTCAGAAAAGAAGTAAACATGCATGATGCTTTAAAAATATTAGTAATAATACACTGATGTTATATACAATTAGGTAGTAGACCAGTGTGTGGTTTCAAGGTGTTACCGGTAGTACCAACTTTTCTCCACTATAGATATTAATATCATTATTTATACAATACTGCCAAGATTTTTTCTTATTCGACTTTCGAATTAAAACATTTGCATTATAAACATTACAATGGCTGTAATTTTTGGTGTTGAATAACATTTATAAGCTCTTGTTATTTGTCAGTATGCAGATTATTGCACATGTAACTTAAAGCCAAATAAAACATGGCAAATGTGCTATTGTATTATTAGATGCCCTGAAACGGTACCACGAGGAGAATGGAATGCTGCCAGAGAAGATTGTCATCTTCAGAGATGGAGTAGGTGATGGACAACTGCCGGCTGTCCATGAGCATGAGGTACCACAGGTGGTGGGCACCATCAAGGAATGTGCTGGAGAGGACTACAAGTAAGCCTCCACATGATTCGCTAGAAGACATCTAAACAAAAACACACAAAAAGTAGATGTACATACACTCAATGTGGATTTTCTTTTGCCAAAATGTTGGTTGCCAATGTAGCTAGAGTCAATACTATAAGAACTTGATCAATATTGTTTAAACTTAGCTAATTGTTATAACATCATAATATAGATGTGTATAGTTTTACACATCAAATTCTTTATTAATGGTGTGTTTACCATGGAAACGTATTGGAGGAACATTTAGTTACAATGGTCTCTAATGAGGGGATGGGGAGGTATTAGTTAATACTAGTTAGTAATTGGCTTACAGTTAGATACTTATTTAGATAGACATTCTTTATGTAAACTTGGAATAAGATGCTTAATGCATTCAAATAGTACATTAAAGAATATTAAGCTTTTAAAAACATAATAATACCTGTCGACGATATTCTATTATGAATTAACGACATTGACATTCTACAGTGCTAGTAAATGCACTGGTTTTGTCTAAACTTCAAGCAGTATGTCGTACAAACAGATTTGCCCAAACTGAAGAATGATTTGATTTTGATAATTTGACCCTCTTTTTTGTAGTGTGAAGATCGCAGTTGTGGTAGTTAAGAAGAGAATTAACAGTAGATTCTTTGCAAAGGCAGGAAGAACTTTCACCAACCCTGTCCCTGGAACCGTAATCGACACTGAAGTGACAAAACCCGAGTGGTAAGGATTATCGATTAATGTTCAAATTGAAATAAAATCTTGCTTCAAGTTCATAATTGATATGCATTTGAAGAGTGAGGCGAAAATAAGTTGTGAAGATTAGAATTGATTTAAGGGTGAAAGAAGACAAGTTTTTAACCGATTGTCATCGCCAGACTTTCATTTGACTGATCAATATCTATTGAATGGTGGGCGTCAAGATTTCTCTTAGATCTTTTGTTGTTTTTGATTTTATGCCCAGCAAGCTTTTATGGGGATGTGTGGGCATGAAGGAGTGTGTTTTGCTGGCAGTTCTAATTCCAACTTTACTCTTTGGTTCTCTTGATGACGTACTGTATGGTTCTTTTTTAGGTTTGATTTCTTCCTGGTATCCCAGTCTGTACGGCAGGGAACAGTGACACCAACACATTTCAACGTCATCTTTGACACCACCGGCTTAAAACCAGATCACATGCAGAGGCTGACTTATAAAATGACACACTTGTACTACAACTGGCCGGTATGTTATTTACACTCAACTTTTAAACCAACTGAACCTGAGCTTATCACCACACAACTTACACAATATTGTTTGTCAGACTCTAGTTTGATTGGACTTTAAACTGAATTTTGAAGAATTGATTTCAAGTATTATGTAAGTTCAATTGAATTAGCTCACTTTACATTGAAATTAATTTTGTTTAAAGTTGTATGAGCCGTAACTTGGCGATAATTTTGCCATGCTATTTTTTCATCATTAATTTATTAAAAACCATAAGGTTTGATGAATAAAGCTGTAAAAATCTTTCAAATGGCTTCAGATGACGTATAAACATTAGTTATAACACAGAAATTTTATACTGTAAAATTGTTGTTTTTATGCCTTAATTATATATTTAAATGAAAACATACCTGCAGAAGTCACTTTATAATTACTAAAAACATTGTAAAAATGTGTAATGAAATTGTAGACCACAATTTGGCTTCATGGTCTGACCGTATGTACTCATTTCACTTCACTATTTATGTAAATAAATGATTTTTGGCAGTACTGCCAAAAATCATTTTCAGCTCTTATTTTTACATGTAAAATTAAAACCTATGCATTGAAAGCACTGTAATTTTCAAAACGTTGGTAAATTTTGGTGATGAATAACATATTAAAAGCTCATCTTGATTCGTGAGTATGAAAAATACGGCACATATAACTTTAAATTACCATATCTAAAGTTAAAGTATTATTGTGTATATAATGTCCCGATAATAAATACAATTTTCCTATTTCAGGGAACCATCCGAGTACCTGCCCCTTGCCAGTATGCCCACAAACTTGCTTTCCTAGTCGGCCAGTCTATCCACAAAGAACCATCATTTGACCTCGCTGACCGCCTGTACTTCTTGTAAATAACGACCAATGTCATCATGACAGTCACTCCTGAACTGTTTAATTTGATGAACATTATTTTTGATGAACACATGAAGTCAAATGAGAGACAGTAACTGATATTTTTGGTGCTTTTTTAACCATGATATGGAAAAATGACTTGTGAAAAACACCGACATACAAGGAAGTGTACACAATTTTTTATTGTCAAATGGGTTATTGACAGTTTTTATCATATTTGATACATATTGGAAAAATAATTAAATCCAGGCAAATCATTTTTATAGCATTTACGTTCCACCAGTAGTGTTCATGTGACTTTGATCAAATGATCTCAGCAAACATCAATTGTAATGAAAACTTGCACTGTTTTAGAGAGCAAAAGAGAGATCATGTAGCTCAATGAATATTTTGAGTGTTCATGTTTAGAAAAACATAAGTGGCAATAATATCTGAAGTATTTAGTTGTAAACGTTTACTTTCAACATTGTGCAAAAATCAAAAGACGTTATATCAATGATCAAATTCATTATGAGCGGGAAGAGGGGAGTAGTATTGTAGATGGGGAGGGGGTTTTATTTTGATTTAAGAAATGTGTATTTTACAGCAAATGCTTGTCAATGTTTGGCTTCAGTAGAAAGCTTGAGAAGTGTGTGTAGCTCCTTGTGCCTTTTTTTGAAATTATTCATATCTTATTCTCCAAAACAATAAAACCCAGAAACTTCACATTAGGCCGGCAGCATATTGGAATGAATTGCTAGCAAGATAGGTTAAATGCTACTAAAGGAAATTCTGTGAATTGTCTTCAATTGAGGACATATCAACCCTGATATTGGGCCTGTAGCATGATGGTCTGGCAAAAAGCACAAATTTACAAACATTGGCCTAGGACAAACATACAGCTCCCAACTTTGGGATTTTCCTCTCCTAGTTTGAATAAGAATGTGTGTTCATTAAGGTCAGAACTTGAGACAACTAGAGGCCTACTAGTTTGCTGTTGGGTTTAAATTGCCTTGGTATGGGACCAGGGTAGCAGATGAGAGATACAGGTCCAATGGACACATTGCTGACTTTGTTATATACTTGATTCGTGATTATTCCTTGTTACATTGATTTGTTGATCAATATACTGTTATTGTGTGTTCTTCCAATGGACCAAAATACAATCAAGTCATAGAAAAATAGCTTAGATTACATATATTATAGGTATTAAGGTAGTTAAAATGTTTCAAAAATTATTTTCACCATCAGAATTCACAGAAGTATGACATCAAAAAAATATTATTTTATGATATTGGATATTCTCTGATTTTCCACTATTTTCATACATGGTTACTTGGCATTCAATATATAGCGTATTGACTCTGTTTCCATTTTTAGAAACATCGAGTCAATATACCTTCTATGATGTCCTGTAGCCATCATTCTCCCTATAGTAAATATATAAATTGGATAATTCTCTTAACATTTGTCAAAGAAACTATATATCTAATATAGAAATTAATGACTTTTGATTCTGTCCATATATTGTTATAATGCCATATGGGCCTCAACAAAGTTCCATAGTTAAAGACTAACTACGATTGTGACCTATCAATAAAAAAAAAGAAGTTGCTGTAATCATAATCCAAGTCTTTGAAATGAAGTCTTCACGCAACTGAACATATTTCCTATGCACAAAGAGCGGCAAATTAAGTGACTGGAAGTTATATTCTAGGCGTAAAAAGGTCAAGTCTAGTTAATCTAAGTAGAATTTTTTTTATAAATGGTGAAAATGGGAGAAGTGTGTGTCAGAATCATTTTGCATTTATCATACTTTGAAAGATTTTATCAGAAAAAAAATGTGTGTTGGTTTTCAATGGTTGTATTTTTGAAAAGATTTTGTGTAAATGTGCCTTCATTTCTGCATCATGTAAACAAAAACATTTCATGCCAAATGATTTTCCAGACTACATTCTTCTCGTGTTTGAAAGGTGCTGTGGAGATTATGTGGAAGATTGTAATCTGCGTGCTCAATTTTCAATTTATTTTCTAATCGAACAAAAGTGTTTTAAAAGAATAAGAACATATATATCACATTTTTTTTTTTCCAAACACGGTGAGGAATTTTTAGCTCACCAGGTGCAAAGGGCTAGCTTGTGCCATGGTGGGACGTCCGTCTGTCAACATTTCCTTTAAATAGGGGAAATAGAGGTACAGAATGTAAATCCTATAAATTGCTACTGGTTTAAGGATAGCTTTGGTTGGAAATGTAACATATGTACCAAACCACAAAGCAAAGGAACTCGTAAATAGGTTATAAATAAATGTTCAATAAATTGAAATTGTAATAAATAAATTATTGAATAAACACAATTACAGCAGCAATAGCTTACAGGAAGCTTATTCCAGGACGTATTAAGCTATGTGAACATCAGATAGCTGTGGACTGGGCTAAATAAGAACAAGATATAGATGAAGACACTGTCGAAAGTTAGTTCTAATATAAGACAATGCTTTGTTTGTTTGTTTGATTATCCTCTGGGGAAGAGAAACAGAATTTGTATAAATTTTGGCTCTGACCCCCTGGAGCAGAATGATTGGGGCCCAATAGAGAAATTAGAGGTAGATGATTAAGTTCCTTCAGAAAAGTAACTATGAACTTGTATTCAGGACATTACTTGGCATTACAAACCAGGTGAGCGATACAGGTCCTTTGAGTCTCTTGTTCAGTATTGCAACGTGGAATCTACTAGTCAATTTATGTACACAAAATTGCTGTACTAATGAAGCTCACAAATACGATTAGTAGCAGTTGATTGATTACGATATTCAAAACCGTTTGTACCATTAGGCTTGCCCGGAAAAGTGAAATGATGTACCATTAGCCTTCCTTGGAAAATTGTATTGATGTTTCCATCTCTTTCATTGAATTCTGACAAAACAATTAATGTGTGCAATGTTTTTGTGTGAATTAGACATATTGTTCAAATTATTATTCTCTGTCGGCGCTGGAGCATCATCTTGCAATTTTTTTTTCCTTACCATCATTTTTTGACATTAATGTTTTCAGAATCATCAATTGTGTGTATGTATTTACATATTACTTTTTATATCATTGCCTATCCACCTTAGTATAGTGATTTTATAGTTTAGATCGTTTTTTTATACAAAGAAGAAAATTCCTGAAAAATATGCTGTTATAAATCGTTAATGTTAAAAGAAGAAATTAAAAATTTCAAAACTTGTGTCTTGTTTTGTTTTCATCAACAGTAATGTTACCAGAAATACTTAAGTACCAGGTTCACCGTCATCCACAATATTCAGGTGTTCTATTACTGTCGAAATATCCACCGCTGGACTATGTCATAGCTATAAGGAGGGCATTTCAAGATGATGGAAAAACACCTCCTTCAAAGACATCTTTTGAAGATTAAAGAGCGTTGCCCAAAACCTAAGATTCTTTTGATGCACATCTACCAAACTACTTGTCTCGTCAAGGGGAAAATGTTCCATATAGGTGAGCGCCTTCCAACCTTCCAAGCGTGCCGACTGATAAATAAGATTACTAAAGACAATGACGGCATCGTCCGAATTAATATGGAGACAACAATTCTACCACAAAAACGGTTACTATCGTTGGAGGAAAGGGCGATAATTTTCCAAAATCCTCCTGCACAACTATACAAAATGCTATAATGTACCATGAAGAGAACGATTTTACCGGTTTTTTTTAATCTCTACCCCTAATACTAAAATGGTCAATGTTATTGTTATATAAACGGTGACTTATCCTCAAGACACTTGTGTCACCGATGCATGCTTTATCGTTTGATTTTGTAGATAAAAATATACGCTTGAGGCGTAATTGGCCGCGTTACCGTCAATGTCGCTTATCACAGCGTGACGGGTGTCCTACTGGAGATATTCTGAAACAAGACGGAAGTACCGTAAGTGGTCAAGGTATATAAGCAAACACCTGTATACTCGGTATCGAGACTCGTCCATTGAACTCAAAATGTTTAGTTCGCTTTTATTATATCTAACACACCATTGATACATACAAGTTGCTATCCAGCGGAGTGAAGCTGTTTCATGTGTGTATACCTGTGATCATTTCCTTATGGTCGTACATGTGAAAGGCTCTTAAATTCTTGCACGAATTTGGAAACTGTTGAAATTGTCGCTTTTACATTTGATGGATATATAGACGACTGGACTGTTATATTATCTTATCAATTATTGGCTCCTCGTCCGACTGTTTAATAATACAACGAAGGAAAGGCACGAAATTATGGACCAATGCTGGTTCTAGCGTGACATATGACTGTGGACTGTTGATTCAATAGGAGTTCTTGCGAAATTAACAAGATCGATAGAGACACGGCGGAGAATCGGGGTAAGTGACACATTTATGTCATTGTTGAATCGTTTGTATTTAGCTTTATTACAGTCAATGTCTACTGTCATATTTGAGTAAATGACACCATATGGGTCATCCTCGATACTCCAGGGGTTCCGATCACTTACGATCTCTTCACCTCTAGACTCTCACAGTGAAGGCAGCTCAGGGGAACAAATAGGAACCAATCACAGGCCTGCAAAATTTTCTTTGAAGACAACAGAGAGAGCGACGTTCTACTTCAAAGCCATAGTCAACCACAGTATACCGTTATACGGCTTTTTTGATGTACATCAAAGACCTAATTACCTGTTCTGTTTCTGTTGCCTCCAGTTTTACAATGAGATGGTCCAGGTGTGTAGAGATCGTATGTGATCGGAACCCCTGGAGTATCGAGGTACATATAGGTTGGTAGAGACAGGCTTGGAGTACGCAGAATCATGGTAATAAATGAGATATAGAAAAGACAAACCACAACCTCGGACTTCTAATTATGATCAGTAGGAATCCGAACAAAAGTTACGAGGGAGCTGTACAGTACGGTTGGTTAATAGATCTTTCATCCCTTTCGGGGTTAAACGAAAATATCAACCTCCCCGATAGATTCATAAGTTGTCAAAATCGAGGCTTGCACAATAAAAGTGAAAAAAAATCAATTGCCTAATTTGTATAAGTCATCACTAAATTGCCGATTGCAAATAAGATGGTATGAGACGGATTCATTTGAAGTAGAGATAACATTTTGCAGTTATTTTGTAACTTTCAAAAACGACAGTATCTTCATCGAACCGACTCAATGTTGACCAAATGTAAACGGGAAGACCTACTCTTGGTATATGAAGTAGAGGAATTATCGTAGTCTTTGTCCACTATATCCGTCAGACGACCGGCGATGCCCTTGGCTCCTTGTCATACTTGACAAATAAACTTACATTGTATCGATGATCTATTTTGCCCTTAGCAAGCACTGCATGTCTTTACGTACTAAACCATCTACTTTGTCTAACACCATTTACATGCCTCTTGCAGTCACTTTCCCTAAAGGCCATACGTTATGATTTATAACTTAGTTACTATGCTGCTTTAGAACTATAGATCTGTTCAGTGCCCTAGCATATCATCCATATTGTGTTTGCTAAATACACTTCCCATACTTCAGAACTATTATTAGTATTAAAAAAGCGATATGTACATTGTTACTTTTACCATTCAATGTTATGGTTATACCATCATGAACAATACCATACCACACCACTTTACATGGTTCTTACAGTCATTTTCCCTAAAGCCAATACGTTATGATTTATAACTTAGTTACTATGCTTCTTTAGAACTATAGATCTGTTCAGTACCCTAGCATATCATCCATATTGTGTTTACATACAATATACACTTCCCACTTTCTGGAAAACGAGTCAGGGTTTTATGTATGAACACTTGTCAGCTTTTTTAAATCTGTAAACTTAGGCAAATATTCTGTATTTGCATATTCTACAGAGTTGTCTACCCTTGCGGGTAGGTATTGATTGTGACGTCATGTGTTTGCGAGCGTAAAGTCATACTTTTTTCAGAGAAAACGACGTGAATTTCGCTAACAAAATAATGACGTCACAATGGATACCTACCCGCAAGGGAGTTATATGAATCTCTCCCAGGGTTCATTGTGGTCCCCACATTCACCTCTGTCAACGGCTTACGAACTGACCGTCTGTTGACCCCGGGTCACAGAATAATTGAGAATATTAAGCATTGAAGTCACTATTTTTTATTTCGTCGGGGTATGAAAGAAATTTTGTTTGCCAAAAAAAAAAAAAAGTTTTCAAACTAAATCTATTTCATACCCCGATGAAATTAAAAAAATAGTGACTTCAATGTTTATAATTACAGGCTACTTTATAAAATGAAAATACGTTTACACGTATACGATTCCATTGATTTTTCCAAGGGATTATTTTTGTCAAATTAATACGCAACATAAATGTTTCTATTGTGATGTCACGTTAGCGTCGGAATTCCGCGCCATTCCCGGATTTATTTTTCATCGTGGAATGCAAAAACTGAATAGGCCAATCAGAAAGCCAGAAACGAAATAAAATTAATTATTACTTCATAACGGTTGTTAAATATTTACAGTCAGTGGTGAATTGTTAGTATAAAGCCCGTTGATTTTAACCAAAGGGTACTCAACTTTATTTCTCGATAGATTGAGTATGTCACGCGCAATTTGGAGCCGCGCGGATGAATTTATGACGGTCCGCATCAGTGTTGGTGTTTTCAGTAGCCTACCGATCGAACGTTCGAGGAACATGTATCGAAATAGGTTTGAACCCTTAGCCTATACGTGTACGTGTGTAAAAAAAACAAATGTAGAAAAGTTACATTTGTTTATGTTACTACCGTAACTCTTTGAGCAATGCTTCCGTGCGTATCTAGGCCTAGGTGTATCGGCGAGAGTAGGCCTTACATACAATGTACGTTTGGGTGTTTCGACATATTAAACAGAATCCTACATTTGTAGCTTTACGATACTTGCAATAGATATCTCTAATATTTATCGCGTGTTTGAAACAACAAAACAAATATATGCTAACATATAAACTGTGTTTGTAACTTTGTACATGTTCCTCGAAACGACGTCCGATTCATCTGAAAACCTCCAAAATCCGGAAATAATGACATGTAACCATTTAAACATCCGTGTATTCAAGTAATTTTAAACGTGAACTGATCAAAGTAGAACTCAAGTGATCACAAAATTGAAGAAACGCTCTGTTCGTCACACCGGCCTTGACACAGGCGATTGCAATCGGCCCCGCGTCACAACTGCGTTCAATATCCTGCCTCAAACGAAGCAATATATTTTAATTAAGAAGTTTTACACTATGGATTTTTAACATCAGATGAATAAGACGATTTATAGTTTCATATCGGAAAACCCTCGGACATAAGCTTCACCAGATGGAACTCTTTTTAATTGTATGTTCATTGATAAATTGGCGGGAATTTCCACCACTTCGGGTGACTGTTCCAAATGCCTGTCGGAGCCAACCGGTATAAGTCAGTTTTAGTGTTATAAATGCCATAAACACTGAATATGGTAAATATTTAGCTATGTAAATAATGGTTAAGACTGTAAATATAAGGATTAAAGTCTCTTTCTGGTGGTTCTATCGAAGAATGAAGTTGAGTAGGGTATCGCTATTTAAGATATAAGCTTTACCAGATGGAACTCTTTTTAATTATATGTTCATTGATAAATTGGCGGGAATTTCCATCACTTCGGGTGACTGTTCCAAATGCCTGTCGGAGCCAACCGGTATAAGTCAGTTTTAGTGCTATAAATGCCATAAACACTAAATATGGTAAATATTTAGCTATGTAAATAATGGTTAAGACTGTAAATATAAGGATTAAAGTCTCTCTCTGGTGGTTCTATCGAAGGATGAAATTGAGTAGGGTATCGCTATTTGGAATGGACCGCGAATTAACTTTAATTTTTTTTATACATTACGCCCCCTTTATATATGACGTCACAGTAATTATTTTTGAAACGGCGGATGTCGTATGCAAATCGTGACTATTTACTTACAAATAAATCTAGTGTATCCGCAAATGAATCCATTATTGTTTGGTTTGATATTGAATGATCAAATTGTATTATGTCAGAACTGACAGTCGTTTACAGGAAAAGGATACAAAAGGTAACTTACAATATGTATCAAAGAATTTAGTATGCGTCTGAAATACGTTTTTCAAGAATCTTGAAATTTCGCTGGGCCGTTTACATTGGTGAAATTGTGGGGACCGCAATGTACCCTTGGAGATATTGGGAGCTATATCTGTAACATGCAATTTATGTAGCTTCCCTTGCTTTTCGGAGATGACACATTATCCTTTTCAAAAATTTGAGACAGAATAAGTTAAGATTTTATTTATTTCAGTGGAGACAACAAGGAGACGAACTAAAATGTCGGGACGGGCCAGAGGACGGTCGAGGGGACGATCACGAGGAAATGCTACTCCTCAGGAAGCACCTTTACGGCGCCCTGGAGAGGAACAGCAGCTGGTTCACCAAGTAAGTGTACATGTATATTACAGGGAACTGAGAATTAGGTTTAGTTCATATAGATTTAAACCTAGCAGAGTAGCCATAGATCGTTTATACATATTTTAGGGGGACTACATCCTCGATAGTCTGGAGTTTGGAGGCAGTTCATTGGAGAGAGACTTTATTTGAAGATTACAGAGAAAGCGACACCCAAAATCAAAGTCATACAGTCGACAAGAAAGTACCGCTATTTAACGGTACACTGTAATTGACTGTGTTGCTTTCGATTTGCTTGTGTTATCTTCAAAGGAAATCTCTGTAGGCCCGTCATTGGTCAGCTGTTTTCCTAAGCAACATAATTTTGCTGTGACATATTCCAGGGATGGATATAACGACAGTGATAGTAACCCCTTGAGTATCGAGGTTATGGACGTTCAAACACATTGTGAACGTGAGCTATTTGCCGTTACCAAGGTACATGAAATATCTCAAAAATACTCAACGAAAATGTTACTGGCCAAACAAGTACTAAGCGTGCTTTTTATGTCGTAAAAAGCCAAAATTGAAATACAATATACCAGGTGGGCCTACATGTCAAACAATTCATACAAAAGTGTACATCTACCTAACCAATACTTGAAATGCATAACATAAATGTTAATCACTTTCTTCGATGCCCTTTCATTCCATAATGCTTTTCACCAATATCTATTTTGCAGGGCTGTCAAGTAATATATCTCCAAGGCATGGAACTGGAAAGGCACATGAAAGGGTTCCTGGTTTTAAACTTCGTATTCACAATAAAACTGATTTTGTTGATGCTTTGTTTCATCTACAGCCGACTGCGGCTGCCCCAGCGCCAACACCTGGTGGAGCGACCGGTGTGGCAGGAAGTGGTAGAGGAAGTTATCGCGAGGGAGCATCTGCTCCAAGGCCAGGTGCAGGAGATTCAGCAAGAGCCCCAGTAGAGGAAATGGCACAGCTCCGCGTAGGAACTGGAGACGCCAGACAAATAGGAAACCGGAGGGAGGACTTTCGTTACACGGATTTAAATACCCGCCCAGCTCACATAACAAACAAGCGAGGTAAATTACATCTGGATTAATCCTACAACGATTTTGTAATGAGGAAAAGCCGTGATAACCTTTTGGCAGTACTTGGAAGATATTTTCTGCCATGTTACATTATCAAGCAACCGACTCCATGTATGCACCCTATTTAATTCATGACAATGCTCTTTCGCTGATGTCTCCTTTCCATTTGGTTTTCAGGAAGCGCCGGAGATCCTGTGCCTTTAACAACCAACTTCTTCACTTTTGATTGTGATGATGACTGGTCTCTTTATCAGTATCATGTTGACTTTAACCCTATGATAGACAGTCGTAAGATGAGGATAGGACTGTTATTCACACATGCCGATCTACTAGGACAAACACGGATATTTGATGGAATGATCCTGATTCTACCTCACAAGCTTCCTCAAGAGGTATAAACGTTAATTTTACATGGTCCTCATTGGAATCATAGACTTCGTCAAAAGGTATAAACGTTAATTTTACATGGTCCTCATTGGAATCATAGACTTCGTCAAAAGGTATAAACGTTAATTTTACATGGTCCTCATTGGAATCATAGACTTCGTCAAAAGGTATAAACGTTAATTTTACATGGTCCTCATTGGAATCATAGACTTCGTCAAAAGGTATAAACGTTAATTTTACATGGTCCTCATTGGAATCATAGACTTCGTCAAAAGGTATAAACGTTAATTTTACACGGTCCTCATTGGAATCATAGACTGCGTCAAAGGGTATCTAATAATTTCACGAGTATGGGTGATCATGTCTGTATCTGCCTCACAGACTTGACCAAGAGGTAAAACAGCAATGAGATAAATAACACTGAGATGGTGCTCTGTCTCACAGGCTTCCTCAAAGTTGGGTGTGGCGTTGTCCTCCCAAATCAGTTCGCATTGATCTGTAGAAAATACATACATCAAACTGAAATCTAATTATCTACCTTTTAGCTGCCTAATGATCCCTAATCCAATATAAAACTGTTATTGTAAACTCTAAATTCCAAAATACAGCTATGATGGCATTATCAGCTGTAAAAGAGGATTCGTATATCTTTTCAATTCAGCCCTCCTCACCTCGGAACTCCACTACGCTCCTGACCGTAGGCTGATTCACAAGGACTACCGACAATGCCCTAACCCTCCCTGACATAATCCTTGATGTCTTAAATTTTTAAAGTGAATGCTTTAATTCAACTTATCACTCATTCTAAAAACCTACGTATTCTCAGATTAAGCAGTTATAGCTAACTAGACCCTTTTTATTTTTTCAGGTGACTGAAGTTTTCAGTCAGACGAAACGAGATAGTGAAAATATACGCATTACCATCAAATTTACAAACACCTTCCACAGTTCGAGTCCTCAAGGCTTATTTTTCCTCAATATTCTCTTCAAAAGGTAAATTAGTAGTAAATTAATCAATTTTCATTTGTATGTATCAAAGTGTATATCGTATTCGGCATTGAATGATATTTATTACTTTCCAATATCTTTGATAGTTCCTGTACCATTTATCAAAAGGATAACAGTATTGTCAACTCCAGGCTTTGTCTCACCTTCCACGATCTGTCTCACGTTCCACGATCTGTCGCACCTTTCACGATCTGTCTCACCTTCCACGATCTGTCTCACGTTCCACGATCTGTCGCACCTTTCACGATCTGTCTCACCTTCCACGATCTGTCTCACGTTCCACGATCTGTCCCACCTTCCACGATCTGTCTCACGTTACACGATCTGTCCCACCTTCCATGATCTGTCTCACGTTAAACGATTTTTCTCACCTTCCACGATCTGTCTCACGTTCCACGATCTTTCTCACCTTCCACGATCTGTCTCACGTTCCACGATCTGTCGCACCTTTCACGATCTGTCTCACGTTCCACGATCTGTCTCAACTTTCACGATCTGTCTCGACTTTCACAATCTGTCTCACCTTCCACGATCTGTCTCGCCTTCCACGATTTGTCTCACTTTCCACGATCTGTCTCACGTTCCACGATCTGTCCCACCTTCCACGATCTGTATCACCTTTCACGATCTGTCTCACTTTCCACGATCTGTCTCACGTTCCACGATCTGTCGCACCTTTCACGATCTGTCTCAATTTCCACGATCTGTCTCACGTTCCACGATCTGTCCCACCTTCCACGATCTGTCTCAGGTTCCACGATCTGTCTCACGTTCCACGATCTGTCTCACGTTCCATGATCTGGTTCACGTTCCACGATCTGTCTCGCGTTCCAAGATCTGTCTCGCCTTCCACGATCGTCGAGGGAAGTTAGATGGCTGTACACATTTTATTGGTAGTCACATTTTAGTGCATTTGGCGATGGTAAATTTCTATTTAAATGTAATTGACGATATATTTTGCAAGTATGAGACAAAGAAACTATTTTCTATGAATACTTAATTAATCATTAGGTTAACCTCTTTGAAATCAATTGTGCGCTAGATTGCGCCAAAGAAAGAACGTTTATATTACTTGACAGGAATGTGTTGTTCTACCCAATGTATTAAACTTCGCTACAATAATGATTCTGGAATACGAGTACTTCAAGAGACTTTAAAAACAAGTAAATATTGATTCTAAATTATTCAGAAAATATTCCAATAAATTAGAAAATATTTTTATGTCATACTGTGTATTATATCACGATTAAATGTATTTGTAACTTCCTTACTTCGAAAATGTTCGTAAATGACAATGAAATATCTGAATGCACGATGGATTTTTTTCCAAAAGATTGAAGATGACGTATTCAGAAAGAGATATGACGTTTTGTTTACATCGATCACATGATATGATGAATCAATCAAATAAGTCAATTCAACAATTTTTTATCCTGATTAAATATTTTGCCCCGAAATAAACTTCGGACACCGAAAGGAAGGCGAGATCTGTGGTTACACACTATCTGGTGTGATCTGTTGACAACTAATAAAAAGGACTTTTTTTATCCTCCTGCAGGGTTTTAAACTTAATCGACATGCAACAAATTGGACGGAACTACTACAATATGAACCTCTCTGTTGATATTACCCAGCACAAGTAAGTCAATTTACCTATAAAAGATTCTTTTGGGAAATCTAAAAAGATGAAGAAAGTAATACTAAAAAATGAAATATCAATACTCAGTATTGGATGAAGAAGTGCAACACTCCCAGTGTGCCTTTTAGTTGAGTAATGTTCACAACCCAGATTCCAATTTCAAATGCTAATTACACCACATATAAGTCAATCAGAATTCTTTGACCAGCCAATATAGTCACTTATTATCATTGTGTTGTAATGAAGTCTTGACCAGGTCTTGAGTTGAAATTTACTTATACGTTTTAGTTTTTGAAAAACAAGGAAATATCAAGAACGTGTATTGTATAAATACGAAATAGGCACAGTGGTATTTAGTACTGCACTTATATATCAGTTTTCTTGGATTAGAAATCGTGATAAAACGCGAAGTTAAATCACCGTGAAGAGTCGTTAGACATGCAAGACTGAATACAGGTGTTTTCAGTATCAACAAGGTAATTTCTACTTTTGTCACAGACTTCGAGTGGTGCCTGGGTTTATAACATCCATCCTCCAATACGAAAACAAGGCCATGTTGTGTGCTGACATCTCCCATAAAATCATGAGGATAGACACAGTACTGGACATGATGTACGACATCTACAACACCAATGACCGCAGTGGGGAATCCTTTGTGGAAAGATGCACCAAAAAGTTTGTTGGAAGTATCGTCCTTACCAGGTAACTAGATATACTTAATATTTTTTGTATGATTATACCTCACTTTTATTTAGAATATTCTGATGGGATTAACCTAGCCCTCGAGAAAAACTTATTTCCAGGGAAACAATTTTAGATGTTTCCCTCCAGAGAGGGCCATAATTGTACAATGTAGAATTCGTACAGAACAAGTAGAGAAAAAAGTTGTGTATAAGTTTATGAAAATAATTAATTTGCAAAATCATAGCGGTCTCGAAGCTAGTTTCAAACATGCTACAACAGAATTATCATGTGATAAAAAGTTCATATATACATAGATTTCAAGCAATGCTTATACCAAATGCTTATAAAACGGACTCCTTAAAATGCAGTTGTTCATATTGCAATCACACGGGTGACTTTTGTTTACTGGTATTATTTAGCAAGCCGTTCTTTATTGTGTAGATACAACAATAAGACGTATCGAGTGGACGATATAGATTGGGACAAAAACCCGAACAGTACATTTTCGGGACGTGGAGGGGAGATAAGTTTCAAAGAGTACTTTAAGAAGGTAATGTGTTACTTTATTTAAATCCATACAATAGTAAGATACAATTAACCTTAGAAATTCCGTAGTTTCATTATTTGAAAATGGAAAAAAATATTTAGACATTTATTTTTACTTTTTTCCCCTTGAAAATAAATAAAATGTGTTATATTGAATTAATTTCTAAGTACATGTAAAGCTTTTTCAATGTTTTTGGTTTTTAATGTGATTTTCTTGGAATTTGTCTTTATATAACCTATAAGAAATATCTTAAAGATGTATAAACAATTGGTAGAAATTGAAAACAAAAATTGATCATCTGGAAGAAAAAAAACAAAAACAAAAAAACAAAAAAGGAGAAAAAAAACAATAAATAATAATGATAATAACAAAACCCAATAAAATAATGAAATTTGTTATGTTTTGAATACATGATTGATAATGATAGAAATTTTTTTTGCTTTTACCCAATCAAACCTAGATAATGGTTAATATTAATACACAGGTTAAAACAAGATTCTATTGTTACTACACAGTCCTATGACAGAACTATAATTGATGACACTCAGCCGATGTTAGTAAGTCGTACCAAGCCCAAGGAGGTTAGGATGGGGCGCCCTGAGAAAATCCTGCTGGTCCCAGAATTATGTATTCTCACAGGTACCTCATTTTATTTAAGTAATGATGTTACTAATTTTTCAATTTCTTCAATGTTTACAAACTGTGTGAATCTGAGTTGCAAGTGCAAAAAATATTTTTCATAATCCGATGAAACTAAAAAAAATAGTGACATGTTTGTAATTCATTTTTGGATATTTTTTCTTAATCCATACGCAACATCAATGCCTCTTTTTTGATGTCACGATAACTTGGATTCCTATTTTCTACATAACGATAACCTCGGACCCCTATTATTTTTAAACTATCATCATGTTATGGAAAAAGAAATGTTTGCAAAGTTTTGTGAGAAACAATTTTAGATGCCCCAGTAAAAACCAAAACAATAGTGACAACAAAGCTTCAAAAAAGGTCAGATTAATTGTGAAAGAAAATTAATAATAAATATTTAAATTGATTGTTAATGAATTTTAACAATGACTAAATAAAAAACAACTTTAAAAGAATTTTTTATCTCAAAACAAACACGTGTTGCGACTAATACTGTAGTGCAGTCTTCTTTGGCGACTCCATCTATTGGAGAATTTCTCTTCAAATCGAGTGGACGAAAATTAACTTTAACTTACATATTAAAACTTCATTTGAAGTACCATTACAGAAAAAATAGACAAATCTGGTGATGTGATTATACAGGTCTGTCAGATGATGTGCGGAGTGATTTCTCCGTGATGAGAGATGTTGCCTCCCATACAAGAATTGCTCCAGAGGGAAGATGTAACACCCTGTCTGGTTTCATGAACCAAATCAACAAGTAAGTACATTAATCTACCTGGACTTATGAATATGGGTTCTGTATCAGTATACAACTTGTAGAATTGCCTTATAGATTTACATCATTAGTAATAAAATAAAGATAAATCTAGCTATGGATAGACGTATCGATCATATTTTGTCTGGAATAATGAATCAAATATCATTCTTAAAAATCTGGGTTGCAGTGATCAAGTGGTTAAGATGTCCGACATATTACCACAAACCTGCTGCCTATAGGTCGCGAATTTGAATCCCGTGTGGGACAGAAACTTCACTAATGATCTGACGTCAAAGGTAACCTTCCCGCACTGTGCCACCTGCTGGATCACCGCAGTTGCCCCTTCCATTTTCGTAATAAGCAACCAATGAAACAGCTCGTATCATTGATGTATGGATTGAAAAATAACAGCGTTTTTGTGCCCATTGAGATGCACATGGTGTTTGCGACAGATTCAAAATACCAAAGATAAACATGTTTTTGAGGCATTAGTTTGTCAGTTCGGACACAGGTTTTTGTGTTTCATGATTCAGTGTCCAACTTTGTCAGGAGATCGTAGTTTATCTTTGCATAATTTGTTTCACTTTGAGAAACAGAAACCACGCACGTATTTACCTTCCCAGTCTGTTTGAAAAACAACATATCAATGTTCTTCATTTAGCTAATCTAAAACATTTAACAATTGACTAAAAAGAAAATCTGACTCCGCTTGGAGCTGCTGTTGACAGTCATGGTACGCTTCAATTTACAAATGTAGGTCACTACTATCACTTCGATTCAATTTTGTTGGTAAGCAAAAACTGCGTTTTCATTGGTCGCCTGAACCTAGCCGCATCCAATCAGAATTTGAATGCGGGAACTTCAATTTTGACACGACATCTGCCAAGGGTTGCAGGTAGAGTATCGGACCCTTGGCTAGCGTAGTTAATTGGACAGTTGGAAGGTACAGACTGTTGGTTAACCCGAACTCGTTTTTAAGTGGGACTAATTCAAGTACCACATGATATCCGATAACGTTTGTACAGGACTAGTATCTACAGTGGTGATGGAACGTAACTATTTGTAATGTTCCCGCTGAAGTGACGTTAGCGTGGGATATCATCTTTTGACGCTATAGACTGGATTACCTGCCTTAGTACCAATTCTCTCCGCTAGCTGCGCTCATACATTTTCGGGGCGAAGCCTAGCGGAGAATAGAAAAACAGCAACAGGCAATCTAGTCTATTGACGTCATTCCATCACCAATAGAAACAATAAACACATGAATGTTATCGGGTATCATGTGGTACGTGAATTATTCCCATTACACAGGCTGTTAATTGGGCGTTAAATCATTCAAACAAAACATGTTTATAATATTTGTAGTGAAGAATATACAAACAGATAACACAGATTTATGGAGGAACCTTATCGTAGTGAAGAAATGCGACTGGCCGGTTTTCCTAATTGTTTGAATCACCTGCATTGGAAACTTGTTTCAGAACACCGGAGGTTAAACAAGAACTCCAGGGCTGGCGACTGAGGTTCTCGCAGAACCTTCTACAACTTCAAGGAAGAGTACTTCCCATGGAAACTGTTAAAATGGCAGAAGATGTTGTGGTAATTATTTTAAACAAATCACTAAATCAGTTGGGAATTTGTGTAGTACAAGTAGAACGGAGAATATGCCAATGTACAGTGTATATGCGTTGCTATTTTATAACACCAAACGAATCAGAGGACATTACATTATTGCATTTCCTTAAAATGCATTTCGGCACATTTATGATTTACAGACATATAACGTTACTTTCATTCTCCCTGTGAAACAAGTTGTACGTTAGACCTCTTCCTACACACAGCTCCAAATTGTATGTTCGAAGTCGCCTGATAGGAGTCATCCTACAAAGTATATACTGGAAAGACAAGTCTTAAAATGCATTTAATGGTAAGGTCCTTTAAATATATGATAAAGTATTTGTCACTTGTTTGTCGTGTAGAGGATGTGAAAGTGACTGAGTACCATTTAGTATTATATCGCTAAACACTGTGTTTCAATACAACCTTTTTTGGATTTTGTGTGGGGTTGCATAAAGAACATTCGTATACTACAGGTTTCAATAGACAATAGCCAATAACAGACGCAGGGGCGTAGGAAGCGGGGGTGGGGGAGGCTGGGGGGGCCGAGTGAAATGTTCTAAAAATGCACATTTGAAAGAAAAAAGCGTTCTCCTGCACATTTTTGTACTTCATTTTAGAAAATTTTCCGCTGCGCGGCGCGTTTCCTAAAACGTTCAAGCACGTAATGTTCAAACCTTTGATAATGAAAATTCAATACACACGGACTAGACTAAAATTGTCCATCAAGGGATTATACTATTTAAAAAAATACTTCTTGAAAGATTAATTTGTTTATATGTCTGAGTAAAACTATCAATTCATTATTATTTTGAGTTACACAACAATGTGCCGATGGTGTGAATCCGGTATGTTCAGACCGCGCTGGGTTGCATAATGATGAGACGACACTCACAATTATCATTTCTAAATGCAGGTAACATTACCGTATTAAGAATGCTTAAAAATCATCAAAATACAAAATCGTAATATTTTTTTTCGGGGAAGACCCCCGGACCCCCAAAAATCTCAAATTCTCGCGCCTACGGCGCTCGCAAATTCAACAAAATGCATCGTAAAACTCATCTCAGCCATTCTAAATCGTACATTTTTTCCCGGGGAAGACCCCCCAACACCAAATTCTCACGCCTTCGCCGCTCGTAAATTCAACAAAATGTATCGTAAAACTGATATCTGCCATTCTAAATCGTAATAATTTTCCAGGGGATACCCAGGACCCCCAAAACTCGCACGCTAATTTGCGTATTGATTAATTTCCTGTTTGTGACGCCACTGTCTATATGTTTACAGGGAGTATATGTAATGATATATGAAAAAAAAGTATATAAAGTATCTCCTGTGGGTGCGGGGCGGGCGAGTGGGGGGTCGTGTTACGAAATATTGAGGACCTTTGCCCCCCCCCCCCTCCCATTACGTTTCATCTTCCTACGCCACTGAGACGATGGCACCAAAATAGACAATAACAAGTAACATGTGATGACACTTAATTGCCATATTGTCAGTGATTGTATTAAACATTCAGAAATCGGGTGAGCATTTATGAGCGGTTTATGTTAATATAATTTTAGAAAGAAAATCATCGGTCCATAATAAATTTGATTATCCGAAACTGGAAAAAATATTGAATTTGCCCTTGACACTAATTATAAAATTGCACAGCTGTTATACGTTCTGTTTGTCTGTGACGCTAGTGTAACTACAGACAGGAAGATGCCGATTGGACTCGGAGCCTTCGTGGTAACAAGCTTCTGACAAGTGTTAATCTCACCAACTGGGTAGTATGTTTTACCAGGCAGGACTCGGGCAATGCCAGGGACCTGTTTGAAACTCTTAATAAAGTGGGAGATAAAATGGACATGGAATTCCACCGCCCAAGGTTGTAAGTACACGTGGATGGTTTTAAGCTCTATTTTTGTACAAATACAGTGATGGCTCAATATTTGTACCAATACAGGGATGGTTTTAAACTCTATTTTTGTACAAATACAGGGATGGTTTTAAACTCTATATTTGTACAAATACGGGGAAGGTTTTCAGCTCTATATTTGTACAAATACGGGGACGGTATTAATCTCTCTATTTATACAAATACGGGGATTGTTTTTTTCTATATTTGTACAAATACGGGGAAGGTTTTCAGCTCTATATTTGTACAAATACGGGGACGGTATTAATCTCTCTATTTAGACAAATACGGGGATTGTTTTTTTTCTATATTTGTACCAATACAGGGATGGTTTTAAGCTCTGTATTACACAATCGTTTGTTAGTTTTAGATGGGAAGTGAAAAAGAGATTCCGTAGAATCAAATCAAAGTGTAGTTTTGCACCTTCCCTTTTAATTCATGGATCAAACGTCATGGCCGCCGTAGTCTCTAGTTCATATGCTTTACAATTAAAATATCTCTTGATTCATTATAACACCAGGTGTGAGCTTAATGGCAGCCGGCCATCGGACTTTTTGGATGCTCTGAAGAGGAATGTCACAAGGGACACACAACTGATGATTTGTATTCTTCCGTCATCGCGGAAGGATCTGTATGACGCCATCAAGAAGGCGTGCTGTGTCGACCATCCAGGTATGTTTTCTATTTTTGCCTATTACAAAAGAAAGAATTAATTATCACTTTATAATACACTTATGCATTTTATAACCTACGGGAGAATGTATATAGGCATTGCTTGTTCAATCCTTTTTCCAATTTATTATTGAAATGAAATATTTGATCGAAATTAAAACGTTGTATACGTAAAGTATATTAGAGTTTATTTAGACCATCACGCTACTCTTCATTGAATGATTTAACGATCGGTTGGTTTTCAGGAGCTTGGCGGAAATCTTGATCAATTAAAGTTGACGTCTTAAAACAGACAATGATTATTTTGTTTTACGTGAAACTCCACTCAAACTTCGACGTTTCATTTTTATATCAAATATGAATGTCTCAAACAGTTCCTTTCTACAACCATTCTTTGCAGTTCCGAGCCAGTGTGTCCTTAGAAAAACTCTACAGAGAAAACCACAATTGATGTCGGTAGCAACTAAAATTGCAATTCAGCTAAATTGCAAACTTGGAGGGGAAGTTTGGCGGCTACAAATACCTGTGAGTTCGTTTAAAACTTAAATGTAGTCAGCACAAACAGGTCATAGGTCTTGACACATATGTTGTGACGTAGCACTATTGTGTGCTACGTCAATCAGTTCTTGTCTGGTGCGTATTTATTGTTATTTTTAAACGTAAGTTTCATATAAAACTGAATAAATCATGATATGAATGACTTGTAGTTTTAAGAAGAATGTATTGTTGATATATTTTTGGGCCACAGGTGAGTAATCTGATGGTGATCGGGATAGATACGTACCACGACTCGGTCAATAAAGGCAGATCTGTAGGGGGTGTAGTCTGCAGCATCAATGGATCAATCACACGGTTCTACTCCAGATGTACCTTCCAGCACACTGCACAGGAACTCAATGACGGCCTGAAAATCTGCATTAAGGGTAAGATCCAAATTTAAGACTCAATATTTTTGAGAAGGTCAAAGATATAAAAGTGTTACACTGTATACCATCTTATTTTCGAAGCTACTAAATTTCGCGTTCTCGATTTGAGCCACAAATTCTAACTCATTGAGAATTACTCATTTTTTTTGCGATTTCACTTTTATCTCAAAATTCTCGAATTAAGATCGCGCGCAAAAACAAATTGGTTGACAGTATCAACAATACAATGAAAATAATTCCAACAGCAGCTCTCTGCAATTAAAAGTTTGTTTTGTTAACATTTAAAGCCTACAGTGAACATGTTCAAAAAAAGCTAAATTTCTGTATGAATTAAGGTTATCATATATGTATCTTGATCACTTAAATGTCTCAATTCCCTTTGTCATGTCATAACTTTTAACCAACATTTTAAAATTGCAGTGCCCCAAAATATATCATTGATTAATTAAACCATAAAAATATATTGTGCTCTGAGTAGCTCTATTTACTTTGTAGGTGTTGCTATATCTGGCAAAATGGCAACTCCGAGGTCATCGTCATAAAGATCAACCATAAGTTTTGTTGCGTTGTCAGACTCTTTAGCAGATATATCACTGAAAAAATATAAAATATGAAGGGATATTGATTCAATGCCACTCGCCGCTGATAGAATTTTTTCATGATTTATTTAATTACCTTTGTTGATGATGTTGTTTTTCTCTTTTTTTTTTTGATTGGTGGAATTAACTTGTATGATTGAACCCAAGGATATGGTAAAAACAGTTATAACATATTGCCAATGGACATTATAATGGTAATACTTACGCCATCTCCATTTTATAGGCATCAGAAGCAGCCTTTCTTGTGATTTCCTTAGACACAGTCTCTATAACATCACCAGCCCTTTTTCCCTTCAGAGTCTTGTCATTTATAGTAGGTATATTAAAAGTGGACAGGAAATTGTTGACTCTACCTGGGCCACCAATGCTGTCTATCATTGCTGTAATAAGATACAATTTATATCATCAGATCATTGTAGGCCTATATATAAAAATGAGAATATGGAAACTAAAAAATTAAGACAACAAAGTGCTTTACATAAATGATAAAGGATTGATGTTTTAATCTTTTATATAAATAAATCAAATAATATAGATACACTAATCTTAATTATATTCTGATCTAAGCTTGACATCAGTTCATTATGCTAATGAAACGTTTAAATTACCGATTCAGTATTCACATAAACACATACCTGTGCCCAGTTTAGTATTGATGGTGAAGCAAGGCATTCCAGTTCTTTTCTCATTCTGATGATAAGTTTTTTCCGTATGGGATGTTGTTCACCTCACCACAATCAGCGTTCTGACATTTCGCATACAGATAACCACCTAGTCCTTTTCATTTCCCCTAAAACATTTTGCGAAGTCAGTGGTATTGGACCTAGTCTGCAGTGTTTGCGTGATTGAAGGTTGTCAATAAGGAAAGGGAACTTTATAACTCGACGACCCTCGCGCCAACTTGTACTACTTACTTTGTTTTAATGTACTTTTTCGACGAACAAAAGACATGTTTTAGAATTACACGCGTCCCCGACACAAACGTGCCCACTTACATAGTTATGTTCGATAATTATATCATTCCCTTTCTTCCTATTGCGTTTTGGTTTAGCCAAAGACGCAAAGTGGCTTCGGCGGTGACGCTGGTACGTCATTTTGATTTACTGATGATTTTACACAAAGAATGATAACTCAAACAGGGATTCCCCTAAATCCGAATCGTAACGGAAATCCTCGATTTGTTACCATTTCGTTACCCATGAAAGACCTTAAATTTATACGTAATTAAAAAAAATAAGCAGCTGTGCGTGTTTGATTAGCAGTAATTGGAAGTAGACGTGCAATTTTTAAGGCTTCGAGTTCACAGCAAAGTTAACTTAAGTTTACTTGGATAAAGAGAGAAAATTTTAGGAAAAAATACTGCCTATTATACGGGGTGTTCAAGTTCTTCGAGTAAATTTGAAAATAGGTTTATTTGAAACATATTGAAATGTTTAATTTGGTAATAAATTCTTGTGAAGAAAAAACCGGAAAATTTAAAAAAACATGAAACAGGTGCTTTTATCAATCTATTTTTATACCGACTGAAATTCTACCACGTGCATTTAGCTATAGTACGTTCAGTCCTTTGATTTATAAATGCAGATGCTCTTCGCCAGTATCACCAAGTCAATGGGAGGTTGCCAGAGAAGATTGTCATATATAGAGATGGAGTTGGGGATGGACAACTCCCAGCTGTTTACGAGCATGAGATGCCACAAGTCGTCGATGCAATCAGACAATGTGCTGGAGATGACTACGAGTAAGTATTACTCTTATATCAGAATCAGCCGAGTTTGATAAAAGGTTTCATATATGGACATATTCAAGGGTTAAACTTCATTGCTGTTCGTATAAATCGTCCCTTACAATACCATTGTTCTTAGGCAGGTCAATTTATTTCTGATTGTTTCGATGGTGTTTAGCATTAACAGATTTCAATGAAAATACGATGATAGTGAAAACAAAGCCCCACTAAATGTAACCTTAATACAGTAAGGGTGTACACTGAATATAGTATACACTGATTCGATGATTTGGTGAACACTGACTATAGTATACACCGATTCGGTGATTTGGTGTACACTGACTATAGAGTATACACTGATTCGGTGATTTGGTGAACACTGACTATAGTATACACTGATTCGGTGATTTGGTGAACACTGACTATAGTATACACTGATTCGGTGATTTGGTGAACACTGACTATAGTAAACACTGATTCGGTGATTTGGTGTACACTGACTATAGTATAACACCGATTCGGTGATTTGGTGACACTGACTATAGTATACACTGATTCGGTGATTTGGTGAACACTGACTATAGTATACACTGATTCGGTGATTTGGTGAACACTGACTATAGTATACACTGATTCGGTGATTTGGTGAACACTGACTATAGTATACACTGATTCGGTGATTTGGTGAACACTGACTATAGTATACACTGATTCGGTGATTTGGTGAACACTGACTATAGTATACACTGATTCGGTGATTTGGTGAACACTGACTATAGTATACACTGATTCGGTGATTTGGTGTACACTGACTATAACATCTTTATTGGGTGTACATGAGTAGATGTAAACTGAAATAGTATACACTGATTCGGTGATTTGGTGAACACTGACTATTGTATACACTGATTCGGTGATTTGGTGAACACTGACTATAGTATACACTGATTCGGTGATTTGGTGAACACTGACTATAGTATACACTGATTCGGTGATTTGGTGAACACTGACTATAGTATACACTGATTCGGTGATTTGGTGTACACTGACTATAGTATACACTGATTCGGTGATTTGGTGTGCACTGACTATAGTATACACTGATTCGGTGATTTGGTGTGCACTGACTATAACATCTTTATTGGGTGTACATGAGCAGATGTAAACTGAATATAGTATACACTGATTCGGTGATTTGGTGAACACTGATTATAGTATACACCGATTCGATGATTTGGTGAACACTGACTATAGTATGCACTGATTCGGTGATTTGGTGAACACTGAATATAGTATACACCGATTCGGTGATTTGGTGAACACTGAATATAGTATACACTGATTCGGTGATTTGGTGAACACTGACTATAGTATACACTGATTCGGTGATTTGGTGAACACTGACTATAGTATACACTGATTCGGTGATTTGGTGAACACTGACTATAGTATACACCGATTCGGTGATTTGGTGAACACTGACTATAGTATACACTGATTCGGTGATTTGGTGAACACTGACTATAGTATACACTGATTCGGTGATTTGGTGAACAGTGACTATAGTATACACCGATTCGGTGATTTGGTGAACGGTGACTATAGTATACACCGATTCGGTGATTTGGTGAACACTGACTATAGTATACACTGATTCGGTGATTTGTTGAACACTGACTATAGTATACACTGATTCGGTGATTTGGTGAACACTGACTATAGTATACACTGATTCGGTGATTTGGTGAACACTGACTATAGTATACACTGATTCGGTGATTTGTTTAACACTGACTATAGTATACACTGATTCGGTGATTTGTATACACTGATTCGGTGATTTGGTGAACACTGACTATAGTATACACCGATTCGGTGATTTGGTGAACACTGACTATAGTATACACTGATTCGGTGATTTGGTGTTCACTGACTATAGTATACACTGATTCGGTGATTTGGTGAACACTGACTATAGTATACACTGATTCGGTGATTTGGTGTGCACTGACTATAACACTCTTTATTGGATGTACATGAGCAGATGTAAACTGAATATAGTATACACTGATTCGGTGATTTGGTGAACACTGATTATAGTATACACCGATTCGATGATTTGGTGAACACTGACTATAGTATACACTGATTCGGTGATTTGGTGAACACTGACTATAGTATACACTGATTCGGTGATTTGGTGAACAGTGACTATAGTATACACTGATTCGGTGATTTGGTGAACACTGACTATAGTATACACTGATTCGGTGATTTGGTGAACACTGACTATAGTATACACTGATTCGGTGATTTGGTGAACACTGACTATAGTATACACTGATTCGGTGATTTGGTGAACACTGACTATAGTATACACTGATTCGGTGATTTGGTGAACAGTGACTATAGTATACACTGATTCGGTGATTTGGTGAACAGTGACTATAGTATACACTGATTCGGTGATTTGGTGAACACTGACTATAGTATACACTGATTCGGTGATTTGGTGAACACTGACTATAGTATACACTGATTCGGTGATTTGGTGAACAGTGACTATAGTATACACCGATTCGGTGATTTGGTGAACAGTGACTATAGTATACACTGATTCGGTGATTTGGTGAACACTGACTATAGTATACACTGATTCGGTGATTTGGTGAACACTGACTATAGTATACACTGATTCGGTGATTTGGTGAACACTGACTATAGTTTACACTGATTCGGTGATTTGGTGAACACTGACTATAGTATACACTGATTCGGTGATTTGGTGAACACTGACTATATAGTATACACTGATTCTGTGATTTGGTGTACACTGACTATAGTATACACTATTCGGTGATTGGTGTGTAAACTGAAATAGTATACACTGATTCGGTGATTTGGTGAACATGACTATAGTATACACTGATTCGGTGATTTGGTGAACACTGACTATAGTATACACTGATTCGGTGATTTGTTGAACACTGACTATAGTATACACTGATTCGGTGATTTGTTTAACACTGACTATAGTATACACTGATTCGGTGATTTGTGAACACTGACTATAGTATACACTGATTCGGTGATTTGGTGAACACTGACTATAGTATACACTGATTCGGTGATTTGGTGAACACTGACTATAGTATACACTGATTCGGTGATTTGGTGAACACTGACTATAGTATACACTGATTCGGTGATTTGGTGAACACTGACTATAGTATACACTGATTCGGTGATTTGGTGAACACTGACTATAGTATACACTGATTTGGTGATTTGGTGAACACTGACTATAGTATACACTGATTCGATGATTTGGTGAACACTGACTATAACATCTTGATTAGGTGTACATGTTTACCATTTTGTTAATCATTTGCTTGTTTTTCCAAACTCACTTATATATATTTATATATGTATAGGTACCAGGGATAGAATTGGTAGATTGAATTATATGCACTTGGCTTGAAAAATATATTGCTTCATGTTTACTTCTAATAAGACTTTTTTTTTCCACAAAAGTTTGAGGTACAGAGTTTTTTGTACGTGTTCCTAGAGTGCCTGACTAATAACGTCCATGGAAGAATTTATACAGATTGTTAGGCACAATATTATAATATGGCGAAACCTCAAACTTTCACTGCGTATAGCTTTGTTTGTTGTTTTATTCTGTAAGGCCCAATATACATAACATTGGTTTGACCACAGACATATATAACACACTTTACACACGCAACACATTGCATACAGGGGAGGGGGGGCTTCTTTAAATACCCCTAGTGGTAACTAAGGCGTAAATAAAATCAACCAACCTCGAAGTGACCAACTTTAAAACAACATTAGAATGATATGATGAAAATGTTATATGAATAATCTGACAACATCGTGACGAAAGGAATGACCTTGACAATTAATATTCGCTCTTGATATTTGATATTCGTCCTTGACATTTCATGTTCGTCTTTGGCATTTGATGTTCTGTATTGAGATGTTTCCTTTCAGTGTAAGGATTGCAGTCGTGGTGGTAAAGAAAAGAATCAGCAGCCGATTCTTCTCAAGGGCGCGCGGAACCTACACCAACCCTATACCTGGTACAGTTATCGACACAGAGGTCACCAAGCCGGAGTGGTAAGGGTCACAGACTCCCAATAAGTAAAATCTTTACTGTGTCGATAGTGGTCTGAGGAATACTTTCACCAATTCTATCCCTGGTACCTATACATAAATTCTATCCCTGGTACCTATACATAGGTCTAGTCTGAGGAATACTTACACCAATTCTATCCCTGGTACCTATACATAGGTCTAGTCTGAGGAATACTTACACCAATTCTATCCCTGGTACCTATACATAGGTCTAGTCTGAGGAATACTTACACCAATTCTATCCCTGGTACCTATACATAGGTCTAGTCTGAGGAATACTTACACCAATTCTATCCCTGGTATCTATACATAGGTCTAGTCTGAGGAATACTTACACCAATTCTATCCCTGGTATCTATACATAGGTCTAGTCTGAGGAATACTTACACCAATTCTATCCCTGGTATCTATACATAGGTCTAGTCTGAGGAATACTTACACCAATTCTATCCCTGGTACCTATACATAGATCTTGTCTGAGGAATACTTACACCGGTTCTATCCCTGGTACCTATACATAGGTCTAGTCTGAGGAATACTTACACCAATTCTATCCCTGGTACCTATACATAGGTCTAGTCTGAGGAATACTTACACCAATTCTATCCCTGGTACCTATACATAGGTCTAGTCTGAGGAATACTTACACCAATTCTATCCCTGGTACCTATACATAGGTCTAGTCTGAGGAATACTTACACCAATTCTATCCCTGGTATCTTTACATAGGTCTAGTCTGAGGAATGTGGCATGTTTCTATTTTATTTATGACGAAATACTTTTTACATGTGGTATGCTTCTATTTTATTTATGACGAGATATTATATATATGTGGCATGCTTTTATTTTAGGTTTGATTTCTTCCTGGTATCCCAGTCAGTACGGCAGGGAACAGTGACACCGACACATTTCAACGTCATCTTCGACACGACCGGTATGAGGCCTGACCACTTTCAACGATTGACCTACAAGATGACACATCTGTACTATAACTGGCCGGTATGTTGTTTACGTCATTCAAGCGTCACAACGTTTTTTGTTTTTCAAATACTGCTGTAATGCAATCTCAATGAAAACGAAAAACAAACTACAAAATTCAATGTCCAAGAGGTAATGCTTCAGTTATGAATTTCCCTGGGGCTCTATGTGTAATTAATAGATTTTTTTATGTTAGGCATGAAAAGAAAAATACGTATCGAACATAGCAATTAAATGTAGGTCAAGGGACCGGGTCCTGGACAAATGTATACCAACTAAATCACATACTAGGGAACAAAGCGAGGCAATCCAGTCATATTTTGTGATAATAAAATCTTTATGCTCCAAAACGGTTTTGAGTGTTTCTTTTTTTAATATCAATAAATAGAGTAATTTTACAATCATGCAAAATTCAAGACATTCCGGAACACCTACTCATATCTCGTGAGACATCAACACTATTGTTAGTTACCCCACAAATTCACAAACTACGTAGTTTGACTACTGAGTTCGGGTGCGTCGTACGTACATCACTGATTCAGAATTTTATTTATTTCAGGGAACCATCCGAGTACCCGCCCCTTGCCAGTATGCACACAAACTTGCTATCCTAGTCGGCCAGTCTATCCACAGGGAACCTTCATTGGACCTCGCTGACCGCCTGTACTTCTTGTAGATAAGGACTTATGTCATCCACATACGGTGATTCCTGAAAACTGTTTAACACAGACCTGTCAGTAAAGACCCCCAAGGGACCAAGAAAATGGTCGTTATAACCAGTTTGTCTTTCTACACATGGTAAATTGTGTTGAAATTGGCATTTTGGAACGTTGAGAATGTCTTCTTATTAAGTAGGCGGTCTTTATACAGAGGTGGTCTCTAATACAGGTTTTAATGTATCATATTGATACAGCAATTCCAGAAGACTAATGTATTTGATACAATGATCCATCTGTTGTCATATTTTGGGTTGTTTTCTATAAGACTGAGTGATAATAGAGTTGTAACAAAGGTGGCGATGAAGAAGATTTCTCAAACGTTACATTTACTGTTGCTCACGTATTATATAACAATATATATAGCCACAGATTATACAGTTTCCGAGGAATCACACTGGTACACCCATCATGAGACCTGGCTCCTTTCAGTGTATTTTTTAACTTTTCTCACATAAAAATACTAGATGCTTCTCAATGTTGCTGATTTTTCAATAAGTAATATATGCATAAAATTGTTCACCTAATATATTTATTATATAAATTGTTTTATAACATAGCTGGCCCGTCTCTCCATGTCATACGGCCATGTCGAAAATATCGTAAGACACATATGTAATAACACCATTATGACGTCACATATATATTTGACGTCATAATCTATAAATGACGTCGCATGATTATAACATCACATCCGATAGATTTCATATTACAGAGCCACTCATGTAAGATCCTCTATTTATGATTAAATATTGTTCCTCGGTATTAAAGATTTGCATGAAGATAATTGTGAAACATGTTGTAAAATAGATCCGGTTAATACACACTCAAAATGTTCATCATATTTTACAGTTGGTTAAGGAAAATTACATAGATTTTTAGCACAACTGGAAATCGAATATATATATAGAAAGTACGATGCTTTTGTTTTACGAATGTTTTTGAGGTCTTCTACTTCTATATTTCTTACGATAACGATGTCCGTTGTCATTACAAGGAGCATTGGACAGTATAATGATGATTGTGTGTACCCCGTGTAATTTTGTGGTCGTCTCATGTCAAACGATCCAGTTGTGTGTACCACGGGTAGTTTTGTGGTCGTCTCATGTCAAACGATACAATTGTGTGTACCACGGGTAGTTTTGTGGTCGTCTCATGTCAAACGACCCAGTTGTGTGTACCCCGGGTAGTTTTGTGGTCTTCTAATGTCAAACGATACAGTTGTGTGTACCTCATGTAGTTTTGTGGTCGTCTTATGACAAACGATCCAGTTGTGTGTACCTCGGGTAGTGTTGTGGTCGTCTCATGTCAAACGATACAGTTGTGTGTACCTCGGATAATTTTGTGGTCGTCTTATGTCAAACGATCCAGTTGTGTGTACAACGGGTAGTTTTGTGGTTGTCTCATGACAAACGATCCAGTTGTGTGTACCTCGGGTAGTGTTGTGGTCGTCTCATGTCAAACGATCCAGTTGTGTGTACCTCGAGAAGTTTTGTGGTCGTCTCATGTCAAACGATACAGTTGTGTGTACCTCGAGAAGTGTTGTGGTCGTCTCATGTCAAACGATCCAGTTGTGTGTACCTCGGGTAGTTTTGTGGTCGTCTCATGTCAAACGATACAGTTGTGTGTACCTCGGGTAGTTTTGTGGTCGTCTCATGTCAAACGATCCAGTTGTGTGTACCTCGAGAAGTGTTGTGGTAGTCTCATGTCAAACGATACAGTTGTGTGTACCTCGGATAATTTTGTGGTCGTCTTATGTCAAACGATCCAGTTGTGTGTACATCGGGTAGTTTTGTGGTTGTCTCATGACAAACGATCCAGTTGTGTGTACCTCGGGTAGTTTTGTGGTCGTCTCATGTCAAACGATCCAGTTGTGTGTACCTCGGGTAGTTTTGTGGTCGTCTCATGTCAAACGATACAGTTGTGTGTACCACGGGTAGTTTTGTGGTCGTCTCATGTCAAACGATCCAGTTGTCTGTACCCCGGGTAGTTTTGTGGTCGTCTCATGTCAAACGATCCAGTTGTCTGTACCTCGGGTAGTTTTGTGGTAGTCTCATGTCAAACGATCCAGTTGTGTGTACCTCGAGTAGTTTTGTGGTCGTCTCATGTCAAACGATACAGTTGTGTGTACCTCGGGTAGTGTTGTGGTCGTCTCATGTCAAACGATCCAGTTGTGTGTACCACGGGTAGTTTTGTGGTCGTCTCATGTCAAACGATCCAGTTGTGTGTACCACGGGTAGTTTTGTGGTCGTCTCATGTCAAACGATCCAGTTGTGTGTACCACGGGTAGTTTTGTGGTCGTCTTATGTCAAACGATCCAGTTGGCAGAGTTTGATGTTCAATATGTGTTTCATTGTAATTTATTTCACAATATCTCGTGTAACACCAATTTAGTTGTCATTTTTTTGGTATTCAATTTTCTCTGAATTTCTTTCAATTCTCTTTCTCTTGCGTAATGATTTATAGTTGCTGTGTTTGGATAAGTTCAGCTCGATTGACTTATTAACTTGTAGCTTCATTTGTTGACCATTGTTCTCTCAATTCCCGCTTTTCTTTTTTATATTGCAAGACTACATAATAGAAAATCGTTATAACTGTATATACTTATTATTTATCAATGTTCCTCTTTAAGTTGTGTAATGTACTCTCTGTTGCTACGACACCTTTGCTTTAATGATATGAACCAAAGTCATGTTTACGCAAAGTACATATGACCATGGTATCTTGATCGTCAAAAAAGTAGGCTTTGGAAGGTGTTCATTTGATATGCGTGAAAGGAGAAATATAGCACAAAGCTGTTGTAGCGTCATACATGCACACAATCTTTGTTCATATATTCTTTCCTTAGAGTTTGATTTCATATATTATCCTCTATTTTCTTTGTTGTTCCTTTTATGTGCTCCGTTCTATTTTCTACAAAACAGATAGTGTTACGTGCTCGACAAACCACGAAGTGATTGTTCCGATGACACCAGTTTCCGCACTTCTCTATGTTCAAGCTCCCATATACCTGTGAATTATATTTCACCCCACACAATAATATTCGTCGGCAATGTCAAGACATGTGTCTTGTGGTCCTTGTCATTAATCTTGAGATCCTTAATCGTTTATAATAGACATTCTAAGAAACATAAGATGTTCATGGATACTGTTATTCACAATGTAAAGTTTTGTTTTGACGTAAAGATGTTCATGGATACTGTTATTCACAGAGTAAAGTTTTGTTTTGACGTAAGATGTTCATGGATACTGTTATTCACAATGTGAAGTTTTTTGGTTTGACGTAAAGATGTTCATGGATACTGTTATTCACAGAGTAAAGTTTTGTTTTGACGTAATATGTTCATGGATACTGTTATTCACAGTGTAAAGTTTTGTTTTGACGTAATATGTTCATGGATACTGTTATTCACAGTGTAAAGTTTTGTTTTGACGTAATATGTTCATGGATACTGTTATTCACAATGTGAAGTTTTTTGGTTTGACTGTTATTCACAGTGTAAAGTTTGGTTTTTTGACATAAGATATTACATGGATACTGTTATATCACAGTGTAAATTTTGTTTTTGACAATTCATGGATTTTTTTTTACTGTTATTCACAGTGTAAACGTATTGTTTTGACGTAAAAGATTTGATAATTCATGGAGTAACTGTTATCACAGCAGTTTTATTGTTTGTGACATAAGATATTCATGGATACTGTTTAAGTGTAAAGATAAGATGTTCATGGATACTGTTTATTCACAGTGTAAAGTTTTGGTTTTGACATAAGATGTTCATGGATACTGTTATTCCCAGTGTAAAGTTTGGTTTTGACGTAAAGATGTTCATGATTTACTGTTATTCACAATGTGAAGTTTTTTTGTTTGACGTAGAGATATGTTCAGTTTTTAATACCAGTCTTAAATTTTACCGTGTAGTATCTTCAGGACAGTATCATGTTATTTGGTGAAAGAATGTTCAGAGTTACTCAATGTAAGAATTTCGTAAGTTTGATGAAAGAATATCAGGTTATAAAGAATCAATGTTAAGAATATCATGGGTTAATGAAAGTTATTGTTTTGAATAAGATGTTGATGTAACTAATATCAGGTTAGTTTTGACAAAGAATATCGGTAAAGTTTTGTTTTAACGTAAGAATATACTGTTTGAGTGTTGTAATTGTTATTGACGTAGGGATGGGTAATATTACACAGGTAGTTTTTTGATTTGACGTAAGAATATCGTTGGAAGTTTTGTTTTGACATAAGAATATCGGTAACTGTTATTCACAATGTAAAGTTTTTTGTTTTTGACATAAGATGTTCATGCGATACTGTGATTTCACAGAATATCGTTTTTGTTTTGATGTAAGATGTTCATGGATACTGTAGTTGATGTAACGTAATATTCAGGGTTACTGTTTATTCAAAGTGTAAATTTTTGTTTTGACTTAAGTTAATCATGGATAATGTTATCTCACAAGTGTGAAAATTGTTTTGACATAAAGATACTCATGGTTAATTACCGGAGCGTTAATATATTTTGTTTTTGACGTAAGAATGATGACAGGGTTAATCAAAGAATAAAAGTTTTAGTTGATGTAAGATGATCAGGGTTAATGTTAAGAATATCGTTAGTTGATGTAAGAATATCAGGGTTAATCAAAGAATATCGGTTGGTTGATGAAAGAATAATCAGGGTTAATCAAAGAAAGTTCGGAAGTTGATGGAAATATCGGTTATTGACTGTGTAAAGTTTTGGTTTGAATAGAAGAATATCATGGATGATGTTATTCACAGCTGTAATGTTTAAGTTTTTGACTGTAAGTTGTGTCCTGGATACTGTTATATTCACAGTGTAATGTATTTGTTTTGAACATAAGATATCATGGATACAGGTATTCACAGTGTAAAGTTTTGTTTTGACCGTAAGATGTTCATGGTTACTGTTATTCAACAATGTAAGAGTTTTTGATTTGACGTAAGATGTTCATGGATACTGTTATTCACAGTGTAGAATTTTGTTTTGACATAAGAATATGTTCAATGGATTACTGTTATTCACAGAATAAAGTTTTTTTTGACTAATATGTTCAGGGATAATGAAGATTCACAGTTGTAAAGTTTTGTTTTGACAAATGTTCATGGAATATCTGTTATTCACAGTGTAAAGTTTGTTTTGACGTACGATGTTCATGGATGTTATCCGAAAGAATACACGGAGTTGATGAAAGATGTATCGGAGTGATGACGAATGATGTTCAGAATAGTTTTGTTTTGACGTAAGATGTTCTTGGATACTGTTATTCACAGTGTAAAGAATTGTTTTGCCTTAAGATGTTCATGGATACTGTTATTCTACAGTGTAAAGTTTTTTTTTTGACGTAAAGAAGTTCATGGTAAACTGTTATTCACAAGTATAGTTTTGTTTTGACTGTAAGATGTTCATGGATACTGTTTATTCCACAGTGTAAAGTTTTGTTTTTGACGTAAAGATGTTCATGGATAATGTTTATTCCCAGTGTGAAGTTTTGTTTTGACGTAATATGTTCATGGATACTGTTATTCACAGTGTAAAGTTTTGTTTTGACGTAATATGTTCATGGATACTGTTATTCACAGTGTAAAGTTTTGTTTTGACGTAAGATGTTCATGGATACTGTTATTCACAATGTGAAGTTTTTTGGTTTGACGTAGAGATGTTCATGGATACTGTATCGGAGTTGATGAAAAAATAATTGGAATTGATGAAAGAAAATCAGAGTTGATGAAAGAGTATCCGACTTAATGAATGAATGTTCGAGTTGATGAAAGAATATCGGAGTTGATGAAAGAATATCAGGGTTGATGAAAGTATATAGTTGTTGAAATAATATTAATTTATAGTGATGATGAAAGAATATTTATAGAACTGATTAAATAATGTAAGAGATGATGAAAGAAAGTTGGTGAAATAACCAAGAACAAGTCACTTACAAAAATAATTATATTAAAACACTTGTAAGATATGCACCAATGATATTTATTTACTTTTGTAAATCTTTATATGTTGTTATGTTTCATTAAATTGTATTAATTATACATCGCATATTTGTTATGCTTATTGTTCTTCAATAAACATAAACATTAACAGGGAACAAGCAAGACTTTGTTTATAGTATAGAAGCAGCCAATGTGGTTTTCTTTGATATGGAGTTGATATTGAGCTTTGTTGTAGTTTAGGTATGAAGAGTTAATTACGACATGTTAACAATGCGCTATATGGTATATGGATGTAATCGGATTTACTTGAGGTTCTCAGCCTAAGATAAGTTACACGTGTTCAACATCATGATACTGTTAAGCAACTTTTTTGGCCGCGACCTAATGTCGCGTTTTCATGCCTAAGGACATTCATTTCGCGATCTATACACCGGCTGTTCCAAGGATAATTAGCTTAATCATATGATTAGTGATTTTCTGAAAAAAAAATGTGATTAAATATTCGCTAAACTCAGCAAGTAGGCAAAGAAGGGAGTTTCTAAGATTGTCAAAAAAAGTAAAATACGTGTTACCACAAATTATTTTATATTGATTTGGAAAATGTCGATACATTGTGATTAGCCTAATTACCTTTTGAACAACTTGGCTCTGGGTTCTACTTTGCATCCATTTGATAGCATTTTCAAATCAATGTATTGGCGCGATTTTTTTCGACCGCTTAATTTAATCATAAACGAAAAAACATAGGACTACAATATGCAAATTTGCTGCTAATGTACAAACGAAAATACGTAGGACTACAGTATGCAAATTTGCTGCTAATGTACAAACGAAAATACGTAGGACTACAGTATGCAAATTAGCTGCTAATGTACAAACGAAAGTACGTAGGACTACAGTATGCAAATTAGCTGTTAATCTGTAAACGAAAATACGTAGGACTACAGTATGCAAATTAGCTGCTAATGCTGCTAATGTACAAACGAAAATACGTAGGTCTACAGTATACAGATTAGCTGCTAATATATACATCGAAAGATTGTTTACGTATACATATGTCGGCAGATAGTATTTCCCTTAACGTTATATTATCATAATAAAACACTTACAAATTGTTAACAGCGATAAGTAATAACTCGATCCACACATACAGGTGTGTATATTATGTATATCTACCTGTTAATGATCTGCTTATATACACGAACTGAGAGAAATCAATCAAAAAATGTTTTTTCAATCTGATGACAATATAAGTTACAAAGACATATTATATCTGTCAGTAACAAAGACATCCATATTTAATCTTCTATAAATAAAACGTCACACCTTAATCGTATATACACTGTCTCATTATCATACCTTTAACGGTACTAGAATCATATTACACTTTGTTGGTATGAGCATAATAAAGTAAATATAAATTCCATGCATACTTTTTGGTTTGTTTTAGTTTTACGTCCTATTAACAGCCAGGGTCATGTAAGGACGTGCCAGGTTTGTTGGTGGAGGAAAGCCGGAGTACCCGGAGAAAAAACCACCGGCCAGCGGTCAGTACCTGGAAACTGCCCCACATGGGATTCGAACCCGCATCCCAGAGGTGGAGGGCTTGTGGTAATATGTCGGGACATCTTAACCACTCGGCCACCGCGGCATGCATACTGTCCATTCTATGAACATAATAAAGTAAATACATGTATACATTTCATGCATACAGTCTATTCTATGAACATAATAAAGTAAATACACGTATACATGTTAAACATACAGTCTATTCTATGAACGTAATAAAGTAAATACATGTACACATTCCATGCATGCAGTCTATTCTATGAACATAATAAAGTAAATACATGTATACATTCCATGCATACTGTCTATTCTATGAACATAATACAGTAAATACATGTACACATTTCATGCATACTGTCTATTCTATGAACATAATAAAGTAAATACATGTACACATTTCATGCATACTGTCTATTCTATGAACATAATAAAGTAAATACATGTATACATTTCATGCATACTGTCTATTCTATGAACATAATAAAGTAAATACATGTATACATTTCATGCATACAGTCTATTCTATGAACACAATAAAGTAAATACATGTATACATTCCAAGCATACTGTCTATTCTATGAACATAATAAAGTAAATACATGTATACATTTCATGCATACAGTCTATTCTATGAACATAATAAAGTAAACACATGTACACATTCCATGCATACTGTCTATTCTATGAACATAATAAAGTAAATACATGTACACATTTCATGCATACAGTCTATTTCTTATGAACAATTATTAAAGTAAAATAATGTATACATTTCATGCATACTGTCTATTATATGAACATAATTCAATAAATACTTGTATACATTTCATGCATACAGGTCTATTTCTATGAAACACCAATAAAGTAAATTCATGTATTAACATTCAATGCATACTGTCTTTTCTATGAACATTAACCAAAGTAAATTCCTGTATACATATCATGCATTACAGTCTTTTCTCAATGAAACATTAATAAAGTGAAAATACATGTTTAATAATTTCACGCATACTGTATATTTTATGAACATAATACAGTAAATACATGTACACATTTCATGATACAGTCTATTCTATGAACATAAATATCAAGTATATATGTTAGGATACATTCCTTGCATACTGTCTTTTATAAAATTTTTTTTTTTTTTTTTTATATGAACATAATACAGTAAATTACTTTGTACATTCCATTTCATGCATACAGTCTTTTCTTTGAACTCACATTAAGTAATTACATGTACAAAATCCAAGCATACTAGTCTACTTCTGATGAACGATAATGACAGTAAAATACAATGGTATACATTTCCATGCATACAGTCTATGCTATGAATGCAACAATAAAGTTAATACTGTATACATTTCATTGCAATACAGTCTATTCTATGAAACACAATACAGTAAATTACTTGGTATACATTGCCATGCAAAACTGTCTTTATTCTAAGAACAGCCGAATAAGTAAATACATGTATTTTTTTTCATTGCATGATACTGTCTATTTATGACATAATACAATAAATACCTGTACACATTTCATCGCATTACAGTCTATTCTATGAACATAATAAGTAAATACACTTGTATACATTGCCAAAGCATACAGGTCTATTCTATGAACATAATAAGTTTAAATCATGTATACTTCAAGCATACTGTACTATTCCTATGAACTTAATACCAATAAAATTTCATGTACACATTGGGGGGCATTTTTTTTTTTTTTGTCATACTGTCTATTCTATGAACATAGTACAATGAAATACATGTACACAATTTCATGCATACAGTCTATTCTATGAACACAATTAAGAGTAAATACCTTGTATACATTTCATGCTACAGTCTATTACTATGATCACAATAAAGTAATACTTGTGTACATGTCATGCCATTTACTGTCTATTCTATGAAACATAATACATTAATAACATGTACACAATTGCATTGCATACTGTCTATTCTATGAAACATAGTAAAGTAAATACTGTAATCACTTTCATGGCATACCGTCTATTCTCATGAACATAATAAAGTAATTACTTGTATTAACATTTCATGCATTACTGTCTATTCTATGAAACACGTAATAAAGTAAATACATGTATACATTGCATGCATACTCTCTATTCCATTTGAACACATTAAACAAAGTAAACACATGTATACATTTTCAAGCATAATACCAGTAAATACTTGTTACACCAATTTTCATGCAATGAACATAACACAATTAAATACTGTATACATTGCATGCATACTAGTCTATTCTAATTGAACATAAATACAAGTAAATACATGTAACATTTCATGCATACAGTTATTCTATGATCACCAATAAAGTAAATACTTTGTATACATTTCATGCATACTGTCTATTCTATGAACGTAATTAAAGTAAATACATGTATACATTTCATGCAGTCTGTCTATTCTTTGAACATAATAAAGTCAGTAAACTACATGTACACATTTCATGCATACAGTCTATTCTATGAACATAATAAATAAATACATGTACACATTTCATGCATACAGTTTATCTATGAAATAGTAACAAATTTAAAAATAAATACATGTACACATTTCATGCATACTGTCTATGAACATTAATACAGTATACTTGTTTACATCCTTGCATGCTACAGTATATTCTATAAACAATAAAGTAAATACATGTACACATTCCATGCATACTGTCTATTCTTATGAACATAATAAAGTAAATACATGTATACATTTCATGCATTACAGTCTATTCTATGAACATAATACAATAAATACATGTACCACATTTCTCATGCATACAGTCTATTCTATGGAACATAATAAAGTAAATACATGTATACATTTCATGCATACAGTCTATTCTATGAACATAATAAAGTAAATACTTGTATACATTTCATGCATACTGTCTATTCTATGAACATAATAAAGTAAATACATGTATACATTCCATGCATACTGTCTATTCTATGAACATAATAAAGTAAATACATGTATGACATTTCATGCATACTGTCTATTCTATGAAACATAATAAAGTAAAATACATGTATACATTTTCAAGCATACAGTCTATTCTATGAACTATATTATAAGTAAATACATGTACACATTTCATGCCATTACTGTCTATTCTATGAAATAATGAAATACATAAATAATGTATGCATTCATACATGCATAATAATTTTGTATACATTTAGCATACAGTCTATTCTATGAACATGAATAAAGTAAATACATGTATACATTTCATGCATACTTCTATTCTGAATGAACATCATAATAAGTAAATACATGTATACATTTCATGCATACTGTCTATTCTATGAACATAATAAAGTAAATATTATACGTTCATGACATTACTGTATTTATCATGAACATATAAAGTAATTTATTGTTTACAAGCATATGTAGTCTATTATATGAACATAACAAAGTACGCCCCTATACATGTATATCATTCATGCTTACTGTTTCTAGGAGGTGAATAAATCCTTTTTAATTAGATTACGTACAGAGTAGTTAAATATCAATTTTGTGTTGTCTTCTACGTTACACTATGTCTATAACGTAGTGTATAAATGGTGATCGGTATTGTAATCAGATTGTCTATATATTGTATAAAACACACTAGTACGTTTACCACCATTATTCATTACGCACTCTTTCATCAAATCATCTCGCATGTTAAGGATGATCGTAATTAACTTACAAGCCGATAATTCAATTATATATTTAATCAATCTAATTTGAAATAAAAAAAAAACGTTTGCATATTCGAAGATGTACAATGCAAAATTGGGTAATTGTCATCGAAAAACGTGACGACAAAAAGCCTTATCATATAACACACCACCTTATTAAGAGTACAACTTTTCACTTCAAGGGATTATCACTGAAAATAGCAATAAAACTGATAGGTTAAAAGTTTAGATAAATTTAGTTCTGATTGATACAGATAAGCGATTTATAATAATCGGTAACTACCATCTTTACGACCACAAACATATAAGTTCATGACCCTTATCGAAACATAAATCATGGTTCATATTAATATCTGTACCGTTAATGACAGTGTACCGTAAGGTATTTGTTTTACATTGAGGATGAAGGTCGACCTCCTTCAGTGCACCTTGAAGTAAAACTTTGCTGTGACTTTAAGACTCTAAAGCAAAAAACATCATAAGTTTTTAAAGATACGTCGATTTTTATTTATATTTGAACTCCTTATAAAGAAGCATAACAATAGAGCAAGCACTATACCACCTGATTTACATCAGAGCTGTATCACCTGTTGTCCACGTCGGCACATGTTTACGCAGTAAGAGGATTTACTCCACTCGATAATTGTTCAGATCTTGTTCTCAACATATCCTTAATCAATAATAAACTTGAAAAATACAATAGATCAAACGTCTGGAAGAACTAATTCCGATGTAAGTTGTTCATTGGAAATATAAGGGAACAAGACCAGGAATAAGCGTCCCCTGAAACGTTGGAGACAAACGTCACACCAATTTATCATATTATAGCTATGCGAGATAAACTAAAATAAAACCGTCAAATCATTAAAACTAAACAGGATGTCAATAAATCAAAGCATGATACCGAGAGTAAAAATCACAATAGGGAATTCTGTAGTAACGAAAATGGCCGATACAGGTTGAGAATAAGAGAGACAATACAATACTTTTGTATACACCGCTATCTGGACCTTGATCTGAAGTCCGTGTAACTCGATTTAGTCTGATATATTATTTTATTTTTATTTTTTGAGACCAAAGTCCCTCGAGGAACAAGCTGGTCGATTAACTAATAAGTCCTATATGTTAGATGTGACAGCGCCGATACACAATGATACACTATGTCACTTTGTATCCCGGGGTAAGTCAATGTATCATCAACAAAGATTCTCATAATCAAAATAATAAAATATGTGCGGTTTGGTCACGTGATCGTGCCTTTTATTGAACAGAACCCTAATATGTTATTTACTTTAGAACACGGTATGAGAAGGATGCAGTACGTGTTATAAATTCAAAAACATGAATATTAAAAGAGAAAGAATAACTAAATGCTATTGTATTATGATATATTATTTATTTTAGAACACAGTATGAGAAGAATGTAATACGTGTTATAAACTCAGAAACATGAATAGCAAAAGGGAAAAGAATAACAAAATATCATTATATTATAATATATTATGTATTTTAGAACACAGTATGAGAAGGATGCAAAAAGTGTTATAAATTCAAAAACATGAATAGAAAAAGGGAAAAGAATAACTAAATACTATTGTATTATGATATATTATTTTTTTTGTAACACGGTATGAGAAGGATGCAATACGTGTTATTAACTTAAAATAATAATAATAATAATAATAGAAAAAGGGAAAAGAATTACAAAATATTAGGGCACTTTTGAATTTATTGTATGTTGTTGCCTATATGATTTAATTAATGTTTAAATACATTTTCGCATTCAATTTTGCCATTGATTTCACCATTTCTGCCCATAAGTTAATATCTTTAAAAATGTTCGACCGCTGACAAAAGGTATTATATATCTTTAAAAAACAGGAGCTGAATAATTTTCTTCAGTTACAAAAGTTATTTACTTTACACCATTACCAGCATTGAAAAGTTTGAGCTCCTAATTTTACTTAAAGATGAAAATATTAAAAATAAATTCATTGCGCCCCGAAAAACCCCTTAGCACTATGTTATTTTATTATTTTATATTACTTTATGTGATAATTACACACATATAAACACGATTATAACCAATTATTGTTCCAATGATGAGTATAGTTTATGCTCTGTCGGCGATGGATCATCTTTAATGGAATTTCAATGATAAATGCGATGTGTTTCATTTGTTAAGTGTATTTAGAGAGTAACTTTCCTTCAGGAAGATTTCGATGGTCTCTTATATCAGATCACTTTCAGCAAACAAGATATGACATTCTAAAACAAAGGTTACGGTCATTGTTTTCTCGGTTTTACAACACACTTCACAAATAACAACATTCAATGTATAATTGTAAGAAACATTTTCATTGGCTTAAACGATTATGTTATCAACCCAAAACGTAACAATATGACGTCGCAATTTATAAAGATACATTTGATTGGTTAAAACAGCAGAAAACAAAAGAGTCCATCAACAAAAGTTTAATTAAGGTAAAAAGATTGAAATATGTATCCTTAACATAAAAAATGTATTATAAAATAGTATAAAATGATATGATTACGCACAGAGACTAAGGACAGGATAGAGAGTTGTATAACGTGAGAAACTGTACCACGACAAAACAGGGTCTACAATAAGGTAATGATTTCATCATGTTACATTACTTTCCTTGTTGATATATTGGCCATCTATTGTGGTCGATAAGGTATTGTTATCCAATCTAGTGAACTTGACCATGTGAAAAATGCCTCGTTCGCATTCTACACCGGTTTTATTTGGCTTGAAAGTTGACCAATTAAGCTAATATCCTTATTTTTCATTTTTTCTAGAGAAAAACACTTTCCCGAAGTTTGGTTTTTGATAATTTTTCAGATCTGTATAAAAAAAACTATGAAAAAACGAATTGATTTGGGGGTGAAAATCTGATTTTAATCGACTATTGATTTTTGATCGAACATTGATAATTATTTTGGGGGTAAAAATCTAATTTTACTCGACTATTGATTATTGATCGAACATTGATAATTATTTTCTGAATTACCAGTGCCATAAGCATGTATTCTGAAACATTCTATAAGCATACACACACACATATCATAACAATTTCGAGAATAATATTTTTCCCTGCTCAATATATAAAATGAATTATCTTGACTTGTATTTCACAATTATTTTTACAATATTGTTATGCTTAATTGATTGCTCTCACAAACGACAAATCATACACATTTTAATAATGTATTTTAATGAGATGTAAAGAAGGCATAAAGTCGATCCTGACTCCCTTTCATGTATTGATTAATGATAGTAATTAACTTACTTACGGTCATTTACATAAATTTAGACTCTAATATCATCCAATACTATCCTAGGTATAACTTTAATTCTAATTATGATTAAATGACACAATTCAAACTCAACGGACAGGAAACTGAACAACAGTAGCAGGATCATGAAACAATGTTAGACTTAAGTTTAGACTTAGCCAATCAGAAATGACGTAACATTTTATAACATCATCTTTGATTGGCTAGGACAGCTTTGGAGATTGTTTCATGATCCTGAGCCCTGGTGACACCATTAGAGCTGATTATAATATAATGCTTCATCAGAAAGTCAAATGTCATTATACGTACTTCATCTGTCATTGGGCCGATCGGTGACTTAATGTAAAACAGCTGTGTAGGCTGCCCTTGTTGTTAGTGTGTTTCTATACGTGACTTGCCTGAGGCCCGGCTGTCTAAACATCGTCTCCCTGACTCTAATGAACGAGCTCTGACACCAGGCAATGTCGTCTGCTTTTAAGATACCATGATAATCTTCGAATTAATTACAGTAATGGACGTGGCAGCGTGAAAAAGTGGTATTAAGTATTTCTATGAAGGAACGACTTATTTGAATTTTACAATGACGAAGATTTACTTTATATTGCTGATTACGATAGCTGCGTGTGGTAAGTCTGATCAGAGTTAGTTCATTATCTTTATCTTCAGGAATGTTTGGAGAAGGGTGTTCATCATTGTATTCTTATATGTTTAAGCATATTTCCGCTAGTGTATCTTCAGATGAATCTTCTTATTTTGAAACATATTTTCTCTGAAATCTTTCTGTGTTGAAACACATTTTTGTATATCTGAATTTTCTCAGAAAAAAAAATTCTATGTTGAAACACATTTGGTATCTCTTCCTTCCATAAATACCACTAGCTAAGTTCTGACCCTGAATAGTTTATGAATCAAACAAGCTGTATGAATTATATGTAAGTTATGTATTTTTGTAGTTGATAAAGTGGTTATAATTTTTCTAACTACTTTGTATGGAAGCCTTAAATATGTATAGCGAGTATCAATTTACAACATCCTATATGACTGCAAGACGAGGTATATCAATATGGAAATTTTAGCTACAGTCAAATTAATTACAAACCTGGGATAAATTTATACATAACTGTCATAAGATATGCACGATTTTGATGACAAGCGTCACTTATACAACATTATACATTAGAATGCCAAAAATTAAGGTATCATCTGCGTAACAGTTAGTGATAGTTTACATTCCTATGTATCACTTTCAATTAATAGATCTGATTTTGGACAAAATATGCGAAAAAGGTACAATTTTAGGAAAAACTGCAACAGACACAAGTGTCTATAGCAGGTATTACCAGCGTTTGTTTGACTTCATTTTACAAAAACTTACACGTTTGAGTCAAGTGTGACCTTTATGACGGTTGTAAATTATATCAAAGACGTATGGCCTATATGGAAGTGTCCTAATGTATACCAATTCCCCTATTCAATGCTATAATGGCATCTGTGCATAGTGGGAATACTGGTTTGTAAAGAAAATATAATATATTGAATGTATGATTTTGAGTCTGTTTCCCTCCAAATTCAGAGCTTGTACATTTTTCTCTCGAATTTAGTCTTCTGTTCGTGTCCTGTATTCCTAAAAAGTACTAGGTTGGCATTCTTCAACGCGGGTAATATCTGATATAGGCACTGGTAGTAAACAATATGGCATGGAGACAGAAATATGTTTCTAACTCGCTGAACTTTTTCGCATATTTTTCCCAAAACAACAAGCTATACAACAAATTATGAGCCAACGGATATACCTAAAGTTTGCCATGATGTATAAACACTATTTTCTCAACTTAGATCTGTTCAACTGCACACAAGAAGTGATTTATAAACATATCGATATCACTTGATTATATGTAAATGTGGTGTTGGTTTGTTATTGTATTATCTACCCTTTGTCCTAAAGCCGGATACTAGTCTCATGTCAGTGAGACATTGGGGACTATAGTGATAGTCTCCATCTTTCTTGTCTTGTCTCTCTGTCTTTTGTGTCTTATGAGGAAACATAGCATGGAAATAATTTTTGGATTTTGTTTCTAAAACTACAGTATTTTGGGAAACATTGGTTTCCATACCATAATTAAGATAAGGTTAGGTTAATGTCGATGTGATAGCATGAGGACGGGCATGTATTGCTTCAGCAGTACTCTCAGGATACTTGTAAGAATGTTTTTTTCGAGATTTTGCTAATGACGTATTGGTCAATTTATAAACCTATGTATATTCACATGATCTCCATGACAACCAAAATTTCGGTATAAGAAAAACCGTATGCCCATCTACACCTGGACCACAGCATTGATGTGAACTCGTACTGAAATTGACATGTGCGTGCATGCTTTCCTTTGCCCAAATGTTTGGATAGAATTTTTAAGCATAATTTTTGTAAATATGGGATAATTGTGATTGTTTTGTTAAGTTCATTTAATAAGGGAAAATAACTCTACAAACTTTTGATGTTGTTCCAGCTGCAATGCCGTACTATTTTGAGGATACGTCGCCCTGTTGTAAAATTGGAAACTGGGATTCCTGCTTCTGTAGGGAACCAAAACTGGCAGGCATTTGTATAGACAAGAAATGTCACGGCTGTAAAATGGGATGTTCGGTAGGTATATGTGTAGACAGGATATGTCACGGCTGTAAACGGGGATGAAGGTACATGTGTAGACATGGGTATTTTTCAACCTCGCCTGATTCCGATTGGATTTCAACTTTGGACTACTTTTTAAAGCGTATTTTTGCAATATAAACAATGGAGTATTGATTCTGTATTTTGGGTACTATATTTTTAGGCGGAAAGATATTATGATGCGCACAAATCCCTAATTGTATCCAGAAACAACTGATAACAACGGTATATAAGTTATGGGATAGACAAGTTCACAAAAGCCATCATGTTTATCAAATTAATCAAGATAAATCTAGTGTCTTTTCAAAATTTTCAAATTAACTAACCTGAGTTTGATAATCATGATAAATAGTATTCAAATGTTCTGGAATCTCTATATATCATATATAACTCATTCATCAAATTACTTGATGATTTGGTATTATCCCAAAGCTCATAACAACACAGAAAATAAATATTGAAATATTATTGATGAGAATAAAATCAAATACATAATAATTGTAGGCCTGACAACTCTAAAAACACTTTATATTTTAAAACACGGAAAACAATTGCTGAATGGGATATTTTTGACAGATATGTAACTTAAATCAACTTAAAAATATTAGAAATTTCCTTAAATGAATTCAAATCTGTTTATTTATGGCTTGACATTTATTGATAAAATCAAATTTAGGAGGTGTACCATTTTGGGTAATCAAACCTGCTGAAACACAGGGCCTGGACCGGGCATGCTTCAAAGCTCTTTATTTATAAATATATGCACTTCTGATAAGTAAATAAATTACGAAATTAAAATCTATTTGTGGAATGTTAAAAAGAAAAATCTGGATTCAAGTACACGTAAGAAAATCTAAACAATTTTCTTCAAAAAGAGTACCAATTTGTGTAGCGCCACGTTATATCTATTACTAGCTCAAGTACCCTGGTTCACAAAACACGTCGATTCTAGGAAGGAAGTACTTATCTTATCCAATATCAAAATCGATAGATTACGGATACATGTTGTCATCTCACTTGTGCTGTATTCAAAATAATGACAGACTATGTACTGGTGTATTAATTGCTATGATCCTCACTGCTATAGTCCAAATAATGAGAGACTATATACTGGTGTATTAATCGACACATTCCTTCTTTTTCAGATAAAGCCAAAGAGGAATTGAAAATCTAAAAAGGAAATAAAAGTGCGTGCACGGTTAAAGATACTTAGAAGCCAAAGACAGTGAAGTTATATGTGGTCCAGCATACTGCCACCTACCACTTGTACTGATACAGTGACAACATGGCAGGCTGTGCGCTTATTGGAAACAAACAAGCACATAGAAAGAATATTCATGTTCTTAATCAAGTCAACGTGATTCTGTGGAATTTACCTTTGATCATGCAAAGTTGACTAGAAACAGTACTGAAGCCAACGTTACGGAAGTAAACTTTCTATAACTTAAGGTGAAACTTATTGACTTATTGTTACTAAGTATTTCACGATATATATAATGAAATATCTGAAACAGAACGCAGGAACTGAAGTGTTGTCTAACAATTATTTTGTGTTATAAGGAATATATTCCTCATGTTGCATTAAATAACTTCGTTCAAATTTCCAATTTATATCAGAAAGTCGATTGCAATTATGTGCATTACTCAGCATGAATCTGATTGATCTATCTGAATTACATATGATATCTATATTCTAGCCTACTTAATATAAAATGCAGAATTTGATGTCATCACAATTGGGCTATTGTCACTAGACGCCAGGCTGACCCTGAATAAATGTAAGTATTGAATTTAGGAGTACAATGTAACGTCCGGTTTGATTGAATGAATTTGATGAATATTGGATATGTTCTACGAAATGAAGCTACATCATAGTTTGTCTATAGACAATTTCTCCAGGGGATGAAATGATCAGAATTAAGGATCTCCTTGGGACTGGTGAGACAATATGGTTTCACCGATTCATGTCATCCTCTAATGAATTACCTGGTATTATCACTCTGAATGATGTACAATGATGCAGCTGTGACCGGTGTCTAATGTTAGCGGACCAGGGCCCCTCTCCAGAAAATTTTCTCAATGTGTAATAGTGCTGTCATACTACCAATGGTTTGAATGAAATCAATGATAATACTAATAAAAACGGATATATTGTTACAAGGATTTTAAATGTTATCTGTAACAATGTCATCGAACCCAAGTGACTCAGACAATATTATGAAGCCAGTTTAATTTGTTGATACACAAGGTGTAATGTGTGAGGGGATTCAATTCCACTTTCCACAGGAGCATAAAAAAGGTTTTTTGCAAAGCCTATTTTGCACGTATCCCTGTATTCCACAAAAAAGTACCGAAATATGATTTTGATTATGACTTTAAATAATGGAATGAGGATACCTAATTATCATAGTTCTAAATATATTATACAATACAGTAAATATATTGATGTATATTTTTCGTTTGTTTCAATACATGTTATATTTATAACACGATATTATTTCTCCTTTTGTCTTTCTGTTTCAAACTTCGATGAATATCAAAAACGGAATGTAAAACCAAGAGTCACAAGGAGTAGCATAATCGCCGTACCTCTGTTGGCATGGAAACTCTAAATATGATTTAGATATAGGTTACTCAATTGTTGACTTTTGGACATTGAAATTATCAATGTATGTAATATGAAAAGACACACCAACAAAACAAAAACACGGTCTTTAGGGGGTTGTGTGACACTATGAGAAAATAGGAATTCGAACTTCTAGTTGAAATGAACTTTAGTTAGATAATATGCAAATGAGATTAAATAAATTTTTATCGGTATTAAGGCAATAATCAGTATACACATTAGTATCTATTCCCGAAATCAATTACACAGACACTAATTTCTAAAGGAACATATACCTAAAATTAAACATCATCCTAAATATAGTAACATATACCCAGAATAGAACACCATCCTAAATATAGTAACATATACCCAGAATAGAACGCCATCCTAAATATAGTGACATGTACCCAAAAAACAACACCATCCTAAATATGGTGACATGTACCCAAAATACAACACCATCCGAAATACAAGAACATGTACCCAGAATACAACACCTTCCTAAATACAGTAACATGTACCCAAAATTAACACCATCCGAAATACAGGAACATGTGCCCAAAATACAACACCTTCATAAATACAGTAACCCAGAATGGATCACCTTCCTAAATACAGTTACATGTACCCAGAATACAACACTATCCTAAAAACAGTAACATGAACTAAGAATACAACACCTTCCTAAATACAGTAACATGTACCCAAAGTACAACACCATCCTAAATGTAGTAACACGTACCCAAAATACAAGTATAGTAAGTTTGCATAAAAATTCAGATGTAATACTGATAATTCGTTTTCAAAACAACCGTTTATTGTTTATTGTGATCTAATTCAGATCTGTTAAAAAGAGAAAATAAAGAAATGTATTTCATTCAACTTATGAAGCCTGTGCTAAATTCAGAACGGGACAAAGGAACTTCACATTAGTTTTATTTTGTCCTCATGTTTTTGTTAGTTTCTTCCAGAACCATTCACAATATCTTTATGTACCATGTTATGACGTAATCTTATGACGTCATTGTAACTAAAAGGATTCAAACCCCTGAAGACCGGCATGAGTCGCGAAAGCGTTAGGGCGGAAGAAAATGTTATATAGTTGTGTTTTCTTTTTATGTGTACATATATATACATAAAATTCATGCCAGATAAAGAATCAATAAGAAAAAATGCACTGAAGCTGAAGTCAAAGATTTCATCGGCATGGAAAACGCAGTTGAATGAAAGAAAGCAAGCATACTGGAATTACCTGAAAAACATAAATACAGCAGCGTTCTACAGTGCTTGGTTGGGACAGCAAAATCCAGCAATACCAAGAAAATTCAGACCCAAGAGTATTCCTCAGGAAGAAAATGAAGACAGAGAAATCAGAATCAGTACTGCGATATGCCGAACAGAAGCTGAAATCAAACTCATGACAAACAAGGCGAATAGATTTAATGAAAAAGTGCTTGAGTTCGATGAAAACATTAGGAACGTGATCAAATTAACAAGCGAAAAGGGACATTTTCAGTCGCAGGTTGCAGAATTAGTTATCTCAAAATGGGAGACAGAATGCGCCTCCGAGGAACACCATTCCGCAAATATATGGAACAAAAAGAAAGATTGGTACAATGAATATGTGGACAACTACGGGACTAATTTGGTGTCGAGCAAAGAAACGACACCTTCGCGTCAACAACAACAAAAGGATCAGAAACTACGTAGAATGACTGAAAAAAGATAGACTAGATACAACAGCAGAACCGGAAAGTCCACTTTTTTTTATTCCGATGCTGTTTAATCACTATCTCCAAGGCTTAAGCAACGTAACAATACGGGATTCACGAAACACCAAGAACCGGCGAAGAATACATGTACTACACCAGCATCTAAAAGAATCCTTCGACCAAGGAAAAAAAATGGAGAATTCACCGCCATTGTCGCTTCCGGTTACAACAGATGGTTCAACATAAATTGGTAGAATTTCGCGACGTTCTTTTTTTAGAAAAGCGCCATCATCAAATGAAAGGCGGGGGAAAAACCAGGACTCATTGACTGAACAGGTACTACCAAAAGTTATCAATTTGTCATCGCGCAGTTTAACGGAACATGAAATAAATTTGCTTAGAAAACGTCTTAAATTTTGTCCTACTCCAAAATCAGATAAGAAAGAATTAGAATGCGATGTTTTGCGATTTTGTAGACAACTTAGATTAGAAGAAAAATATTTTTCTGACAATTACGATCAGTCCACAGAAAATTTACCACTTGTGAGAAATAAGTCTACTTATAATCCACCTAAATGTGACGATATTGTTTTAGAAGAAACTATATCTAGAGTAAAGAAACATCCGCTTCCTGTACAAAATAGAAAAAGTAATTTGTCTTATCAACTAAGAAAAGCACAAGAAAATTTAGCACAAGACAAGACAATAATTATTAAGGAGGTTGATAAGGGTGGCGCTGTTGTTGTCATGGATACTGACTACTATGCTAAAAAGATTAGGGAAATGTTATCCAACGACGAATTTTATAACGAATGTAATTCTGAACAGGATGAGATGACTTTTAAACAAATTGCAAACTTGGTTAACAGAGAAGGCGGTGAACTTCTTAAAGAGGAAATAGATTACTTAACAAATTTTTCATTTAAAACTAGTTACTTTTATGGTTTACCGAAGATTCATAAAAGCAGTCAAATTGCTAATGCTATAAAAGAACAAAACTCTGAGTATATTACTATACATTGTCCAACTTAAAATTCAGACCTATAGTCGGTGGATCTAATAGCGTTACACAAAGTCTAACGTGACGCTACCCAAATTGGAACACTTTTTGAAGATAATTGTAAAAATTTTCTTACTTGTGGTTGAATCCAGATTTTTTCTTACCATTCCACAAATAGATGCTTTTATTATTAATTTCATGATTTGTTTACTTATCAGCAGTGCATATATTTATAAATACAGAGCTTGGAAGCATGCCCGGTCCAGCCCTGTGTTTCAGCAGGTTTGAGTACCCAAAATGGAACACCTCCTAAATAAAGTTTGATTAATAAATGCCCATGCATGATAAAAAATGTTTGAATTGATTAAAAGAAAGTTCAAACATTTTTTAGTTTATTCAAGTCACATGTCTTTCAAAAATATTCCATTCAGCATTTATTTTTCTTGTTTTAAAATATATGGTGTTTTTTAGGGTTGTCGCACGATGTCGTTTCCCGGAGTTTTTCAAAATTTCATTATTTTCATATTTAAATACAGATAATAAGCAACTGGAAAGAAAATGACATATTAAAATTGTCACAGGTATTAGTCAGCACCTTAATTTTTGTTCAGAACTCTTATTGTTAGTATAGATTGTAAACTGAAAATTCTGTATCACATATTTTAAAAGTGTTTCATTTTAGGTAGCGTTCCAAATTGGGTAGCGTCACGTTAAGTCATTTTTTAGAAATCATTTTAAAACCACTTTGCCCTACAGTACCGAGTTTTGTTAATGACGATTTTGACTTTTTAACAAGGTTACCAAAAAAGGTTGTACCAGGTAGCAAATTGATTTCGTTTGATGTGGTTAGTTTATATACAAACATTCCTACCGAACTTGGTTTAAAAGCAGTCATTTTTGGCTAGAAAAACACACTGCTTCAATTGACAATCGAGCAAGTAAAAACTTTATTTTGGAAGCTTTGAAAATAGTTTTGAATAGAAAGGTGTTTTATTTTGATAATTCATATTATCGGCAATGTAAAGGTACAGCGATGGGGACAAAGGTTGCCCCTACGTATGCTACTTTGGTTCTTGGTTACCTAGAGGAAATGCTTTACAGAAACATCGGGAAAATAGACAATGAACAAGCTGAGTATTTAAGAAGGAATTTCATCAGATTTTTGGATGATTGTTTTATAATCTGGCAATCATATAAAAATGTTAATACATTATTTCAAGAACTTAATAAGCTACATCCCGATATACAGTACACAATGGCTTCTAGTACAGTAAAACTACCGTTTTTGGATATATCTGTACATATTAAAAATGGTGAAATCACTACTGACTTGTATTGTAAGCCGACGGATTCGCATAATTATCTTGATTTTTATTCAAATCAAGCAAGGCATGTAAAGCTAAATATCCCCTTTATTTTAGCGTCCCGTCTAATCACAATCGTAAGTGATAAAACTATTTTAGCTAAACGCTTAGATAACTTAGTTTTTTATCTACGCAAACAGCATTATCCACAAGAAGTTATAGATTACGGAGTTGAAAGAGCAAAAAAAGAAGGACCTATTCATTTAAGGAAATCGAATAAAGTGGAATCCAAAAGCAATATAATACCTTTTGTCAGTACTTTTAATCCAAACAACTACAATATTTTTCCAATTGTAAAAGGTTGTGAAGATTACATGAAAAATAGCGACAGAATGAAATTGATTTTATCTAACAAGAAAATAATAAATTGCAAGCGTCAACCTAAAAACCTTAAATGTATTTTATGTGCGTCAAAATTAGATTCAAAAATTCAAGATACTTCTGTCACTAAATGTATGCAAAAGCATTGCAAAACATGTGATATTATTATAGAGTGTAAAAATTATACATTCAAAAATGGTTTTCCTTTCAAAATTAAAACTAATATGAATTGTACATCCAAAAATGTCATATACGCACTTATTTGTAGAAAATGCTCAGATTTTTATATTGGTCAGAGAGGAATGGAATTGAGAAAGAGAGTTACATTACACCGACAACAAACCAAAACAGATCATCTCAGATATTTAGCAGTAAACGAACATTGTCATATGTGTGCTAATGATAACTTTTTTTATTTTACCAGTATATCAAATGTCTAATTCAGATCTTTTAAAAAGAGAAAATAAAGAAATGTATTTCATTCAACTTATGAAGCCTGTGCTAAATTCAGAACGGGACAAAGGAACTTCACATTATTTTTTATTTTGTCCTCATGTTTTTGTTAGTTTCTTCCAGAACCATTCTCATATCTTTATGTACCATGTTATGATACTATGGTACTTTCATAAGGAAAATTTGCATTTTTATTTCATTTCTTTATTTTCCTTATGAACCTTTATTTACCTTAAATATGTTGTAATATATACAGTTTCCTCTACAAAACTTATACATTCTTTGTAATTGTCGTCTTGAGAACTGATATCTTAATCTTATGGGAAATGTCACCACCTTGAGTATAAAAGTATTTTTGGGTTTGGTCAGTCTTATTAAGCTAGGCTTTTCATATTTTCTTCAGTACATAATCCTTAACAGAAAATTATACATCTGCTATTTACCGAAAAGCTCAAACCACATTGACTCTTCCGGTCAGTTCTGACACCGAGAACAATTGTTGTTGTCCGAGAATTAAAACAAGGTGAGCACTTGCAATTAGTCCCGGTCAAAGCCATTAGCATGACGTAACAGTATTAGTGACGGGTTGAGTTGAAATATTTGGGCGTAAAACCCCAGCTTACGTTTGACCAATCAAAGTTTTGTCATTGATATTTGTATTTTGAGTTAATTTTTATTATCCAATCAAATTCTCGTCTTTTCGCGGACAGTCACGTTAAAGTGTCTCTAGTGCCCAAATTCATCACTTCTCTCTGGGACAGAATAAAGACCACAGTAAACTTAATCGGCTGTCTCCTCATATTTTACAGGTGAGCATTTTCTATTTTATTGTATCTAAAACATGTACATTATTTTATAAAGTTTGTAACGTTAGCCAATATGCATCAATACTTTTTAGTTATTTTGTATCACGTCTCAAGAAAATACAATAATATATTTGAAATGTTAAATGCATTATATTTGACATTGAATGAATTCAGATATGATTTTTATATATATTTTTTAATGTAACTTACAATGACCGTATATAAGCGACCAGTCTACTGATTTTTTCCGTATTATCTGTTTTTATGCACATGTTGTGAATGAGGAATATTTAGCGAAAACTATATCAAATGCTTTGCAAAATTTATTTGTATATCACGGCATTGATTATGCATAAAATTAAATATTAGTAGTGTGCTACCTACTCTAAAAGTATAGCTGTTCAGAGTTATCGCCCTTTGGTTAAATGCTGCATCAGCAACTGTAAACATGGCAAGAGGTTTCAAAATATCCTTTATTCACAACTACAGATATTCTGTCCTTGTTCGACATGTATTTCCTTGTTCAGGTACCTGTTTGTTTTATGCGTAATTGATTATAACCTTCTGAACCTATGATTTATTCAAATCAACGCTTATTATATTTGAATACTGCTTTTCGCCCATTCACCTTTTACACCAACTTCGCTAGCCAAGGGTATTAAGTCCGATTCTCTTCCTACTACCCTTGGCATATCTCACTTCAGAACAGGTGTTTTTGCTTTCAAATTCTGATTGGATGCGGCTAGGTTCAGGCGACCAATGAAAACGCAGCTTTGATTTGTCAACAAAACTAACTGAAGCGGTAGTATAGTGACCTACATTTGTATAATGAGGCATCAGGCATATCTGTCAACATCAACTCCTAGCGAAATTAAATTACTATCTATTTAATCAATTAGATGTTTTATACCAGCTAAATGAACGTCTTGGAGACGTTGCTCTCCAAACAGATTGGAAAGTACGTGCGTGGTTTATGTTTCACAAATTAAACAATTAAAAGATATACTACGATCTCGTTACAAAATTGGACACTGCAGAACTTCTGCATGAAACGCAAAAACTGGTGTCCGAACTCACTAATAAACAAATGACTCACACACATGTTCATCTTTGGTATTTTCAATCTGTCGCAAACAACACGCGTGTTTCATAGGGCGCTGCCATTTTTTCACCCATACAACAATGATACGAGTTTTTTAATTGGTTGCTTATTACGTAAATGGAAGGGGCGCAACTGCGGTGATCCAGCAGGTGGCGCAGTGCGGGACTACCCGTTCTGAAGTCAGATATGCCAAGGGTAAAAGCAGAGTATCGGCTTATACCCTTGGCTAGCGAAGTTGCTTTTACACATGCAGATTCTGATATCTGAAATAACCATTGCATTGTTAATAAGCTGCATATATAAATACTTGGGTTCAGAATGTTATTATATTTCTTGCCACACTTATTTTATGTGAATACATATTTTATAATCTGAAACTGAGGTACTGTCTTAGTGTCAGGTTTTGAATATTATAATACTTATGCTTTTGTTTGTGTACATATAACATTATCTTTGGAAATTGTCTTTTGTGAATCTAAAATCCTATTTTTCGAATACTTTATGAGCTTGAAACATTTTGTTAATCAGAAGTAAGCACATTCAAAAGTCAATTATTTCAAATTAAAGAAACATTCACTATAAACATTTATTCTGTTAATGAGTTAAAATTAACTATTTTATCACAAGACAATTATTATGTTTTGTGTAATTCAAGATATTTACAATTCTCATTTTGTTATTTTGCTGAAGACTGAGGCATTAACAATACCTCTCACTGCAAGTGAACTCTACCACATCTAATTTCCCCCCATTTAAATATATTGATTATTCCCCTTTGTTCAAAGCTAAAGCCTTGACCTTTGAATTATTGTAAAGTCTCAAATTTAACAAGATCTTAACTTATGTTGGATTAATTTCAATGTAAATACAGCTCATTCATTTATTTTAATTCTACAATTGTAAATGTTCAAATAATCCTTATCATGTCCTTGTCCATTATTTGTAACTGACAATTAATCTCTATTAAGTCAATTGTCCATGTCCATCTTAATCTATAACTATGATGTTCTGTAATGATTTATATTTTGTATTATCACTTCTCTCTGGGACAGAATAAAGACCACAGTAAACTTAATCGGCTGTCTCCTCATATTTTACAGAAACTACATAAAATAAACCGAACACCAAAACGCGGTGAAAGTACTATGACGTCATGTTTTACAAATAAAAGAATTCAAACCCCTGAAGACCGGCATGAGCGGGGAAAGCGCTAGGGCGGAAAAAACTGTTTTATAGTTGTGTTTTCTTTCTATGTATATATACATGTATATATATATATAGTACAAGTTAATAAAATACAATTTGTCTGTTGAACTTGATATTAAAAAATCAACCATTTTGATTCACTATAACTTGAAAAAATGTGTTGATATATATTCTATAGAACAGATCCTTTCCATAATGCCCTGTTTAATATAGAAAAAAAATGAATTAACAAACACCGAAGTTTTTGACGTCACTTCTTGGTCTTTATTCGTACCATTTCATTAACTTCATATTTGAATAGTGAGTTTGAGCCAATTAGATACACAAATCTATACTATTGTCACAGTAACATGCCAGCACCTCATACTTGGCTATATGATAATGTCGTATCAAAAAAGAAAGCAGGAAACGCTTGCAAATGTCTTTCAACTAATTCATTGTCGGATAGTTGACATTGAAGGTTAAATTCTTTATACTTTGAGCCAATATCCAAAGGAAATATGTGTATTTCAGATAAAATTGAAGATTGCTCAATAAATATAGTAAATAGTTTGGATAGCTAATTTGTTTTATCAAAACTAAAAATGACTAAAATTGCAATAGCCACATCATGTCTTTATGTCATGTCAGTGATCCAGACTTCAATGTAAGTATGTTAATTCACCTTGTACAGTGTGGGTTTTTATAGTGTAGCATTGCAGGGAAAAGTAGAAGATAGATAACTCGTACAATAACATGACTGGTTGATACACTCTCAGTTGTTGCGTTCATACCATATTATACGTTACCTAACATAATGTTATCAGTATGGGTTAAAACTCAGCGGAACAAATCGTGTTGAATACTTGAAGAATAAACACCTATGGGCATATCAGGTACTGTACATGGGAAGTAGACCATGGGCTAGGGGGTCTCACATGCACCCATCCCCAACCCAAATCTCCGAACTATTTTTTCTGAACCCTTATATTATGATCCCCTGATCACAACCCAAAATGTTAACATTGCATACGTTTGGATGAACTTCCGTTTATGACGTCATCAAGATGGCTGGCCTTAAATGAAAGTCTTATTTTTTATTCACTGCGTACACATCTGTACGTGTGTTGGATAAGTTGGCCTTGTAATGTATTTGTTATTCTATTGTGGTCATTTTGATATCTCATTTGTCAAATTTGGTTGATAAATGTTAATGAACTTTTTTTTCCCATTTTCTACTGAAATTCGAGATGCCGGCCATCAGTGCCTGTGTGACCAGACTAGCCCATGGTCTAAATTCCTTAATCACGGAAAGCGAAACATATGGATGTAAAACGTTTTATAGTTACATTCATTTAATTTTCACATTGACGAATAGAACTTTTAATATGTTATTCCGCACCAAAAATTTTCAAGTCAAGTTGTGGTCCACAATTTCATTCCACATTTTTACAGTGTTATCAGTAATCTTGAAAAAATGGAGTCAACGTGCCTAGTATTTTGTGACATTTCTAAAGCGTTTGATCGTGTGTGACACAAGGGATTGGGTGTGAAACTGGCAAATTATGGAATAGGCGGGAAACTTTAAAATTGGTTAAAAGATTATGTTAGTAATCGTAGAAAACAAGTTTTTGTAGGAAATAGTAGATCTTCCGTTAAAACTACAAATGCTGGCGTTCCGCAAGGGTCAGTATTAGGACCCCTACTTTTTATTCTCTATATAAATGACATCACTGATAACCTTGAGAGTCTTTCCAAATTGTTTGCTGATGATACTTTTTTATTATGTTCTGGACCTTCACTTCTAGCAATCGAAACTAAAATAAATAATGATCTTGTTAAAATTCAAAATTGGGCAGACAAATGGATGGTTAAATTTAATCCCCTGAAAACGGAAGCTCTTCTATTTTATACCAGTATCTTCTCGGATGCATTTGGAAGTGTTTAGTGTGTACTTCTCTTGTCAACATCCGAAAAGAAAAAAGAAAAAAAGATTAGTATTTACCTTTATCGATATGTATAAAAGTGCGTACATAAACTAAGTACTCTCTCTCTCTCTCTCTCTGATGTATATTAAATTTTATATATGTAGATAAAATAGCATCTCGTTTAATGTTTAATTTATATGTAAACCTCTGTTGGGAAAGGGCTTTATATAATTTGGATAACTTGTGCCCAATCCCATTGCATATTTTGATACATTAACAATATGTTTAATTCAAATTAGTAATTGCAAAGTGCCTTCTTCATATGTGTTTTCACTTAAACAAATTATGTGTTGTAACTTATGTTTATAGGTCAACATACATGTTTATCTGTCTATAGAATTGATTTCCACTCAATTCATCAAATACATCAATAATGATTCTCTATATATTACTACAGGAAAACACAACTTCTCCTCAATTTCGCCCTGTTATGGTACATATAACTTTGACAAATGTGGGAAAAGTGTCAAGAAGAAAATACCAAAGAAGTTTTGTCCATAAATGGGATAACAATACAATGTTAAGACTGGTATTTTAATTATAATATGCACACTTGTATTACCTTTACCTATTGTAAAATAAACCTAGTCTACTCTTCAGGTCAATAGTATGATTTACTTTATAAATTCCTAACTCATGTGTAGAGTAGACTACAGTTGAGTTCGCAATGTTAAACTTTATTGCATTGAAAAGCCGAGATGTAAAACTGGGCTTACTTAAAAATTCAGAATGAGCTAGTGAAAACAACACATTTAAATGAAAAGAACATAAAGTAAATTCAAGTTATAGACATGTATATATATGTGTATACTCATTAATAGATTTGAAGTAAAGTAACTTACAATGTAAGCGTATTGATGAAAGCAATATGACGAATTAACTTACTTAAACACAATAATGTCACATAACTGCGTTTGTCGTGGTTGATATTTCAGATTTAGCATGTATTTTCTTGAAAACTTCCTAATAACAAAAGGTCATAGTTTACTGTTAATATCCAATTGCAATATGCCGGTCAGCCACCTTGTTACCGCATATGACCTACTACCAAGAGCACAGCATTACCTGTATCTGGTCTACAATTACATGACAGGTGTCAGCATGGAAACAATTAATCTACCTGAGCACCTGTTTCTAATTTCATACCTTCTGTATTTGTATATCACAGAGTTACCTGCTCTTCCGGATATATATATATATATTGTGACGTTATGTGTTTGGAAGCATAACGGAATACTGTTAGTGAAATATAATTCAATGTTGTTTGTAACGAACATTTTCATAGGCTTAAAAAACATGTTATTGTCTCATAACGAAAACAATGGCGTCACCGTTTATAACACTGTCTCTATTTTGATAAAAAAACGGCGCAATGATTTCACAGAAAAAATAGTACCTCACTTTTTTTTTTAATTTCACGTGACTTTATTAAGGATTCACTCGAATCTATTTTTATATAACGGAGTTATAACACAGAAATTAGGAGCCGTTTTTACTTGTTTCATATCTCCATAACAATGTACAAGTTAATACCTAACTAATGACGTAATATTCCATACCAAAAACATATCACTGATACTAGAGCTTACAAAAACGGATTTCCAACGTTTACGCAAAACATTATCATTTCTTCAAACTTAACTAACCATTTTTCCAACGTATCATATCACTTGCATTATTATATTGATACAATTTTAGAACCATGTGTGTTTAAGAAATTGTATTTATTATTACTAGAACACCACACTAACAGCATGAGGATATCATAATCATATCCTTGTTTACAACACTTTACAATTATCGATTCTGCTTTAATTAGACCATGTTTGCTTATATTTTAAATAAAAAAAAACATACGTAATGAAATGACCTGCCATTAATTTCATGTATAACACTATTAAACATATTGTTTTTATTGACAAGCACACAGTTCCTTTTGGTAATTAAAATGTTTTTGACCTTTCTACTCGGTAATTTAAATACTCGTGTCCTCTTATTTGTCATCACCCCCTCTCGGTAATTTAAATACTCGTGTCCTCTTATTTGTTATCGCCCCTCTCGGTAATTTAAATACTCGTGTCCTCTTATTTGTTATCGCCTCCTCTCGGTAATTTAAATACTCGTTGTCCTCTTATTTGTTATCGCCCCTCTCGGTAATTTAAATACTCGTGTCCTCTTATTTGTTATCGCACCTCTCGGTAATTTAAATACTCGTGTCCTCTTATTTGTTATCGCCCCTCTCGGTAATTTAAATACTCGTGTTATTGTTATCGCTCTCATTTAATACTCGGTCTATTGTTTCCCCCTCTCGGTAATTTAATACTCGTGTCCTCTTATTTGTTATCGCACTCTCGGTAATTTAAATACTCGTGTCCTCTTATTTGTTATCGCCCCTCTCTCGTAATTTAAATACTCGTGTCCTCTTATTTGTTATCGCCCCTCTCGGTAATTTAAATACTCGTGTCCTCTTATTTGTTATCGCCCCTCTCGGTAATTTAAATACTCGTGTCCTCTTATTTGTTATCGCACCTCTCGTAATTTAAATACCGTGTCCTCTTATTTGTTATCGCCCCTCTCGGTAATTTAAATACTCGTGTCCTCTTATTTGTTATCGCCCCTCTCGGTAATTTAAATACTCGTGTCCTCTTATTTGTTATCGCCCCTCTCGGTAATTTAAATACTCGTGTCCTCTTATTTGTTATCGCCCCTCTCGGTAATTTAAATACTCGTGTCCTCTTATTTGTTATCGCCCCCTCTCGGTAATTTAAATACTCGTGTCCTCTTATTTGTTATCGCACCTCTCGGTAATTTAAATACTCGTGTCCTCTTATTTGTTATCGCACCTCTCGGTAATTTAAATACTCGTGTCCTCTTATTTGTTATCGCCCCTCTCGGTAATTTAAATACTCGTGTCCTCTTATTTGTTATCGCCCCTCTCGGTAATTTAAATACTCGTGTCCTCTTATTTGTTATCGCCCCTCTCGGTAATTTAAATACTCGTGTCCTCTTATTTGTTATCGCCCCTCTCGGTAATTTAAATACTCGTGTCCTCTTATTTGTTATCGCCCCTCTCGGTAATTTAAATACTCGTGTAAATGAAATAATAACTCGTGTCCTCTTATTTGTTATCGCCCCTTCTCGGTAATTTAAATACTCGTGTCCTCTTATTTGTTATCGCCCCTCTCGGTAATTTAAATACTCGTGTCCTCTTATTTGTTATCGCCCCTCTCGGTAATTTAAATACTCGTGTCCTCTTATTTGTTATCGCACCTCTCGGTAATTTAAATACTCGTGTCCTCTTATTTGTTATCGCCCCTCTCGGTAATTTAAATACTCGTGTCCTCTTATTTGTTGTCGCCCCTCTCGGTAATTTAAATGCTCGTGTCCTCTTATTTGTTATCGCCCCTCTCGGTAATTTAAATACTCGTGTCCTCTTATTTGTTATCGCACCTCTCGGTAATTTAAATACTCGTGTCCTCTTATTTGTTATCGCCCCCTCTCGGTAATTTAAATACTCGTGTCCTCTTATTTGTTATCGCACCTCTCGTAATTTAATACTCGTGTCCTCTTATTTGTTATCGCCCTCTCGGTAATTTAAATACTCGTGTCCTCTTATTTGTTATCGCCCCTCTCGGTAATTTAAATACTCGTGTCCTCTTATTTGTTATCGCACCTCTCGGTAATTTAAATACTCGTGTCCTCTTATTTGTTATCCCCTCTCGGTAATTAAATACTCGTGTCTCTTATTTGTTATCGCACCTCTCGGTAATTTAAATACTCGTGTCCTCTTATTTGTTATCGCACCTCTCGGTAATTTAAATACTCGTGTCCTCTTATTTGTTATCGCACCTCTCGGTAATTTAAATACTCGTGTCCTCTTATTTGTTATCGCCCTCTCGGATTAAATACTCGTGTCCTCTTATTTGTTATCGCCCCTCTCGGTAATTTAAATACTCGTGTCCTCTTATTTGTTATCGCACCTCTCGGTAATTTAAATACTCGTGTCCTCTTATTTGTTATCGCACCTCTCGGTAATTTAAATACTCGTGTCCTCTTATTTGTTATCGCACCTCTCGGTAATTTAAATACTCGTGTCCTCTTATTTGTTATCGCACCTCTCGGTAATTTGTTTCGCCCTCTCGGTAATTAAATACTCGTGTCCTCTTATTTGTTATCGCACCTCTCGGTAATTAAATACTCGTGTATCTTATTTGTTATCGCACCTCTCGGTAATTTAAATACTCGTGTCCTCTTATTTGTTATCGCACCTCTCGGTAATTTAAATACTCGTGTCCTCTTATTTGTTATCGCCCCTCTCGGTAATTTAAATACTCGTGTCCTCTTATTTGTTATCGCACCTCTCGGTAATTTAAATACTCGTGTCCTCTTATTTGTTATCGCACCTCTCGGTAATTTAAATACTCGTGTCCTCTTATTTGTTATCGCACCTCTCGGTAATTAAATACTCGTGTCGTTATCGCACCTCTCGTAATTCAAATACTCGTGTCCTCTTATTTGTTATCGCACCTCTCGGTAATTAAATACTCTCGATCGCTCTCGTGTCCTCTTATTTGTTATCGCACCTCTCGGTAATTTAAATACTCGTGTCCTCTTATTTGTTATCGCACCTCTCGGTAATTTAAATACTCGTGTCCTCTTATTTGTTATCGCACCTCTCGGTAATTTAAATACTCGTGTCCTCTTATTTGTTATCGCACCTCTCGGTAATTTAAATACTCGTGTCCTCTTATTTGTTATCGCACCTCTCGGTAATTTAAATACTCGTGTCCTCTTATTTGTTATCGCCCCTCTCGGTAATTTAAATACTCGTGTCCTCTTATTTGTTATCGCCCCTCTCGGTAATTTAAATACTCGTGTCCTCTCTTATTTGTTATCGCACCTCTCGGTAATTTAAATACTCGTGTCCTCTTATTTGTTATCGCACCTCTCGGTAATTTAATACTCGTGTCCTCTTATTTGTTATCGCACCTCTCGGTAATTTAAATACTCGTGTCCTCTTATTTGTTATCGCACCTCTCGGTAATTTAAATACTCGTGTCCTCTTATTTGTTATCGCACCTCTCGGTAATTTAAATACTCGTGTCCTCTTATTTGTTATCGCCCCTCTCGGTAATTTAAATACTCGTGTCCTCTTATTTGTTATCGCACCTCTCGGTAATTTAAATACTCGTGTCCTCTTATTTGTTATCGCACCTCTCGGTAATTTAAATACTCGTGTCCTCTTATTTGTTATCGCACCTCTCGGTAATTTAAATACTCGTGTCCTCTTATTTGTTATCGCACCTCTCGGTAATTTAAATACTCGTGTCCTCTTATTTGTTATCGCACCTCTCGGTAATTTAAATACTCGTGTCCTCTTATTTGTTATCGCACCTCTCGGTAATTTAAATACTCGTGTCCTCTTATTTGTTATCGCCCCCTCTCGGTAATTTAAATACTCGTGTCCTCTTATTTGTTATCGCACCTCTCGGTAATTTAAATACTCGTGTCCTCTTATTTGTTATCGCACCTCTCGGTAATTTAAATACTCGTGTCCTCTTATTTGTTATCGCACCTCTCGGTAATTTAAATACTCGTGTCCTCTTATTTGTTATCGCCCCTCTCGGTAATTTAAATACTCGTGTCCTCTTATTTGTTATCGCACCTCTCGGTAATTTAAATACTCGTGTCCTCTTATTTGTTATCGCACCTCTCGGTAATTTAAATACTCGTGTCCTCTTATTTGTTATCGCACCTCTCGGTAATTTAAATACTCGTGTCCTCTTATTTGTTATCGCACCTCTCGGTAATTTAAATACTCGTGTCTCTTTTTGTTATCGCACCTCTCGGTAATTTAAATACTCGTGTCCTCTTATTTGTTATCGCACCTCTCGGTAATTTAAATACTCGTGTCCTCTTATTTGTTATCGCACCTCTCGGTAATTTAAATATACTCGTGTCCTCTTATTTGTTATCGCACCTCTCGGTAATTTAAATACTCGTGTCCTCTTATTTGTTATCGCACCTCTCGTAATTTAAATACTCGTGTCCTCTTATTTGTTATCGCACCTCTCGGTAATTTAAATACTCGTGTCCTCTTATTTGTTATCGCACCTCTCGGTAATTCAAATACTCGTGTCCTCTTATTTGTTATCGCACCTCTCGGTAATTTAAATACTCGTGTCCTCTTATTTGTTATCGCACCTCTCGGTAATTTAAATACTCGTGTCCTCTTATTTGTTATCGCACCTCTCGGTAATTAAATACTCGTGTCCTCTTATTTGTTATCGCCCCTCTCGGTAATTTAAATACTCGTGTCCTCTTATTTGTTATCGCCCCTCTCGGTAATTTAAATACTCGTGTCCTCTTATTTGTTATCGCACCTCTCTGTAATTTAAATACTCGTGTCCTCTTATTTGTTATCGCACCTCTCGGTAATTTAAATACTCGTGTCCTCTTATTTGTTATCGCACCTCTCGGTAATTTAAATACTCGTGTCCTCTTATTTGTTATCGCACCTCTCGGTAATTTAAATACTCGTGTCCTCTTATTTGTTATCGCACCTCTCGGTAATTTAAATACTCGTGTCCTCTTATTTGTTATCGCACCTCTCGGTAATTTAAATACTCGTGTCCTCTTATTTGTTATCGCACCTCTCGGTAATTTAAATACTCGTGTCCTCTTATTTGTTATCGCACCTCTCGGTAATTTAAATACTCGTGTCCTCTTATTTGTTATCGCACCTCTCGGTAATTTAAATACTCGTGTCCTCTTATTTGTTATCGCACCTCTCGGTAATTTAAATACTCGTGTCCTCTTATTTGTTATCGCACCTCTCGGTAATTTAAATACTCGTGTCCTCTTATTTGTTATCGCACCTCTCGGTAATTTAAATACTCGTGTCCTCTTATTTCGTTTATCGCACCTCTCGGTAATTTAAATACTCGTGTCCTCTTATTTGTTATCGCACCTCTCGGTAATTTAAATACTCGTGTCCTCTTATTTGTTATCGCACCTCTCGGTAATTTAAATACTCGTGTCCTCTTATTTGTTATCGCACCTCTCGGTAATTTAAATACTCGTGTCCTCTTATTTGTTATCGCACCTCTCGGTAATTTAAATACTCGTGTCCTCTTATTTGTTATCGCACCTCTCGGTAATTTAAATACTCGTGTCCTCTTATTTGTTGTTATCGCCCCTCTCGGTAATTTAAATACTCGTGTCCTCTTATTTGTTATCGCACCTCTCGGTAATTTAAATACTCGTGTCCTCTTATTTGTTATCGCACCTCTCGGTAATTTAAATACTCGTGTCCTCTTATTTGTTATCGCACCTCTCGGTAATTTAAATACTCGTGTCCTCTTATTTGTTATCGCCCCTCTCGGTAATTTAAATACTCGTGTCCTCTTATTTGTTATCGCACCTCTCGGTAATTTAAATACTCGTGTCTCTTATTTGTTATCACCCCTTCGGTAATTTATATATCGTGTCCTCTTATTTGTTATCGCACCTCTCGGTAATTTAAATACTCGTGTCCTCTTATTTGTTATCGCACCTCTCGGTAATTTATATACTCGTGTCCTCTTATTTGTTATCGCACCTCTCGGTAATTTAAATACTCGTGTCCTCTTATTTGTTATCGCACCTCTCGGTAATTTAAATACTCGTGTCCTCTTATTTGTTATCGCACCTCGTGTCCTCTCGGTAATTTAAATACTCGTGTCCTCTTATTTGTTATCGCACCTCTCGGTAATTTAAATACTCGTGTCCTCTTATTTGTTATCGCACCTCTCGGTAATTTAAATACTCGTGTCCTCTTATTTGTTATCGCACCTCTCGGTAATTTAAATACTCGTGTCCTCTTATTTGTTATCGCCCTTATCGGTAATTTAAATACTCGTGTCCTCTTATTTGTTATCGCACCTCTCGGTAATTTAAATACTCGTGTCCTCTTATTTGTTATCGCACCTCTCGGTAATTTAAATATCGTGTCCTCTTATTTGTTATCGCCCCTCTCGGTAATTTAAATACTCGTGTCCTCTTATTTGTTATCGCACCTCTCGGTAATTTAAATACTCGTGTCCTCTTATTTGTTATCGCACCTCTCGGTAATTTAAATACTCGTGTCCTCTTATTTGTTATCGTCCCTCTCGGTAATTTAAATACTCGTTTCCTCTTATTTGTTATCGCACCTCTCGGTAATTTAAATACTCGTGTACTCTTATTTGTTATCGCCCTTCTCGGTAATTTAAATACTCGTGTCCTCTTATTTGTTATCGCACCTCTCGGTAATTTAAATGCTCGTGTCCTCTTATTTGTTATCGCACCTCTCGGTAATTTAAATACTCGTGTCCTCTTATTTGTTATCGCATCTCTCGGTAATTTAAATACTCGAGTACTCTTATTTGTTATCGCACCTCTCTGTAATTTAAATACTCGTGTCCTCTTATTTGTTATCGCCCACTCTCGGTAGTTTAACAGTTTAACTGCATTGCAGTTTTGCAGCTGTCAGCGAGTTATGGACATTTATTATTAATGGACATTGTAAAATGAGTAATATGAAGAAGGTGCAGAAAACCGTAAATGACAAGCTAGTGTAGTGTCTCGTCTCGTCTGAATGTTAACTGTCTGAATAAATCACTGTGATGAAAACTGTGTAAACAATCTGTGTGTGTGTGTCTGGTGGCTGCAGGGGACGGGCTGTCTTTACATTTCTATAAACACAATGAGGACCTACCTCATCTTCACGGTCCTTATCTCTCTCGCTGTCGGTAAGTAACTTCTTGCCTTTTAAAGTATACATTTACACGGCATATTATAAGGGCTTTAATTTATAATTATGAACGTAACGTATTTTTATCCACAATGATCTCAAGGTCATCTATTAAGTAAGAATATTTCCCGATACATTGAATTGTGGTTTTAAAATGTTAATTAATTTAAATGTCAACATGGAGTGCAACTTAATGGTTTGCGATTGTAATTGGAAAAAAACCCCAAAAAGACAGTAGGTCTACATGTGCGTTTTGGACCCACATTTTTATCATGATATGTAGAATATTTCATAACAATAAGGAATATCGCCAGTCTAATTTTAAAGTCTCACACTAATATCATACATAAAGAAGGTTCATATCAAAAGAATCATTTGAATATATGATGATTTTACAAAGTAGTGTGATTGGAACAGAATAGCAAGATACATGGTCTCACATATGATCTGTAGGAATGAAGACAAAGAACAGCGCTTTTGTTTTCGTGTTAGCAAGCTTTAAATGTCTTTGTAAATAAACGTATCCCTAATATGTCTGCTATTAAATAGGTCTTTAAGATTACGTCCCTAGAATGTCATAGAGAGTGAATTAATTTATATATCATCATATCATAATCAGCAAAACTCAAACATTTAATTATGAGTTTGCGTCCTGTCTTGTTTAAAGTAGTCTAATTACATATACATAACCTGTAGTTTTTGCCATAACGTACATCTTATCCCTACGAATCTTGAACAAATTAAATTGTAGTTTGGTAACTAATGTGAAAGTGATGAAAGTTTGTGTTCAAGATTAGAATAATCTATTTAAATATGGAAATTTGTGTGCAAGTCCTTCTGTGAAAGGAAAATAATGATATTTATATGTCTTTTGAATAAAAAAAAGCATTTGGAAAAAAATTGTAGTTTGAACTTGAATAAATGTATAAATTCGTTTTAAATTTAGATATCCTGGCGTTATTTGTTATTTTTGCTTTTCCTAAAATATATTATGGAATTGCCCCAACACAAAATGTAAACTACGGTGTATATTTTTGTTAACATCCATTCTGTAGTGGTCCTTTCTGTGTACTTCTGTCTACATCTTAATTCAAATGTAACATTTGCATACACATAGAGCGTAATGTGTCCAAATTGTGACAAATTTCCTTATTTCATTTATATGTTAATGTTATTTCCTGCCAGATAGGAATTAATGTAGTGAAGTTTTTCACTTAAATGTTCTGGTTAGCTTAACAGAGATGTTAGATAGCCAGATATATTTATGAAATTTTTAATTTTTTGAATATTTAATTAAACTATTACACTCACAAAATACAAGGTAGCCTTTTACATATATTAACACGCAGATCGACTACCTCCTCATACCAATGGGAACCATATCAGAGAGGCTTACCTGCAGTTTTAACTTTGATAGACAACTTTTTGTTTTGGTGTAATTACTGTATAATCATTAGAATACCGATATAATGTCATCAGCAACATGTCATAGCGGATATTAATCTAGAATAGAGATGATCTGTGGCAAATTAGTAAGATCATACATGTTGACATTGCTGTTTATCGGCGTATAGAATAATGTACATTTGACATATTACCATTACCTCCATGAATCATACGTGTGAAGATGCTAGGTCGGTGGTTTTTTTATTGGGAGTTTCTGACTTTCTGCTATCTTTCAATCTCAGATGACCATAGAAAATAGAATGTACAACGAAAACAAATATTTACCAGGTTATTTTTGTGATATAGATGTATGGCATTGATCTCAACCCCTGTTCTTAAACTTTTGTCAATTATCGAATGTTTAATGATAGCTTTACCATTATGAAGGATATCAAGCTAGTCCTAAGCAAATTAAATTGATTATTTCAATTACACATAATGGTATCGCTGTTAGAACTATATAACTGTCATCAGCTGAACGTCAAATTGATGACAGTGTAGGTTATTACTCTTGTCATTTATAGCTTGTCTGAATAATTTACTTAAAACCCTGTATGGACATTGTTCATTAAAATGTACACCGTCCATTTTAATATCTAAAATTCACATTAAACCTTTTATGTATTTACAATTTTTGCTCCAAGTAACGCTTGTTGCCATAACGACTGTGAATCTTTATCTGCCGTTATAATAATATATCGTCAAATCTTTAAAATGTGTATTTGTATGATAAATTATCTTACAAGTTCACATAACTTTTTTTTGTATTTTACAATTTTTAACGACTTCGATTTATGATCTAGCGTTGTAGTTACAAATCTATAAAATGTGTATTGTATGATATGATATACTTCTAATTCTAACTAATGTCGTTGTTTTGGTGATTTCTATAGATCTGTAGCAGGTAAACCTAAAATCTATTGAGAACGTTTCCCTTTATAATACAATACAGAGTGTTCAAATCTCTTTAGCGAGTGTCATCCATAAAATAGGTGCCCGCTAACTCTGCCGGAGCTCCTGTAACCTAGAAGGTTCTCCTATTTAAGTATTAGCCACACTCTACCGTTGTGTTAGTAAGTTGTTGAAAAAAAACCTGTTATTGTGCTTCTATTTCAAAACCTTTAACGCACTTAAATTTGATCGCGCAAAGATGGTTATATTTCCTTTTTTATGTTTTAGCAGCGTCGGTGTATAAGTCTTGTGTGATATGATATACTACCAATTCTAACTAATGTCGTTGTTTTGGTGATTTCTATAGATCTGTAGCAGGTAAACCTAAAATCTATTGGGAACGTTTCCCTTTATAATACAATACAGAGTGTTCAAATCTCTTTAGCGAGTGTCATCCATAAAATAGGTGCCCGCTAACTCTGCCGGAGCTCCTGTAACCTAGAAGGTTCTCCTATTTAAGTATTAGCCACACTCTACCGTTGTGTTAGTAAGTTGTTGAAAAAAAACCTGTTATTGTACTTCTATTTCAAAACCTTTAACGCACTTAAGTTTGATCGCGCAAAGATGGTTATATTTCCTTTTGTTATGTTTTAGCAGCGTCGGTGTATAAGTCTTATAACTCCATACCCAAAGAAGACACGTCCATCTGTTGTAAGAGGGGGAACTGGGACTCGTGTTTGTGTGTGAACATGCGCAATGCTGGGATCTGTATAGACAAGAGATGTTACGGCTGTGACGAGTGTAAAGTACGTACGACCCATCAGGGTTCTCCTCAATGTGATTGGCACGTGCTAATTGATTTCTGTCTACCAACATTTACCTCGTATATTATATATACATGGCGTGGTGTAAATGTCATTTATTGTTTTTACATGTGATCAGTACTTAGCGTTGTCATATCATTTTTTCTTATTACAGATTTATTATTATAGAATGATATCTAGAATCTAATGCTTTAATGACCAAACAAAGGAACAACCCGGATTTTAAGGTATAAGTATCAGAGGATCATTCTTTGGTCCGGGATACAAAGTTTAGGAAAAAATAAAGTGAAACAATAAAATCCAACGATATCATATACTAATTTGACAAAAACATCTTGACTGGAGTTCTACTGGAAACCTTCTACAAGAAACCATTCCACACAGCACGAAAACAAAAATAGGTTAGCCTTTGTTCAATCTCTAAAAATATATGTTTAGAACGTTTGACCTTATTACTTACCATTACACCGATCACCCATGCTAATTGAACCCATACATGCTATTTTCGTCAAGATTTAATTCTACCTAATTCTACCTATGCTTAACTAACATTTCCAAAAAAAGTGAAGCAATAAGGGAGGTCTCCATAAGTTTGTGGTAATCCAACCTCTTGAACTATGAAGGGAGAGAGGCTCTATAGTTAATAACCCCTGTTACCTTCTTCGTATGTAACTTGTCCAACGCTACTGAAAAGTCCCCCTCCCCAAGTAACGCGTTTTTCACATCCACATGGCACCTCGATTCACGATATGACCCATATCCGAGAAATGTACTGGACATTGGGCATTACTTGACCCATGGTCGCGTGTCCTAGATTATGACTAACCGTCACCAAGGTATGTACTGGACACGGTACATTAGGTGACCCATCATTTCTGGGCAGTCTGTTTTGCCCTGGATCGTGATTATTTTCCTTGTATGTACCACCCACTCTCCCACTATTATATAACATGTCTGAAGTCTTTATGATACTGACGCCTTTCATATCATTGATTCAGTAGCTACTAGCTCACATCTTGTTACTTTTACGTAATTTAGCTTGGACGCGAATGTAAATGTTTCGAGAATAATTGTAGAAAACGCATATGGTTGCAGGTTTATCGATATGGCGCAAAATAGCGAAATTAAAGTACATTGTAGTTCACGGTTTACATAGATATAGACATGAATCAAATACATTGTTAATTGATGTATTTGTCTCTGTTATATTTCCATTATAGAGTAACGCTCACTAATTAAATTCATAATGATAAATATATACTGCTCTTCCCACAACCTTTACCACCTACATGTAAATGTCGCTTATTTGTAAACTGTCAAACACCATGTGATATTAGTATCATTGTCAGACAACATGTGATATTAGTATCATTGTCAGACAACATGTGATATTAGTATCATTGTCAAACACCATGTGATATTAGTATCATTGTCAGACAACATGTGATATTAGTATCATTGTCAGACAACATGTGATATTAGTATCATTGTCAGACAACATGTGATATTAGTATCATTGTCAAACACCATGTGATATTAGTATCATTGTCAGACAACATGTGATATTAGTATCATTGTCAGACAACATGTGATATTAGTATCATTGTCAGACAACATGTGATATTAGTATCGGTACATGATTCTCTAATGTTTGTATGTTTCATGACTAATGTCTCCTTATTTTCATTTTTAGGTGAAAATATGGAAATGATTGCCACGTGCAGTAGATGACTAACAATCTCAGATTTCAAACAAAGATCTGGACAACATGTTTCACGAATTCCTAGAGCCGAATGTGATGAACTGGACCAAAGCCAAAGACATATACAGAATAATTACTATCCAAGGAGATTTAGTCTTCATTGTATATACGTGTTTATGTATAAAAAGAAGAACAATTATTTCATATGATGATGAAAGAGGATTTTATTTACTGCGGATGGTGTCAATATTCTACAATGTGCAAATGCAATTTTACTAAAACTACTTATTGAAAATAAATGATAACTTTTTACAATATAAAATAGTATGAGGCAACAGATACATATACAATACATGGTGGAATATAACAGAAAAATCAGCACATTAAATATTATTTACAAATTTATATTAAAATACTGTCATTCTTCAATATTTGATGAATACTTATTTTTTTCTCAAACAACTCTGCTTGTTTGCTAATTTTTCAAGCACGACTTATTGAATATATTTGTACTGATTTGTCGAAAGTTATTCAATCATGGAAAAGGGTATCGTTTGATACTTTATTAACATGTGAGAACGCAAAACAGAATTGTGTGGCGATAAAAACAACAAAAAACGTGCATAATGGAGAGGGTGGTATTTTACAAAACGACCATAGCAACAAACAAATCATGATGACATTGACAAATTATATACATATGTCACATATTATCAGATATGATATTTACTTATTTTTTACTTCCTCTATCGTGTAGTTGGATGTAAATAAATGTATGAAATTTTCTGATGTAACTTATTGAGAGTTAATTATTAAATTCCTTGTTATCCAATTTAAAAATATTTATTATATATTTCACGTGACAGTAACCTGAATTAGGGTAAATAGTATAGTTGTAATTTAATGTTATATTGTACATTATACTTCATTATTGTGTTTACAAAGTGTAGCTATTGTGTTAAATAATGATAATACAGAAAAAAATATTATTATTTTCATTAGTTAAAATAATATTTCTTGTTATATAAATATATGTTATATACGATTTTCGTTTGATAAAAGAATATTTTGACATTATATAACATGTTGCCTAGCAATATAAAATGTCTGCTGTTGTATAAGCCCTACTAAGAGACGCCCTGAGCCTAATGTCACTGACAGGTAAACAAGGACACGCCTCGTGTCTCCATAGTGATGTGTAGGTTGTCATACACATCTATAATTACAAACATGCTATTAATTATAGCTTTACCTATCTCCGTCATTACGTACACACATTAACTGGTATACAATTAATGACTTCTTTGTTGGTCAATATGATCTAATATCGATACAGACTAAAGCTGACATTTCATTAAAATTCTCAATATCTAAGTAAAACGATGCATTTAATCGCAAAGAAAATGTGATTTTGTATAACTTTTTTTCTCTCATCTCCTTGAAACCAGAAAATGTTTTGATACAAAATAAAGGTTTATCATTTTTAAAAAGGGCGTAGGTGCTTTATTTGAAAAAGAGATTTATCTATTATAAGACAAATACGCTTCCAGTTTCTGATGATTACATAAACCCAGGTAAAATAGATTATTTTGGTAAATATCAAAATGTCAAGCATTGTAAAGTTATCTATAAAGAATAATTATAAAAAAAATACTTGTTTATACTAATACCTATACATATATATAAAAGGTTGCTGGACAAAACAAAATACCTATAAACCGGAGGTCGCTCTGTCGTATGCAGATGTGTCGGAATTTCCAATACCCTAATAAATGTATCAGATTTCTTAAGGGAATCCCAGAAAAAGCGGAGCTTTTGATAAATTGCAATTTGAGAAAGGCTGCTTAGCTGTAGATAGCTCTTATCTAACATAGAACATATTTACATAAGCCGTCACACCGCTGTTACCAGCTCCCTACACTTATTTACATCAGACTTCACACCTCCGTAACCAGGGAATAAGCTCCCTACACTTATTTACATCAGACTTCACACCTCCGTAACCAGTGAATAAGCTCCCTACACTTATTTACATCAGACTTCACACCTCCGTAACCAGGGAATAAGCTCCCTACACTTATTTACATCAGACTTCACACCTCCGTTACCAGGGAATAAGCTCCTTACACTTATTTACATTAGACTTCACACCTCCGTTACCAGGGAATAAACTCCCTACACTTATTTACATCAGACTTCACACCTCCGTTACCAGGGAATAAGCTCCCTAAATTTATTGATATCAGACTTCACACCTCCGTTACCAGGGAATAAGCTCCCTTCACTTATTTACATCAGACTTCACAACTCTGTTACCAGGGAATAAGCTACTTTGACTTATTTACATCAGACCGTTACCAGGGGATGAGCTCCCCAGTAAAGTTGAGGAATGAGCCACTGTCATCCTCGTTAAGTCCGGATATGACCTGTAGCATCATCTCTACACTCTGATGAGGCAGTAGTGGCGCAGTAGGTACCCCCATATCAGTACGGACCGACCCTGGGGACAGGCTGACGGCCAGGATCCCGTCCTCACGGAGATCCACACCCAGGTTCTTAGACACCATGTTAAGGGCAGCCTGTAAAACGAAAGGAGGAATACAATTAATAACACCAATATCCGAGCAAGTAGCAGGAACCAGAAGACATAATATTATAACCTAACCACGTTTATCATCAAGGACCAAGTCGATGTAGTTAACTTAAGTATAAACAAGTTATTATCAAGAATCAGGTCGATATAATAGTATGTTAACATCATCATGTTAATTCGTCCTTTGAGCCGTCAGTAGTGTAGCACCACACACACTCTTCACACTATTATAAACATACTACAACTTCCATTTGGAAATCGTCTTTCACAGTCTGATATCAAAGTTTAAAACTGAAGAATTCACACTAATTCAATAAAAAATCAATAAATAAAAAACCTATTCATATAAAATATTCAGTAAATATAAACAGGATACCCGGAAGAGTCAAATCATTTTAGTAATTGCATACTTCAAAAGGACATCAGTTCTAATCTAAGTTATTAAAAGTCATTGTAGTTGTTCAATTTCACTGGTGTAAAATCCCTTGAAGGTGCCATTCACGTGATATAAATATAAAATATAAAACCATGATTTTTGAACAATTTTTTGCGGTTTTAAATTTTGCAAGTTATGGTTAATTCACGAATTTAGCGAAATTAAAATCCACACGAATATTATCAACTACACAGAATTAGTTGTTTGAGATTAAAATAATACCATATTGATATGATACCAAAAGTTAGATAGCCGGTGAATGATGTGTTCAGATTTTATGTTGGGTGGTTATCGTATTTACCTTAGACGTTTTGTATGGATATCTGCCAAGTAAATAATCTTCGTTAGTTTCTATGGAAGCGAGGCGACTGGATATATTAACGACCGCTGACTTTCTCCATGACAGCCCGATACAATCTGCTGTCTTCGCCGCTGATTTTAATAATGGTAGAAATGCCTGAAGGTATAAACATATTCATTATAAACTTTCTCATTTCCTTTATTATAGATTTATCAATACACAGCTGTGACTTCTTAATGAGGGAGAAAACAATTAAAGACAATGTCATTTTAACAACTGATATATGTACTTTTCTTTGGTTTTAATATGCACACGCAAATCTTGACTGATGCAGTCTTTCAGCGGTTCAACCCAAACTAGTCTTTTAAAATGAATAATTTGATGTCTTAGTTTTTTGACGAAAGTTTGCTTTATTTCCACCATTATGTGTTCAATATATATCCTTGTCATCCTATCATGACGTAGAATTATGTTTCTGACGTCATCATGATTGTGATGTCATAATCACGACAGGTGGCTGGTGAATACTAACTATGCGATGATAGCAATGTGCTAAATACTTGTAAAGGACCACAATTCATGAACTCTGTCAAAACAGTAAAACGCTTTATGTTTTCACGTAATTTTGCGAGAGAGTAATAAGCTATGATAATTTAGACTTATATGGCTTACAGCATCAAACTAGAAACTAGTAGTGAACTGTAATTGTTGTTCTTGAGTCATAAAGCGCCTATGAATGTTATCTTTAACGAATCAAGGCAAACTCAGCAATGACTTACCTGTGTGACAAGCAGTGGTGCCACGACATTGGTCTTGAAAGTGTGCATCATTATATCCTCAGTGACGTCATAGAGATCTCCCCCGGGACCAACCCCCGCGTTATTAAGTAGCAGGTTTAGGCCCTGGCCCTCTAAGATATGACCTACTTTCTCCGTGACTGATCGAATGTTTTCTCTATCCGTCACATCTAAAATGTACAGCAGATCAAAAAGTGAATTGAATGTTTGACAATTTACACGTTAGTCTAAGCAGACAAATATAAATTATAAACATGGTGTTTATAGTTAAACTGTTAAACAGTTTGGGCAGCAAGGCAGTGAAGTGTAAGCTTCAGTACCTGTCCTCGTTGAAGATTGTGTAATCCATGATGAGGTAGAAGAAACGTTGTTGTACATATTTATTTAGTTTCTCTTGGAACAGTTTTGGCAAGTTATTAATTTTATGGTTTGAAGAATATTCATTGTACATAAACACCAAACTAAAAATATGTTGGGTGGAAATGACATTTAGAATTATATATGGCTTAATACACATATTTGTCCTTATATATTTTTTCTACCTGAGGAATGTTTATTCCTTGGGACGAGTGTAGTGGGTAGAATCACGCAATGATAGAGTGGCTTATGTACAGTACCAAGCTTGGCAATACAAATGTACACTAAAAATAATCAAATAATATCCTAGATCTAATGTTGATGGCTACTTAAACATGTAAGCGAGTGGTATAAAGTTAACTTCAGTTTACAACGAGGGGAAATGATAATAAGCAATGCTTACCCGTATAATGGAGGATATTGAACCAGTTCAATAATTTGTCACAGGCGATGAATGTTTGATATATTTTGTATTGCGACAAATGTAAGATTTTGTTTATCACATTACACGCATTTGTGAACAAAAGAAAAATATTTTCAGCATGAAATTACGAAGAAGGCCAGATCAGATCTAACACTTCTGTAAAATATGGACTCCATATGTTACTTACCGAGCTTTAAGATGTGTACGGAAGGATATTTACTTGCTATTTTCTTAAGTGCCTAAAACAAAGATACAAAACGCAATTATACATTTTTTTTTTCTATTTTTAGAATCGCCGAGTAAAATTTGTAGTTGTGACACCATATCCGGGTCTTTATTGCAATTGTAAAGTCATCGCTGGAAAGTATTTTAATGCCAATCGTCCAGTTAGATCCAATTATGCAATTGACATTTTGAAACAGAAAATAAAGAATGAAGTAACGGCGGTATGATAATACATTATATCAAGGGATGTATGATACATATATAATTAATAAACGATAGGACTACCTATAGATATCATATAAACCACTAATTATAATAACAAGTTACCTTAAAAACAATTATCGAAAAACGACATCGCTATTATCATGAAAATAAAATAAAGGCATAAAAAGGATAAATTAATAAAATAACTACAATAACTAAAAAATGCACGCAATGACATACCAATTAAATAGCAATACAAAGGAAGAAAAGGCACTTCACCGATCACTCGATGACATATCAATTAGATGCAATTACCAAGACAATAACACATCTTGATTACATGTAGTTAATATAAGTGACAACTCGATAACAGTTTCTAACAAATCTCATACAAGTCAATGATAAATTTGTCAAGGCTTCGACACAAAGACATAAAATTATTTACAATGTAAACTCATTGTTTACACCACAGTAACACCCAGTGATATATAAAGCTTCATCGACAACTTGAATTCAAGTACATGCAAACTTAAGTATCAACACAAAGTGAGGAAAACTACAGACAATACGGCGACACATATACCACAACAAAGATATCGTATGTAATTTCTGTACTGTGCGTTATGGTCCAAAGTTGACTTTTATATTTCCTGGACATTTTAACAAAAATCACTAATACAAATCGAGCATAACTCATTTTCCACAATTTACATAAATATACAAACCTCATAAACATCTTTCTAATTTTACAACGTAAAAAAGTTGCATCATCAAAGAATATCAAGGTGAAAAAGTCATGTTAACAACAAATGATAGGAAAGATAACATTAAAAAATATTACGGTCCGAAAACAAAGAGAGGAACAATTAAACTGAAAATCGCAGGATTTTACTGCAAAAAAACCAGAACATTAAGATAGACGTAGCTCGATCATGAAAGGGAAGAAAAGACTATTGAATTAAATAAAAAGCAATATCTTATACTTCTCATGTTAAATTGTAAATCAAAGACAAAGAACACTGAGGTTATAATGTTTTGGGTTCGCAACAAAAACAAAATGTGAAGGGCTACCGATAACACTTTTGTTTGCCTTTGTCCCTATGTGGGATCACCTCCGATCCACTTCCCTTACCCATATGTTAGATACTATGATGCATTAGTTGAAATTTTCCATTGCAAATTTTCATCAATATTTTCGGCTTTATATTATAAGGATATCCTATACAAAAACTTTTTAATTTTTTTTTCAAAAATTTAATTTCTTCTTTCAATCTGTGTCTGTTAAGTTTGAATAATCACGAGAAAAACGCATTAAGTTTCAAAAACTCAAAATTATATGTTTTTTCTTCTTTCTAACTATGTCTTTAACGTTAATATAATTTTTGAAAATTAATTAAATTTCAAAAAACAAAATTCCATTCCACTTACTCACCACGGCATTGTCGGGTTTTCGGCAGGTTGCTATGATACAAGACGGCGAGACTGGTAGACTGGCCAATTGTCTCACAAACTCGAGACCAAGCCCTCTGTTAGAACCAGTCACTAACACCGTGTTTGGTGGCGAATTCATCATGGCTGGGTGTTGATTCTAATCCTCTCTTTCCTTATATACAAAATAATTTCCTTGTGTAAACATTATCAGATAAACCCGTCACCAGAGGTCACTGGAGAACCCGACTCGGCACGTGTAATCCCGGATTTTAAATGGCGTTGTTCTGGGAAGTGTTCGGTGTCCACGTTCCTTCCCGGATCAGGCCTCTCAGCTCGTGGACAGCCAGACTGTTGTAAGAGAGAAAACGTGTAGCTGGCCCAGGAACATGCTCCCCAGGCCATGTTTCTCCCTAATACTGCTTGTATAAGTGCTTTGATGGGGGTCGTCGTTAGACATGTATTTTTTTGTACATTATCGGCACAGAGACATATCTCCGGTAGAGGAACGTTATGTTAAAGTCGCTTACGATAGGCACATATACAAAATGGAAGTCAATAATATATCAATACAGTTTAGTGTTTCATAAGGTAGATTTTTGCTTTAACATGTTGCCCAAATAAGGTCATTTGAAGGAGATGCTCAAAAGAAGATAGCAATGTAAGGGAGGACATAAAAGAAGATACCAACTTAATTAAGATCCTATTAAAAAGATAGCATAGAAATTGAAAAGGGAGCCTTAAAGAAGAAAGCAATTTAACAGAGAGCCAAATTACAGTTTTGATTAACTGAAAATGCATGTGGTATGTGGTTGGCACTGTACTAACTTTAAAAAGTTATAAGACACTTTATGTTCCATCGAATATTTGTAACAAGTAACAGAAGCTCTGATGAGCTAATATTTCGACAAAAACTATTCATAACAATGTGTCATAGAAATTGTACAGAGAATGCAAAAACGATGTAACTTCGATAAAATTATACATTTTTGTCTACTAACTTACTAAGATAAATGCGTTTTTATGAAGGGAGTTTCATTGATTATATATTTTTGTTTATATTTCACCATAGTTTCATCAGTTAGAGGTTTGGTTACCGTCTATTTGTAATGACAATATTATGTGGTTTGTTTTTGTTATAAACAGACCACGTGCTTAACCATCATATCTAACCATGCAATCAATTAATATACTAAAATAGAAGAACAGCGTGATAAGTCAAAAAGCTGATGTTAAACCACACCATTAGAAAGGTCACAAACCAGGAAAAACAATTCACGTGTTTTGATCGTAACACCTCGAGGTGATTCATTTGAATTAATGTCTTTATATAAATACATACATTAGTTATTGTTATTTTTTACAAATACATCATCGAGTTTTTATTGGATTTTACATCGATATACCCCTTGACACTATAAGTCATTTATGTTTACAGATTATTCTGTATCTGTCATTCTTATCCTTAACTATAATGAGAATTTCCGGTACGGCTTACAGCTAAGTTATATGACAAAGCCAATTTTTAAACGTTCAACTTATTTTCCCATTTCTGAATAGTAGTATGACCGGTATCCCTAAATCACAAAGGTTGTGTACTTGTTCTGATAGCCATGATGTTGAAGATGAAGTCCATTTTATTTTATTTTGTCCAAGATTTTTAGATTTATTGGTAAAATATTTATAACCATACTTTTATCGTCGATCATCTGTTTTCAAGATGATTGAATTGTTTTGTAGTACCAATGTAAAAGCTCTAAGAAATTTTGGTAAATATTTAATTCAGGCAAAGGCTAGAAGAAAGGCACTATTAAACAGTTAAGCAGTTTATTTATATAATACATGTATTTATCTTCGCAAATTGCACACAAGATCTCTCATTACCAGTACTTATTGTCTTTTCTATGTTATTAATTCATGAAGTTTGAAAACTGCAATTGTAAACTAACTATGTAAATAACTGTATGACACACATATATTTTGTTTCTTGTTTTCTCATGGCAAACTTATTAATATTCACACATGCTTTTTGTAATGTATATCATATTTTGTGTTGTATTACATTGGCTGTGTTCTCAGCCATCTTGCACAAATTTAATATGTTGTCATATGTATGTTTATTGTAATCCCATATGCTGTTTGCATTCGGAATAAAATGAATTGAATTGGATGACGTTATCCCGAACCTAACGTGTGCCCATGTCCCATGTTATTTCATATTCCAAGGCGTGTTTCAAGTATGATTTTTGTGAAGTCAACTACAAAATCACCATTCATGTGAAGGGTAATGACAACCATAAGGAAGTTTAACGGTCGACATCATGATGTCTTCAAAATTATTGTATTATAAGGTCATACTTGATCCATGGTTTAAAATATGTCTCTTTCTTACGTTGTTGCCAACTGACGTTAGTTTTTTTGTCGACATCCGGATTTGATTCAGATTTGTATGTCAAATCCGGGTCGGGTAACAGGTACTACGAGCGTCGGATGGTAACAAATAACTCTTGTCAACATTAATTAACGCAATGTTAACAACTGAAAGAAATAAATTATAACAGTTTAAATAAGATATTTGTATCTAGAAAAAACAGGTCGAAGTTTAAAATATATTTGTAGATAAGCTGAAAATACGTTTCCAAAATAACAGTTTATCTTTTTATAAAAGATAAAATCCGTCATGCACCTAAACAACTTTTCTGTCGAGCAGTTTGTCTAAAATTTTACATCAGAATACCCTTAAGAAAAGATGTTAGTTTAATTAATATTGAGTTAGAAATATAAACATATATCATGACGTTAGTATTTTAGTCTCACAACATGTACCTTACATTATAGTCTACTGCAGGTTTCCCTTATGTTTGTACGTACTCCCGCTAGAAAGGGAGTAGGACGACTGGCTTATAATGTGACCAGGTGGGGTGTGTTGCTTGGTGTCTTTCGGAGCCTACTTCAGTAAGATAGCACTACAAAAAGGACACACTAGTATAGGAAGGCAGCCCTTTAATTACTCTAGCTGTTGATAGGGTGTTGACAACCGGTAGGACATGTACGAATGCAAAGTAAACGCTTAAAGGTGATGTAATAACAAGTGTGTTCTTATGAAAAATAACACGCTTTTACATTAGTAACAAATGTCGGAAATGTATAATAAACCTGCCGGTCGTCATGCATATAATGATATGTATAATAAGATATTCTAAAGAAAGTTAAATAAATAATTCATATTAATGGAGAGTAATCCATACTGCAATGGGATATCCGTTGCACTAAATAAAAAGGCTATGGTCAAAATATACCAAATTGCAAGACTTTGATGAGAAACGCTAAAATGTGAAATTTTTTTAAATAACCCATGTTGTTCTGATATCAGTCCAAGCAAAGGCGACAAAATTACAAACACCTGAAACGTGTATTCACTATTTCTAAACATTTTCTATATGTTGGAAAGTTTAAGTAATGATATTTGTTACACGACCATCGAATGTTCCCTGTGTTATGTTTCGATGATTAGGACACAGGCAATATTTCTTCACGTGAAATTCACTAAGGTGAAAGGTCTGTGCGAACAAAACCTTTGATACAGGAAAATTTTGACATGAAACCTCATCGGCGGACACACACGAGTCACCACTCTATTGTTTGTTTCCGATGAGTAATGATTGACCATGTGACTTGGTACTTTTTCCAACATTAAGCATGACTTCAACAGTTTGTGGAAACACTGATGTCGCTCCCAGCTACAATTTATGATACATTCATCATTTCTTGTAAATCACTGGGATTGGAACGTGAATACGAGCACGTGCGCTGTTAATATCCTGGTGTGTTATTGTAATTATTACTTTTGACGTACCACAATTTTTCAAATTATATTAAAAAATAATAAATGATGTTGAACCTTTATTAGTCAAGGGAAGGCAGACGCAAATAATGTTAAAAACGATTTCAACAAATCAAACATGATGTAAACTGATTTCACGAAACCGGTTAATAAACATACAATAATAACGGATTCGAATTAAATTAACAAAACAATAATGAACTAGGACAAAAAACAGATTTGTACGGAGTATGTGTCTGGGGAACAAATGCACATTATGATTCGGTGAAAACAGCTGTAACACAAAAAGTAAAACGGATCCAACTCATCGTCTAACGTAATCAATCCTGAAGACGCATTAGAAATCTCCAAAAATAAAGCTGCATGAACAGTTCATTATCAAATTGTGGTGCTTGAGCTCACGGAAAGTCTGGTGGTGGCAAATGATAACTATTTTAAAAACCATTCATATAAGTCTTGTTTCATTTGCCAGTATTTTATGTGTAAGAATGATGAAAGGTCAAATAAGATGGAGTTTCGCTTACTTTTGTAAGGGGATGTTTGTATTTCTATACCAAGCTCTGATTTGACCACAACTTGAGTATTTCATTGTAATGTGGAGTCGTATGCTTAAAATAACATACTAGCCTTGGAAGGTCAAGGATGAGCAACAATTAAAGCCTGGAATGGGATATAAGAAAAGCTATAATCTGGAAGTTCACTATCTCTTGGGTAATCAACACTAAAGTAAATAGGAGAAGAAGCCTTCAGAAATTAAGAAAGATAATAAAAAATATCAAAAGAAACCAGAACAATGGACAGAACAAGATGATAAGATCAAGGCTAAACTGAAAAGGTATAGGTAAGGCAATTTATGTTAGCCTATCACAAAGTTTAATGAATTCAACATCATATAATGGTAGTACATCTTAATTGTACCATCATTGCTGCGACATCAAATTGTACCACCATTGGCGAGACATCAAATTGTACCACCATTTAGAAACCTCGAATTTACCCACCATTGGCGAGACCTCGAATTGTACCACCATTGGCGAAACCTCGAATTGACTCACCATTGGCGATACCTCAAATTGCACCACCATTGGCGAGACATCAAATTGTACCATCATTGGCGAGACCTTGAACTGTCCTACCATTGGCAAGAACTCAAATTGAACAACCATTGGCGTGAACTCAAATTGGACCATCATTGTCGCGACATTGAATTGTACCACCATTAGCGAGGCCTCGAATTGTATAACCATTGGAGAGACATCGAATTGTACCAACATTGACGAGACATCGAATTGTACCAACATTGACGAGACATAGAATTGAACCACCAGTGGCAAGACATCGAATTGTACCACCATTGGCGAGACCTAGAACTGTCCCACCATTGGCGAGACCTCGAACTGTCCTACCATTGGCAAGGACTCAAATTGAACCACCATTGGCGTGAACTTAAATTGGACCATCATTGGCGCGACATTGAATTGTACCACCATTAGCGAGGCCTCGAAATGTACCACCATTGGCGAGACATGGAATTGTAACACCATTGGCGAGGCCTCGAATCGTACCAACACTGGGAGACCTCGAATTGTCCCTCCCTTGGCTTGACATCGAATTGTATCACCATTGGCGGGACCTCGAATTGAATCACAAATGGGAGACATCGAATTGAACAACCACTGGCGAGACATCAAATTATACCACCATTGGCGAGACCTCGAACTATCCCACCATTGGCAAGAACTCAAATTGAACCACCAATGGCGTGAACTCAAATTGGACCATCATTGGCGAGACATCGAATTGTACCGCCATTGGCGAGACCTCGAATCGTACCACCATTAGCGAAACATGGAATTGTACCACCATTGGCGAGACCTCGAATTATCCCACAATGGGTGAGACATCGAATTGTACCACCATTGGTGAGACATAAAATTGTACCATCATTGGCGAGACATCGAATTGTACCACCATTGGCGAGACAGCGAATTGTACGATCATTGGCAAGACATCGAATTGTACCACCATTGGCGAGACCTCGAATTGTACGATCATTGGCAAGACATCGAATTGTACCATCATTGGCGAATCTCGAATTGTACCGTCATTGGCGAGACCTCGAATTGTTTCATCATAGGCGAGACCTCGAATTGTACCATCATTAGCGAGACCTTGAATTGTACCATCATTAGCGGGACCTTGAATTGTACCATCATTAGCGAGACGTCGAATTGTATAAACATTGGAGAGACATCGAATTTGCGAGATCTCCAATTGTACCTTCATTTGGAAGACCTTGAATTGTTCCACCATTGAGAGACCACGAACTGTACCACCATTGGTGAGACATCGAATTGTTCCATCATTGGCGAGACATCGAATTGTATCACCATTGGCGATGCCTCGAAATGTACCACCATTGGCGAGACATCGAATTGTCACACAATTGGCGAGACATGGAATTGTACCATCATTGACAAGACCCAGAATTGTACCACCATTGGCGAGACCTCGAATTAACCCACCATTGGCGAGACCTCGAATTGTACCACCATTGGCGAGACCTCGAATTGACTCACCATTGGCGAAACCTCAAATTGCACCACCATTGGCGAGACATCAAATTGTACCATCATTGGCGAGACCTCGAATTGTACCACCATTGGCGAGACCTCGATTTGTACCACCATTGGCGAGACCTCGAATTGTACCACCATTGGCGAGACTTCAAATTGTACCACCATTGGCGAGACATCGAATTGACTCACCATTGGGAAGACCTCAAATTGTACCACCATTGGCAAGACCTCGAATTGAACCACCATTTAGAAACCTCCAATTGTACCACCATTGGGGAAACCTCGAATGGAACCACCATTGGAGAAACCTCGAATTGTACCACTATTGGCGAGACCTCGAATTGTACCATCATTGGCGAGAGCTCGAATTGTACCACCTTAGGTGAGACATCGAATTTTACCATCATTTGCGAGACATCGAATTGTACCACCCTTGGCGAGACCTCGAATTGTACCACCATTGGTTAGACATCGAATGGAACCATCATTGGGGAGACATCGAATTGTACCACCATTGGTGAGACATCGAATTGTACCACCATTGGCGAGACATCGAATTGTACCACCATTGGCGAGACCTCGAATTGTACCACCATTGGAGAAACCTTGAATTGCACCACCATTGGCGAGACCTCGAATTGACTCACACCATTGGCGAGACCTCAAATTGCACTTCCATTGGCGAGACATCAAATTGTACCACTATTGGCGAGATCTCAAATTGTACCACCATTGGCGAGACCTCGAATTGTACCATCATTGGCGAGACCTCGAACTGTACCATCATTGGCGAGACCTCGAATTGTACCACTATTGGCGAGACCTCGAATTGTACCATCATTGGCGAGACCTCGAATTGTACCGCCATTGGCGAGACCTCGAATCGTACCACCATTAGCGAAACATGGAATTGTACCACCATTGGCGAGACCTCGAATTATCCCACAATGGGTGAGACATCGAATTGTACCACCATTGGTGAGACATAAAATTGTACCATCATTGGCGAGACATCGAATTGTACCACCATTGGCGAGACCTCGAATTGTAAGATCATTGGCAAGACATCGAATTGTACCATCATTGGCGAATCTCGAATTGTACCGTCATTGGCGAGACCTCGAATTGTTTCATCATAGGCGAGACCTCGAATTGTACCATCATTAGCGAGACCTTGAATTGTACCATCATTAGCGGGACCTTGAATTGTACCATCATTAGCGAGACGTCGAATTGTATAAACCTTGGAGAGACATCGAATTTGCGAGATCTCCAATTGTACCTTCATTTGGAAGACCTTGAATTGTTCCACCATTGAGAGACCACGAACTGTACCACCATTGGTGAGACATCGAATTGTTCCATCATTGGCGAGACATCGAAATGTATCACCATTGGCGATGCCTCGAAATGACTCACCATTGGCGAAACATCGAATTGTACCACCATTGGCGAGACATCGAATTGTCACACAATTGGCGAGACATGGAATTGTACCATCATTGACAAGACCCAGAATTGTACCACCATTGGCGAGACCTCGAATTAACCCACCATTGGCGAGACCTCGAATTGTACCACCATTGGCGAGACCTCGAATTGACTCACCATTGGCGAAACCTCAAATTGCACCACCATTGGCGAGACATCAAATTGTACCATCATTGGCGAGACCTCGAATTGTACCACCATTGGCGAGACCTCGATTTGTACCACCATTGGCGAGACCTCGAATTGTACCACCATTGGCGAGACTTCAAATTGTACCACCATTGGCGAGACATCGAATTGACTCACCATTGGGAAGACCTCAAATTGTACCACCATTGGCAAGACCTCGAATTGAACCACCATTTAGAAACCTCCAATTGTACCACCATTGGGGAAACCTCGAATGGAACCACCATTGGAGAAACCTCGAATTGTACCACTATTGGCGAGACCTCGAATTGTACCATCATTGGCGAGAGCTCGAATTGTACCACCTTAGGTGAGACATCGAATTTTACCATCATTTGCGAGACATCGAATTGTACCACCATTGGCGAGACCTCGAATTGTACCACCATTGGAGAAACCTTGAATTGCACCACCATTGGCGAGACCTCGAATTGACTCACACCATTGGCGAGACCTCAAATTGCACTTCCATTGGCGAGACATCAAATTGTACCACTATTGGCGAGATCTCAAATTGTACCACCATTGGCGAGACCTCGAATTGTACCATCATTGGCGAGACCTCGAATTGTACCATCATTGGCGAGACCTCGAATTGTACCACCATTGGCGAGACCTCGAATTGTACCACTATTGGCGAGACCTCGAATTGTACCATAATTGGCGAGACATCGCATTGTACCACCATAGGTGAGAAATCGAATTTTACCATCATTTGTGAGACATCGAATTGTACCACCATTGGCGAGACCTCGAATTGTACCACCATTGGTTAGACATCGAATGGTACCATCATTGGGGAGACATCGAATTGTACCACCATTGGTGAGACATCGAATTGTACCACCATTGGCGAGACATCGAATTGTACCACCATTGGCGAGACCTCGAATTGTACCACCATTGGAGAAACCTTGAATTGCACCACCATTGGCGAGACCTCGAATTGACTCACACCATTGGCGAGACCTCAAATTGCACTTCCATTGGCGAGACATCAAATTGTACCACTATTGGCGAGATCTCAAATTGTACCACCATTGGCGAGACCTCGAATTGTACCATCATTGGCGAGACCTCGAATTGTACCATCATTGGCGAGACCTCGAATTGTACCACTATTGGCGAGACCTCGAATTGTACCATCATTGGCGAGACCTCGAATTGTACCATAATTGGCGAGACATCGCATTGTACCACCATAGGTGAGAAATCTAATTTTACCATCATTTGCGAGACATAAAATTGTACCACCATTGGCGAGACCTCGAATTGTACCACCATTGGTTAGACATCGAATGGTACCATCATTGGGGTGACATCGAATTGTACCACCATTGGTGAGACATCAAATTGTACCACCATTGGCGAGACATCGAATGGTACCACCATTGGCGAGACCTCGAATTCTCCCACCATTGGCGAGACCTCGAATTGTACCACCATTGGCGAGACCTCGAATAATATCACCATTGGAGATACATCGAATTGTACCATCAATGGCGAGACCTCGAATTGTTCCATCATTTGCGAGACCTCGAATTAAACAATCATTGGCGAGATCTCGAATTGAACCACCATTGGCGAGACCTCGAATTGTACCGTCATTGGCGAGACCTCGAAATGAACCACCAGTAGCGAGACATCGAATTGTACCAACATTGACGAGACCTCGAATAGTACCACCATTGAGAGACACCGAATTGTACCACCGGTGGCTTGACCTCGATTAGTCCAACAATTGGCGCGACATTGAATTGTCCCACCATTGGTGAGACCTCGAATTGTACCATCATTGGCGAGACCTCGAATTGTTCCATCATTGGCGAGGCTTCGAATTGTATAACCATTGGAGAGACATCGAATTGTACCAACATTCACGAGACATCGAATCGTACCAACATTGACGAGACATCGAATTGAACCACCAGTGGCGAGACATCGAATTGTACCATCATTGGCGAGACCTAGAACTGTCCCACCATTGGCGAGACCTCGAACTGCCCTACCATTGGCAAGAACTCAAATTGAACCACCATTGGCGTGAACTCAAATTGGACCATCATTGGCGCGACATTGAATTGTACCACCATTAGCGAGGCCTCGAAATGTACCACCATTGGCGAGACCTCGAATTGTACCACCATTGGCGAGACATCAAATTGTACCACCATTTGCGAGACATCGAATTGTACCACCATTGGCGAGACCTCGAATAATATCACCATTGGAGATACATCGAATTGTACCATCAATGGCGACACCTCGAATTGTTCCATCATTGGCGAGACCTCGAATTGTACCATCATTGGCGAGACCTCGAATTGTACCACCATTGGCGAGACCTCGAATTGTACCGTCATTGGCGAGACTTCAAATTGTACCACCATTGGCGAGACATCGAATTGACCTACCATTGGCGAGACCTCAAATTGTACCACCATTGGCAAGACCTCGAATTGAACCACCATTTAGAAACCTCCAATTGTACCACTATTGGGGAGACCTCGAATTGAACCACCTTTGGAGAAACCTCGAATTGTACCACCATTGGCGAGACCTCGAATTGACTCACCATTGGCGAGACCTCAAATTGCACCACCATTGGCGAGACATCAAATTGTACCACCATTGGCGAGACCTCAAATTGTACCATCATTGGCGAGACCTCGAATTGTACCACCATTGGCGAGACCTCGAATTGTAACACCATTGGTTAGACATCGAATGGTACCATCATTGGGGAGACATCGAATTGTACCACCATTGGTGAGACATCAAATTGTACCACCATTGGCGAGACATCGAATTGTACCACCATTGGCGAGACCTCGAATAATATCACCATTGGAGATACATCGAATTGTACCATCAATGGCGACACCTCGAATTGTTCCATCATTGGCGAGACCTCGAATTGACTCACCATTGGTGAGACATAAAATTGTACCACCATTGGCGAGACATCGAATTGTACCACCATTGGCGAGACCTCGAATTCTCCCACCATTGGAGATACATCGAATTGTACCATCTATGGCGAGACCTCGAATTGTTTCATCATTGGCGAGACCTCGAATTGTACCATCATTGGCGAGACATCGAATTGTACCATCATTGGCGAGATCTCGAATTGTACCATCATTGGCGAGACATCGAATTGTACCACCATAGGTGAGAAATCGAATTTTACCATCATTTGTGAGACATCGAATTGTACCGCCATTGGGAAACCTCGAATTGTACCACCATTGGGAAACCTTGAATTGTACCACCATTGGTGCACCTTGAATTTTACCACTATTGGTGCGACCTCGAATTGTCCCACCATTGGCGAGACCTAGAATTGACCGACCGTTGGAGAGACCTCGCATTGACCCGCCATTGGATTCGAAAATGGAGGGCAATTCCAAGGTATGGGATTGTCTATTATTGAAGTGGCATAAGTACGAGTCCTCTTCATACGGCACATTATACCGGCCTTCGTCGACAAACTTCGTTCCCAACATCCATGATTCCCAGCACACCAATAATGTCTGAAGAATAGACCTCCTAAACGAGTTTTATTTTACAACAACCAGTTACAAGAACAAGATGCGTCTCAATTATAGTTAGCTGTAGTCGGCTAACAGGTAACAAGTGCGTGCAGTCATCAGCAAGTGTCCATGAATATTATGGTGCTAAATCTGTCCTTGAGTACGCGACATTAAGTCGGTCTCGTTCGCTGCCATCGAAAATAGCAGATTCTCACAAAAGTTTACAAACAAAATTTCTTTCATAATCCGATCAAGTTAAAAAAATAGTTACATCAATGCTTATAATTATTTTTTCAGACTACTTGATAATATAATATAGGTTCAAACGTACGATTCCATTAGTTTTCCAATGGATTATTTTCTATAAATCAATACGCCAATCAGAAAGTCGGATATAGTATGAAAACAAATAAAAATTAATTACATATAAATAAATAATTCTCATATTCAAAATTTGCTCAAATACATACAGTGTATATATCTATACAGAAAGAGAGCGTATTCTAAATTTGCCTTGAAGAATACAAACATGTTTGTTGTTGAGGTAATTCGCCTGAAAACATTACTTCAACATGGGGGGTCAGTTCGGAAAGTATTACAAATTTAATAATTTTAATATCTGTATCATATTGAATGTCAATCTTTTTACTACCATTTAGATTCCCATTACTACCTCTAACTTAACAATTGTGTTCAGGCGACCAACCTCAAGAAAAATACTGTACAGCAAAATGTCATTACAAAAGAAAACGTGTGCATTATAACACATAAGAATTACATACACAACCGATTACTGTAACATGTTAAAACATTTTTTCAGCCTGTTTACATGACTAGAAATGGTTCAGGTCATCGTTTAAGACTTAAATACAGCATCTAGAGACATGATACGTATCCTGAAAGCTCTGCAGATAGATTCTGTCACCTTTTCTGCTCTATCGGAGTCAGCCATAGTTCTTAAGTACAACAATTAGCCTCGCCATTGTCACAGTTACATATCCAAGGGAGCAAACTCTTTCTAAACTCAATGTACAAAGGACAGAAAATTTAAAAAATGAAAATAATTTTCAATAACATTAACATATTTACTGTGACAGTAGATACACAGCCTGTCTACTTTATCAATTCTACTCCATCTACCTTCTTCAACAGCAAGGTTGTGGCTACAAGTTTTAACGCGAAATCCACCAAGGGGTTTAGGGGAGTATCGTACTGGATAAAAGTTGGTGGGGCAGTTGGCAGGTCCTGACCGCTCTGGTCGGTGTTTCTCTGTGTACTTTTAATACTCCAAAAGCTGGCACGTCTTTACATGTTAAAATTGCCATATTCTCAAACATATTTTGCCATTTTGATTGTTCAAAGATTTGTCATTCAATTAATTGTTTTTTCCTAATATAGTACTGATAACTGCTGATAATCCAAAAAGCCAAAAACATTTTCTATTGCAATTATGCACCGAATATAATGGAAAAACCACCGAATATAATAATTCATGATCTAAGACAGTTCTGGCGTTCCAAAACTATGGACTTTATATACATGTATATGTCTCTGATTTCCTGGAACAGGAGGTCTAAGGGAGATAATCCTTCCATGTTGGTTTGCAGATTATGAGTAATTTCATTTAACTACAATAATAATACTTAAAAAGATTTTTGTAATGCTCTACATCCGCGAACGCTTCTATGTGAGGAATACAACATCCCAGTGTCTTTCATATCTAGAGCTTCTGTATGAAACAAAAATGATAATATGTGTCTCCATACGAACATTGGCATTTTTTCAGAAAAAGTATAAGAAATGTTACACGATAAAACTTCTTTTAAAAGATGTTTAAAATTAAAGTCGAAGCATTTGTGCCGATCAGTATTCTTTGATTTTATGGGGTTATAAAAATAAATTGTTAGGTTACTTTATTTATTTCACATCGATTACGAAACAAGTTACAAAATGTATATAACTTATGCAAATTACTCCCGGTGTATGCTTATGAGGAAAATTAGTGCTATGGAAACCGGAGTGCCCGGAGAAATCTCACGTGATCGGGAAGGTGACCCCAATATTTTTCTCTTCCGTGCCGGTGATCGAACCCCGGCCGGCTATGTGAAAGACGAGTGGCTTAACCACTTCATCGGTCAGTGATCACACGATCATCCAAGGTTTTGTAATAATCTATCTACTACACAGCATCGTACAAATCGCAAACAATATTATTCATTAAATTCAAATGAAATTTAAGTAGCAAAAAAATCTCAAACAAATCCCGAAAAAATGATCAATATGAACTAAAAAATCTACGACACATAAAGTTGGGAGTAAGCTAAACTTGGTAGTGAAGTGCACTGGAGTGCACAAGTAAAGTTAACTCCGGTTCACTAGCTAGTGCACTAGAGTTAACATCGTAGTGCACTAGAGTTAACACTGTAGTGCACTACAGTTCACATCGTAGTGCACAAGATAAAGGAGCCTGATACTCCTACTTATTGCATAAATTGTACATGTACAATCTGTTCATGTATATATTTCATTGAATAGTTTTTAATATCTTTCAATTATTTCAGATGAATTACCAAATGTTCTCTGTATTTAAAAATTAGCATAACTAAGTTAGTATGTAATTAATTAATTTATTATATAAAATGGTTACTTTTATTGGTGTACATTATTATATATGGGTTTCATCTGAGTAATTTAGCTTAATATGAGTTTAATATTATAGTAAAGACCTTAAGCTGCAATATGGCTTGACCACATGCATCTTTTCATTAGATAATTTTTTTCAGAAAATAAATGAGTTTATTTATTTATTAGGATCAAATATTTTATACTTGTTATAATACATTTACTAATAGCTATATTTATTACTAAGATCAAATATTAGGTATTCTAGATATAAATAGCTATATTTATTTTAATTTATTTCATGTATTTAATAAAAAAATTTTGTTTGATTTTATTATTTATTTATTTGAATCATATATCTTTGTTTTTGCCATTCTAGAAATTAACAGCTATATATAATTGTATTTCACATTTAGAATGTCAGATTTTGGCTATTACACTTTTATTATACCCTCATAAGTCGCTTGGTGAATTTTACCTGTACTGGCCAGGCTCCAGGCCTAGGGCAATAACCAAGCTAGGGGTCACCTGCATGTCTTGTCATGCATGACTGCCCCTCACCTAGTCCTCTAATTACCTATGAAGCCAGTTCAATTAACACAAAAATTGTGATTCCTGAAAATACAGGTGAACAGGTGCCCCATGAGTTTTGATTTTTGAAAAGTTACAGAACTTTGCATTTTGTCAAGAGTCAACAATTTAGCTGAAATAAATTAAGTTGAAATTTATCAAAAAGTTCTTATTATTAGTTTCCTTTGTACCCAAATAACTCTGTCAGAGACATACAAATATAGATTTTATATGTCTATGACTCTGTTAATTAATTCTAGCAAGACATTTATATGGTTATTTAACAGCTGTGCGATTGGGACGATCAGTCGAATCAAATTTGCGAAATCATTCCATATGATAAACGGACCACGTTGATGAGTCTAATCATTTAAATCAAATCCTTATTTCTGTTTAAACATATATTTCCACACATGTAATATTACATAATAATATTTGAAATATATTTTGATTGATATATTAAATTTTGATTTATTTCTATATACCGTATATATATATATATGTATAAACATATGAAATCTATATCAAAAGTTGTGTACATTTATTTAAAGATTATTAACTAAAAGTGATGATCATCGACCTGCATGTACATTAGAATGATGTGGAGTGTCGAATATAATTCATGTTGTGTTTTAGTTTTTACACATACATATAAAATACAATATTTTTATCATATACATATCAAGGATTTCTAACTACATACGTGGACATATTCATTATTTAATTGTTATCATATTTAATTGATGTGTAATTGGTACAAAAGTCTGTCACATACACTAATATAGTACTGTACATTGTATATGGGGATACAGGTAATGTCAGGTCTGTCGTTATGGTTACTATGCCTAGGGCCCTTTTCTCCCTATTTCCACATCCCACCACCTGAGGTGACAGCTTACCTGAGATGATCAGTCAGGCGTCACAGGTAAGGTATACCTAATTTTCTTTAACCCCAGGTGGTCCATTGTAGCTAGATATATAGCATGCTGTGACAGCCTCTGTACCTGAATTAGTTCACAGGTACTTAGCTCGCTGACAAAAAAAAATATATATAAGTATCATATTTGCTTCGAGAGATGCAAAATGGCCGGTTTTGTCTCGGGTCACTTGCTCACAGTTCAAATAATCGCTATGAGGACCAACACGGGGATATCCAAGGAGTCGCTAAAGTAAGAAAATAACCTAACTTCTGTTCATGTTTTTGTGAGTAGGTAACATTTTACCGTAAGTACAGCGAAGCAATCGCTACTCATTAGTAATTTTTCAGATAATCGTGTTACGAGCTCGTGTCCGACCAACCAATATTCAGATGTTTTCTGTGAATCGGGGTTGGATTCGGACATTTATCGTGGAGCTACAGACCTGTTTTATACCTCATTTCAAAGATAATTTCATCATCTTCACGATGCTATATGGATTTCAGATATACAACGACAATTTTTTTATGTTACAGTCGTTTGAAATGACTTACCCTAAATTTACGGATTTCGGAGTTCCATACCTTTCTCTTATATATACTTATATATATATATTTTTTGTCAGCAAGCTAAGTACACGTATTAGTTAATAAAGTCTAACTGACCCCATGTGGTTTTGTTTCATATAATAATAATTACTTACATAATATATACTAATAATAATAAAAATACTGTTAGAGGTATCTTCATGATTCCAACTGTTCCGAAATCAGAATGATTTTTTAGTGTTCCAGCAAAATTAATGTATTTTGTTTTTCTTACTTTTTTGAGAAAATCAACTTTTTAAGTCCCTGTTCCCCCGATGCAAAAATTCACTTGGAAGGTCGTTATCACTACGTGTTGATTCCGGTTGAAAACAAGCGTTCTGACGCCCTTCGAATTTGCGAATTCAAACACAACAAAAGTAGCGGAACAATATCAATAAACCAGATATTTTCAGCACTAATATCGAGATTAATTAGGCATAGAACTCGATACCAGGTAATAAGAATTTTCTGTAACAGTTGCGAAATGAAAATATTGCGATGTGAGTAAATAAATGATTAATTTCTTTATTCTGATTACCATTTCTAAATTTGACGATTTGATCCCGAACATTCCAATGACGTCACTTTTTAATCCTCTATGAGCCCGGGTGATTCGATCTTGCAAGCTGACGTTTTGAAGGATTGAATAAGCATTCATTTGTGGTATTATGGTGGCAATTTGCACTCATATACAGCTTAACATAGTTTAAAATAATAGTGTTACTTTATCTTGAAACATTTCATTATTTAAACTTCACTTTGACAAAAAGAAACAGTAGGCCTACGTAGGCTGCAATGTAAATCTTACAGCGTTTGTGGATACAATGCGTTTAGTAGATGAAATTCATGAAATATTGCACAAAAACATCATTAAAATGCTTCTGAAACATATAATTAATGATTTAAATTGAATATGTTTGACACTGTGTGTAAAAAATCTAGTTTGGTCATTCGTCGTCGAAAACCGATGAAACCGCGGTACCACTGGGTTGCGAGCAGCTATCGTGATTTTTTCGTATTTTTTTTTTATTCATTAAAAAGAGATCTTTGAAGACTTAAGACTATATCTAGTCCTAAAGGTTTCGGCAATAACATTCATTTTTTATATTTGAGTTGAGTGCATCAAATCGGATCTGTTTCCGACATCGACTGTGCATTTGCAGAGTGAGACTGTTTTTGACCTACCTCTGAAAGTAATTTACAAGTACATTGTACATAATCCAAATTGGTGATGGAAACCACTACATGTAGTTAACGCACCGTGTTTACCTCTCATATGTGGTGTCTATTAAAATATAGGACTCTTGTAATTATTAACTTACATTATATATAATAATAATAATAAAAATACTGTAATAGATATCTTCATAATTAAAATTGTTCTGAAATCAGAATGATTTTTTAAGTGTTCCAGCTAAATTAATGTAGTGTAACTTACTTACTTTTGGAGAAAATCGACTTTTTGTGTTCCTATTTTCCTAATGCAAATATTCACTGTTGTCCTACTTGGAAGGTCTTTATCACTTCGGTGTTTATTCCCGTTGAAAACAAGCGTTCTGACGCCCTTCGCGGGTTAAGTCCATTTTACGAATTTTAAATCAACAAAAGAAGCGGGAAAATATCAAGAAACAATGCATTTTCAGCACTAATATCGACATTAGTCGGGCACAGAACTCGATACCGGATAATAAGAGTTTCCTGTAATAGTTGCAATAGGAAAATATTACGATGTCAGTAAATAAATGCTTAATTTCTTTCGTTTGATTCAATTTCTAAATTTGATGACTTGATCCCGAACATTCCAGTGACGTCACTTTTAGTAGGAATGAATGAAACGGCAGGCAGTCCCGCCAAACAGTGACGTCACAATCACCAGAATGACGTCGCTTACATATTCCCACGGTAGTAAAAAGGAGTACACACTCATTCGGTTTAGTGAATGCATCTTTTCTTGATCATCAAAGAAGCGTTTCGCTTTGAGCAAAATCGTGTAAATAACAGGCAATTTGCTTTCGTTTTGAATACCATCTTCTGTATATACAATGAAAAAATTGCAAGATAAACGGAATACACGGTCACTATCTTACAATACAAGTTTTATTTTGGTGCCGACAGGGAAAACCGAGATGACTCGGCAAAACTTCCTCATCTCATCTCATCGCACAATCGATAGCAGTATCGATATTGATTATAGCAAAACAAAAATTCCAACGTTGGAAATATTGCAAGTACATTAATTATTTACATAAACAAGTAATTAGAATAATCATTTATTTCATCTAGACTAAATAATTTGCAAATCCCATACACCGCCTGCAAGGAAACGTCCTTTGCCTATCGCTACCCACGATGCTCTCGATCGTGGTCTTATTTTATGCAACTTTTCATGGGATATTAAATCTAGATTTATCTGTTTTCGACAGTTAAATTTCTATGAACATGTGTAAAACAAGCAGTCTCAACTGCTATTCCGAGACCGTAAAATGCAATCTTGGTCACCTCAGCCAAAACACAGGGGCACGCAAATTATAACAGAAACGTTTACTAGTAATTTGATATGTATGTCATTTAAAAGTATTGGAGACCTTTTGATATGCACGTGTATATCATGACGTTTCAAGTGGCTGTCCTTTTTTTATTGGTGAAAAATGAAATATACATATATATATGTTATAAAATTCGGTTTGCTTTTTTATTGTCATTACTGTTATGTACACTGTATATGATATTTAAACGAAAACACAGATTTTACCTAAGAAGCCAATGATATATATAATGTAAGTATCGGTTAGCTTGTTAACTTACATTATATATAATAATAATAATAAAAATACTGTAAAAGATATCTTCATAATTCCAATTGTTTTGAAATATTTCCTGAACGAATAGGAAAATATTAACGATTTCAGTAAATAAATGCTTAATTTCTTTCGCTTGATTCAATTTTAAATTTGATGACTTGATCCAGAACATTCCAGTAAAGTAAATGAATGAAACGGCAGTCTCGCCAAACAGTGACGTCACAATTGACGTCGCTTACATATTCCCACGGTAGCAAAATCGACACACTCATTCTGTTTAGTGAATGCATTCTTTTCTTGATCATCAAAGAAGCGTTTCGCCTTGAGCGTAATTGTGTAAATAACAGGCAATTTGCTTTCGTTTTGAATACCATCTTCTGTATGCATAATGAAAAAAATACAGGATTAACAGAATACACGGTCACTATCTTACAATACAAGTTTTATTTTGGTGTCGACAGGGAAAACCGAGATGACTCGGCAAAACCTCCTCATCTCATCTCATCGCACAAACGAAACCAGCATCGATATTAATTGTAGCAAAATGAAAATGTCCAACGTTGGAAATATTGCAAGTACATTCATTATTTACATACACCAGTAATTAGAATAATCATTTATTTCATCTAGACTAAATAATTTGCAAATCCCACACATCGCTTCCAAGGCGACGTCCTTGGCCTATCGCTACCCACGCATCCTCGATATTCCAGGGGTTCCGATCACTTACGATGCCCCCCCTCTACACCCCCTGGACTATATCTCGAAAGTCGTGTAAGTCAATCAGGAATATAACAGGTAAGTTAGTCGTTATAAAGATCCAGTCCGATACACATCAAAACTCATGTGCTGTGGCAAGCGTCTACGGATTAGCGCCTGGTGAGTCTGAGTCTCTGTATATCTTGGCATATGCGTGCCCCACAAGGGGGGGGCGTGGCGGCTCAGTAGTCTTCAAAAGGGAATCTTGCTGGCCATCGAAATGTTTTTTTTCCCCGGTCTGTAGCTGCCTTCAAATTTCACTATGAGAATAGTCCCCCAGTGGTGTGATAGAGATCGTAAGCTGGCGTGTGCGTAAGGACACCCCTGTAGTATCGAGGATGCTACCCAAGCGATGCTCCTCGACCGTGGTCTTATATTATGTAAATTTTCATGGGATATTAAATCTAGATTTATCTGTTTTCGACAGTTAAATTTCTATGAACATGTGTAAAACAAGCAGTCTCAACTGCTATTCCGAGACCGTTAATGCAATCTTGGTCACCTCAGCCACAGGGGCACGCAAATTATGACAGAAACGTTTACTAGTAAATTGATATGTATGTCATTTAAAAGTATTGGAGACCTTTTGATATCCACGTGTAAACTATATATGTTATAAAATTCGGTGAGCTTTTTATTGTCATTATTGTTATATACACTGTATGTGATATTTAAACGAAAACACATGTTTTACCTAAGAAGCCAATGATATATATAATGTAAGTATCGGTTAGCTTGTAATAATAATAATAATAATAAACTTACAGCTACTTTTTATCAAAATACGCCTATTCTTTTAATTGAGAATAATTGTTATAATATTGTTTTTTTCCCCTCAAAATGAAGGTAATGTATTCACATTGTTTTGTATCTTGTTTTTATTTTATTTATATTTTTTGAGGAGATGGAGAGGGGTTTATTAATTATGTACTAATTAGTTAAATTTATACTACATGTACATGGACATGGACATGAACATGTATATATGTGTATTCCAAACATGCTTCGAGACAATACCCCTTGGGCTCCTTTACACCCCAGCCCCACCCCAAACCTACCTAGCTACATGTATATTGTATATGTATTTCGCAACTCTGACACTTATTCTGCCCTATGGACATTGTTTTACCTGAAATTTAACTAACATGCTGGCTCAGTTATACATATACGACCATCATACATACTAGTCCAAGAAAAGGATGTGATTACGTGAATGAACGTGTAAAATCAGATATTTAGATAATATATTGTATAAATTTCTGGTAAAACCTATAAACTAGCTAGAAAAAATGTAGCTTTATGAACACTGTATCTAAAAAACACAAATTATTTAATTGACAATTTTAATTGTCCATGCACACTCTTGGCATTACTTTCATCCCCCATATTACAATTCAATGTTAGTAATTGTAAGGATCCATATAGTATCCGGAAAATTCATTCATTTATTTATTTCAAAATGAATATAAGTTATACCACATTTGAATATACTTGTATTTGTAAGATTATACTGGAACATGTGTGTATCACGTATAGGCACTGTAAAACTGAAGTGCACTACGTAGTGCACTAGAGTTAACATTGTAGTGCACTAGAGTTAACATTGTAGTGCACTAGAGTTAACACTGTAGTGAACTGGAGTTCACATCGCAGTGCACTCTAGTGCACTACAATGTTTAGTCTAGTGCACTACGTTGTTCACTACGTGTGCACTACAAAGTGCACTAGATACCAAGTTTAGTTTGCTCCCAACTGTATATGCATATGGGGAAAAGGAGAGAAACAATGATGGTATCAAAATGATAGGTATTCGGAGTAAACAACCTATGTATATTTTAATGTTTATCTAGTTATAATTATCTTCTTCTTCGGTGATAATGACAAACATTCAAGATGAAGTTTATATGTCATGCGCTGTTATTTTTTTTAAGTTGTTTTGGTGGAATGTGAGTGCTAACTGTTAGATATATATACGTGACCGGGATACATGGAACATACATGTATGTAGATTTGAAGGAGACCGCGATCTCTGAAGAGATGGTAGTCTGTGGTAGGCAGTTCCAATTACAGATAGTTTGTTGGGGAAAGGAAAACTTATATAAATCTTTTTGGTTAGAATTTGCATGAAAGAGTTTGATGTATCATTACAGTTCGTTATTCCCATAATAGATCTACAAGACATTTACACGTGCATATCTTGTATTATGTTATGATTAATGCGTTTTAGAGATGTCATTTAAAGTCATATGCGAATTCATCTCTACATATTACGTGTCAACAATAAAATATCATTGAATGTAATAATTTAATCAACTGTTAGGCAACACTAACCATAACGTTCATTTAGCATATTAGGCCTACCTTACTCTATCCGGCGACTTTATTTCTAATTACTATTCATGTTGAGCTTTCTGCTATTTAATCTTATTACGGGACACAGTCTACCATTGACCACTTCCATAATAAACATAGCAACAAGGAAGGCTCTGTTTATTTTTTCTCTTGCTTAAGCGGCTTTTTTGTACGGTCACGTGACTTACTACAGGGCAGAGGAGTGCACCGGCTAGAACACAGCACCCGGCAGCTTGCCGTTAATTCCGCTAAACATGGTGCCCCCGTCGTGGAATATTACCAATGTGGATGACATAGAACAGATACATGGCTACTATGTGATGCTGACTACGGTGATTTTCTTTATAGGAATTAATATCGCCATAACTAAACTTGGTACCCCAAAGCGAGTTCGCGAAGACCCGTGGCGATGGAAGAACATCGTTATTTCCTGGATGCATGCGCTATTTTGCAGTATATGGGATATTTCATGGTAAATGTGATATATTTGGTGCTGTGCTTTATGTTATGTTTGTGTGTTGTCCCCGACAAGAAGATGAAATTAGACATGATTCATCATGTAGGTGTTTGGAAAACCTATGTCGCTTATATCAAACAAAAATGGTTATTTAGCATTTATCATAAATATTTCTTATAAGATATTATAGCCTTGTTAAAACTAACACTTCAATTAATAGGTATCTATTTTGAGCTATAATTAGAATAATGTATGCATTGCCTTGAAAACTACTTGGATTCAATAGATGAAAAGAAAAATAGATGAAAAGAAAAATTAGGCCTATTGCACACCAAATATAAACAGGTCGGGGAAAACCACTAACTTGCGTATTATACGCAAACTACAGTATTTTACCCAATTGGAGTATGATTTTGTTACTAAAAATAGCCTAAATCTCTGACATCTCTACTTTTGTTATACTTTTCAAAAAAAATCGCATTAATACATGCCAAGATAAACTTTAAAGTGCAATTTACTAAAATTTGTGCAACAGTTAGGAACTTGATGCAACTTTTCTCAAAGTAATGCATCTATTTTCAAGACTTTCTGACATGCAAATGAATCTGAAATTTGCATTTGTGTACTGTTTCATTGTTAAATAAATGCGATTTGTGAAAGTATTTGGGAAAAGGAATGTGGGACTAATAGACGGTAAATAGTTCTCTTTACCCACGTCGTTTTGGGATCTCGAAATACCGTATTGGGGTATAATACTCTAGTTTGCGTATAATATGCAAGTTCGTGGTTTTTCCTGACCTGATACATATGCTACCAGTAGTCATGAAGGAACAGTAGTCGTGATTTGGAGGGAAAAAAAAATTGTTTGCATCTCATGTCATGAATAACATTACTTCCACGTAAACAAAACAACACAATCATGAAGTATTCGTCAGCAGCTCCAGACATTCGTAAATCTGGACACACGTAGAACATGCATATATTAAATCATGACTACTGTTCCGTCACGACTACTGGTTGGGTTCCAGTAAATAGTTTAATACTATAACCATTACCACTCAGTTATGCATATATCTTCAACTGAATTGGCTCAATGTCATGATAAATAATCCAGAGGTTCCGGGACGGGGTTTAAGCTTTTATCCCTATTAGAGGCATTGAATAAAATAGATTCTGCATATACATGCTTTGTCTCCAATTTGCAGGGACACATATTGAGAAATAATAGTTATTATCAAGGATTTATAAGCGATAAGGATTTGTCATTGTCTCTTTACACTACTAAACACCAAGTGAGACGCCTATGAACCGGGAATAGAAACCATTTTTCTCAACAAATACTTGTCTTATTGAGTCAAAAGAAACACCTATGTTAAGTTTATGAAATTTCACAATGTTTAGTACTTGCTTTAAGGACGGAATATTTAGAAGAAATGTCTTCAATTTTCGCTTCAAAAATATGACAGCTCATAAAATGACAGTCCGCATCAGAAAGTAAGATGATAAGCCTAGCTTGCATCAAAGGTTGCGCCTGTGGATATCAAAGGAAAATCAGCCGTCACCTCATATCACAGTCAGTGCACAAACACAAAAGCTCTTGCACTGTATTCGTCCAAAACCCAGAGAGACAAATCCTTCTCACTTATGAATTCTTGTTACTATACACTTTTTTATACTTGTGAAACTATCTTTTTGGGTCCACCAACTTGTAAAAGGTAAGGATGACCTTCAACCATTGTGCTTCGTCGTCCCCATGTGCCGTCTGACAGTAAAATCTTACCAATTTTTCACACTTTTCACATTTCAAATTTGATCCCAGGTTGATTCAAAATCTCAAGTTCTATTATTGCATTTTAGCTGAAGTTTGAGTGAATTGATCCTATCATTGTCCCAACCAAGTGTTAATTTTGTTATTTTTCGGACTGATATGAAATCAATGATTGTCGCTTGAATACACGCTTTGAACTAAATAAGTTTAATTGACATTATTTCAGTCAAGGAAGGGCATCCAAAGAAGTGTTGTTCTTTGACCCTCCAAAAAACATTATCCTATGTATGTCCAGTAGCAATATTTCAGTGTAGTTTCGTATCCAGATATAACCTGAGAGTTTTTGTGTTTATGTTTCAGTGTAGTGTTGTATCCAGATATAACCTGAGAGTTTTTGTGTTTATGTTTCAGTGTAGTGTTGTATCCAGATATAACCTGAGAGTTTTTGTGTTTATGTTTCAGTGTAGTGTTGTATCCAGATACAAACTGAGAGTTTTTATGTACCCTGAGTGTGTTTTTATGTTTCAGTGTAGTGTTGTATCCAGATATAAACTGAGAGTTTTTGTGTTTGTGTTTCAGTATAGTGTTGTATAAAGATATAACCTGAGAGTTTTTGTGTTTATGTTTCAGTGTAGTGTTGTATCCAGATATAACCTGAGAGTTTTTGTGTTTATGTTTCAGTATAGTGTTGTATAAAGATATAACCTGAGAGTTTTTGTGTTTATGTTTCAGTGTAGTGTTGTATCCAGATATAACCTGAGAGTTTTTTGTGTTTATGTTTCAGTATAGTGTTGTATCCAGATATAACCTGAGAGTTTTTGTGTTTTGTTTCAGTGTAGTGTTGTATGATATAACCATGATATAAGATATAACCTGAGAGTTTTTGTGTTTATATGTTTCAGTATAGTGTTGTATAAAGATATAACCTGAGTGTTTTTGTGTTTATGTTTCAGTATAGTGTTGTAATAAAGATATAACCTGAGAGTTTTTGTGTTTATGTTTCAGTGTATAGTGTTGTAAAGATATAACCTGAGTGTTTTTGTGTTGTTTATGTTTCAGTATAGTGTTGTATCCAGAACTACTAGATGACCTGGTTGTTAATATAAATTACTTCTCCTTTCTCATGATTCCATTTTCAACAGGTAAGAGTTCAGCAATTCTAAATGTTCACCTTTTAAAAACTATTTTTATCATTTATTTTGATTTAAATATATTCTTATAACCTGTTTGTTGATGATCTGGTGAAAATTATCAGGCTTTAAAAGGAATTTAGAATTTTTTCATTTTTTAATTTAACAAAATAAATTTTGTCTCTTAACATTTCTAAAAACAAATCTGACAGAAACATGATATGAAGGTTCTGTTTCATTTCATAGTTATGATGAAATTTCATGTGAAATAGATATCTATCGTCTTAAATATGTTTAGCTGTAATTTTTAGATAATTGTCTGAATAATTAAATACATGTAATTATTTTAAGTATCTCGGGTTTTCTATTTTTCAGGGTATTTCTTTTATGATAGCATAGATATGCTGATCAACAAGAAATTACGACAAAACTGGGAGGTGACTGTGCATCATATAGCTGTAAGTATTAATGTATACCAATGTAGACAACTGTAAAGATTACCTCCCTTGTGCCATTCTTTATATGGTATAACATACTAGTCCCCTAATTGGATCCATTCCTGATATTCCAGGGGTTACTATCACTGTCATTATAGCCACCCTAGACTATATCATTAGACATAGGGAGACTGAAGGCTGTAGTCTCTGAGCGACAACAGATGAGACAGATAGTTCGAGCCTTTGATGTATATAAAGAGAGTTAGAGTAATATGAGCAAATGATCGTAACCCCTAGGCTAAGTTTTGAGGATGCTCTGGGTAACAAGTGGTAGCCACAGTGGCCTTGTGATTTGCCAGTAACACTGCATAATGATAGACAAGGGAGGTAATTTATGAATATCCAAATATAAGTGAACTAACTCATTTTTAGCCCACCATCATCAGATGGTGGGCTATTCAAATCGCCTTTCGTCCGTGGTCCTTCGTCCGTCCGTTAGCAATTCTTGGTACCGCTATTTCTCAGAAAGTACTAAAGGAATCTTTTCAAATTTCATATGTAGGTTCCCCTAGGACCCTAGTTGTGCATATTGCATTTTGGGACCGATCGGTCAACAAGATGACCACCAGGCGGCCATCTTTGATTTTGATAGCTAAAGTTTGTTACCGCTATTTCTCAGAAAGTACTGAAGGGATCTTTCTCAAATTTCACATGTAGGTTGCCCTAGGACCCTAGTTGTGCATATTTCATTTTGGATCTTGGATTTTGGTAGTTGAAGTTTGTTACCACTATTTCTCAGAAAGTGTTGAAGGGATCTCTCTCAAATTCCATATATAGGTTCCCCTTGGGCTCTAGTTGTGCATATTGAAATTTGAGACTGATCGGTCAACAAGATGGCGGCTGGTCGGCCATCTTGGATTTAGATAATTAATGTTACCGCTATTTCTCAGAAAGTACTGAAGGGATCTCTCTCAAATTTCATATGTAGGTTCCCCTAGGGCCCTAGTTGTGTATATTGCATTTTGGGACATATCGGTCAACAAGATGGCCACCTGGCCGCCATCTTGGATTTTGATAGTAACCCCTATTCGTCAGAAATTACTGAAGGGATCTTTCTCAAATTTCACATGTAAGTTCCCCTAGGACCCTAGTTGTGCATATTTCATTTTGGGACCGATCTGGTAACAAGATTGCCGACCGGCGGCCATCTTGGATTTTGGTAGTTGAAGTTTGTTACCACTATTTCTCAGAAAGTATTGAAGGGATCTCTCTCAAATTCCATACATAGGTTCCCCTTGGGCCCTAGTTGTGCATAATGCATTTTGAGACTGATAGGTCAACAGGATGGCTGACAGTCCGCCATCTTGGATTTAGATAATTAAAGTTTGTTACTGCTACTTCTCAGAAAGTACTGAAGGGATCTGTCTCAAATTTCGTATGTAGCTTCCCCTAGGGCCCTAGTTGTGTATATTACATTTTGGGACTTATCGATCAACAAGATGGCCACCTGGCCGCCATCTTGGATTTTGATAGTTACCGCTATTTGTCAGAAATTACTGAAGGGATAGTACCTTTGGGACTAATCTGTCAACAAGATGGCCAAGCGGCCGCCATCTTGGATTTCACCACTGTTTCTCAGAAAGTTATGAAGGGATCTGTCTTAAATTTCATATGTAGGATGTTTGAAAAAGTTTAAAAAGCAGGGAAAAGATCCCTCTTCCCATTGTCAGATATAGATCATTCTTTGGTGGGCGCCAAGATCCCTCTGGGTTCTCTTATTTGGAAATTTGAGTTAGATAAAATGTGATAGTATTTCTTTTGTGAAAATCAGTCTTTTCTGTAAAATGTGTCTTTTATATATTCAGTCTAGTTGCAAGTGACGATAAGATTAAAAAATGTGTCTGTTTATATATAGAGTAGAAACCATTTGTTTGTAATAAAGATTTGTGTGTTTTTCAGGTGGCTTCCATGTTTTGGTATAATTTCCACGAGAAGATTTGTGTTGCCTATAATATTGTGGCACTAACGGCAGAGATAAATAGCTTCTTCCTGCATTCACGGAAGTTAGTACAGATGTTGAGAATAGATTATAATTCTGCTTTCTATAAACTGGTGTGTATCCTAAATATTGTGTCCTTTATGATATTTCGCGGCTATTCTAACGGAAGAATCTTGCTTGGAATGTACATGGATATCAACAGAGTCCCAACGTCGTATTACATAGGTCTGACAATGTCCATGATTTGTATGACTCTTATTAATGTGGTTCTATTTTGGAGGTTATTGAAAAGTGACTTTCTCCGTAAACGTGTAAAACAAACAGGAAACTCAAATGTCAAACCAATCAATGCAGAGAGAAATATGAACGGTGATCGTCACATGACACATACGAAAATAGAATAATGTAGAAATTTCAATTTAAGGAGTAGAATTTAAATGTGCAGATCTGTGATTAAAGTTACGAGTGAATATGAGGCATTGAAGATTTTGAAGTATTTTATGTAAATTTAGTGTCAGTAAGTTATGTTAAGTAAACGAAGAGGTCTACTTGCAATTGTTCCAGTATAACAAAAGATTTACGAAAACACCAGACATAATTGAGATCATCCTCGATACTCTAGAGGTTTCTATCACTGATGTTACATCCCTCCCTATACTACTTAATAGCAACCTTTGGAGTATCGAGGATGAATTGAGATTTGTATTATCAACCATTGTTGTCATTGTTTGCTGTGATTTTACGTCTGAACAAAGTAGTATTAATATCATGTAATAACCAATTTTCCAATACCAGAACAAGATATATAAGGAATAAAAAGAATGATTAGATACTTGGAGATATCAAAGATTCAAGTATAAAATATGTGTAAAGGAGAAAGATGTAATTTTCTTTGTTAGATTGATAACCAAGTGTTTCAGTTGTTTTCTTGTCAATGTAAACTTTCAGAATTAAGAATACAATATAGGTTGTCATAATTTTATGATTTTTGTACAGGAATCTAAAGTCAATCATTTGTAATAAAAAATGCAGGATTTGAAAAAGTTTAAGATAAAGTAGAGTAGAGTTAATTTAGTTTAAAAGGCTATGTTTTTATGTGTGTTTTAATAGATTTTTTACTGTAATATGAATTACACTTGTAATTGTAACAAGGTCGAGATAAATTTAAAGTCAGTAGAATTTAATACTACTAAATCAGAGGATTAATATACATGCTTAAATACATTCTTGATATTCCAAGGATTATTTTCGCTGTCAATATAAGAGTGATTTCTTGTAGCACCAAAATTATTTTAGTTTCATTATGTTAAAAAATTCCTTTACACAAGATCTTATAAAAGAAATTCTTTTCTGTGGCAATTTATCCTGCTATGTCTTTCATTTGTTGTACATTACATTCAAAACCATGACAATATTTTGTTATTACCAATCTACTGTTGTCAGCCATAAGTAAATCATTACCACCCCAATTCACTTTGGAATGGGTCTGATTTCTATTTGCATAATTTTTATTATAATAGTTGTGTTGAATTCACACTTGTATATTGATAAGTATATAATTAAGTTTAATACAAAGAAGCAATCGTTATATAATGCTGTTTGATATATTTGACATGAAACTTTAGTTATTTGCCCTTTTTGTACAGAATTGAGATGAGATTTATCTCCCCTTAACCATAATGTCGTTTCTTAGACAGCGTTAATTATTTGAGTAATGAGTCTACAAAAAAGACACCAGGCTTATCAAACATAAAAGACTTGCTTAAAACCTTTGATTATTTTATTTTTGGAAAATATTGAATAATTGAAATAAAATAAAAAGTACAAGTAGTTGAGGAATCTTGAAGTTAAATCATTTGGTGATAACAGAAGCATATATTACAATATGTATACATGTTTCTGGTGATATCAGCTTTGATTGATTTACTTTTCTCAGACTATTTAAAACCAAGAAGGAACAGCTGAATGTACAAAGGTCTTTGATTTTACAGTATAATACATGCAGGAATTTTATGAGGAAACACAGTACACTTTATTATTAACCAGTTGGTGAAAGCAGGTTTATTAATCAAGGTAACTGTGTATTAGTGAAAGCAAGTTTATTAGGTAATGACTTAGATAAAATTAAGGGTAAAAGTTGTATAACATGTACCCAATTTCCTTCAATTTTAAAGACAATAATTGAAATAAGCTAAACTAATCCTCATAGCTGTACTACTAATACATTTGTAGTTTATTGTAGTATAGAGAGTAAACAAATGTAAACACTGAATTTTTTTCCTGGAATCGGCTTTGCATATATATTTGTTGCCTGTAATTATTTTGAGCTCCTGCATATAACATAAAGATGTGTTTTGGATTTCTTTGACATTTTATGCGAAGACATGGACAGTGAGGATAGATATCTCATTTGAGTTGATACTGTCCCTGTTCTGTGATCAATCATAGGGTTAGTATGTTTGAGGCACTGTTAACATCATATTTTATTTCTTTCTATTTACAAACATTGAAATTTTTGAATACGATTTGTTGTATATATGTTGGTTGATTGTAAACATCTGAACAACACCGAGTTATTGTCTGGTTTATAAGATTGACTTGTGTTGTCGTTGTTTGATGCAAAACCCAGTCTTTGATTACTGGACAAACATACAAGTATCATTAAGGACTAAACTTGTCTCGATTGTCACTATTTATTGGCATGTTGATATTTGAAAATGAAAGATTGGAATGAAAACAAAAGGACTATATATGTATGGTCTTGAACCCCAAATTCAATACTTTTTAATTTAATTAGGTGTTTAGAAATTTAAAAACATTGTATTTGAAATATTAAAAGCAAGTCTGATATGTTTGTAATGTAGTTTCTTTGTTATCAAAATTAAACGTTTGTCATAGTAATCATTGAAAATACACATTGATATATAAATTTGAAAAGAAATAAGATCAAATTCAACATTTTTTATTGTTTTTTTCACAATAAACCATATTCTTGAGCAAACCTTCTATTTGATAAAAGATATGTATGCATATGATGTCTAGATGAAAACAGTATATACTGACATTATTTTCATATTTGTATAATTGATGCATACATTTAGGGTAGTTGTCATGGTAAGTATATCTGTACATCACAATTCTACCAATTGCATCAGGGACGTAGTAAATACTTGGATGGCATCAGTTGAATCATTTGGGCAGATGGAGTGTCCAGACCTGTTGAAGTGAGAGTTAACTGTAAATAAGGGTGCAGTCCTGTGAGAGCTAGCTGTATAGTGTTGTTGGTATATAATTATAGTGTCCTGAATGTAGTGAATGTTTAAGAAATAAGTATTTTTTTTGTATTCTGATTTACAGTTGTTGATAGATCTATTTTCTAGATGTAAAGATATAGTCATATGTGTTCTATTGATGTAGAATTAGAGAATGAAACTTATTGTATCTATTTAACTAAATCTTTTTGTACAAACTTACCAGTAAATTATATATTGCTATATATTATATATATAAATATGCGTGCTTTATTAATGTCTTTGTTGATCATCTGCTAATAACCATATTTTCATTGTTATTTAAGATTCATGTATAACAAACCATTTTTCTGTGACATGTTTTGTAAACCTGAGAAATCACACTCCATTATACTTTCAATCATATCTTTTTTTTGTGTTAGATTCGAAGAGATGTACCATTTGATGAAAAAATATTCCTTTTTTGACACTTACATGTAGTACATATATATAAGGAAATAATTTTCATTGTAAAATATTTTTGTGCCAGGTTACTGAAATTAGATGGACAATTAGGTATGTACTAATGCATTTAATATTTGTTCATATTTCAGATGATAATTAAACTAATTAAAGGGGTAATCATAGTTTTCATTGTATACTGAACAGGAAAAAAAATGGAACAAAAATCCTTGTAAATTAGGTTTCTCGTGACAGATTGCATGTAATTATCATAATTGGATAAAAAAAATTGTCCAGTTATAGGTTTTGAAATAAATTATTTTTAAGGAATGTATTATATATTTAGTATATATAAGATGTATAATATATTTTATCAAGTACACATAAGATGACTGTTTTTTTTGTGACTGCACAATTATGACATCCTCTTGAAATATAAAAGAAAATGCTGTTAATTTATATTTATCATTTACGTTTGTTACCTTGAGTTTTTGATTATTTTTTTTTATAATTTCCTTTAGGGATTAGTTTTAGCCTATGAAACAAGGTTTTCTCAACAGAAATCTCAGTCAGAAGTTCATTTGATCAAGATGTGACCTTCTACATTGTTTCATTGTAAAACATGCAAGACAACAAATCAAATTTTGCCTTGTCAGAGTAGTAAAATAAAAATGCCTTATCACTTAATAGATTGATTGAGTTTAATGTAAACCAATAAAGTTTGGCCTTGCTGATTTATTAACTAATCAGATTTCTCCTATAATAGATCTATTTTCTAGATGTAAAGATATAGTCATATGTGTTCTATTGATGTAGAATTAGAGAATGAAACTTATTGTATCTATTTAACTAAATCTTTTTGTACAAACTTACCAGTAAATTATATATTGCTATATATTATATATATAAATATGCGTGCTTTATTAATGTCTTTGTTGATCATCTGCTAATAACCATATTTTCATTGTTATTTAAGATTCATGTATAACAAACCATTTTTCTGTGACATGTTTTGTAAACCTGAGAAATCACACTCCATTATACTTTCAATCATATCTTTTTTTTGTGTTAGATTCGAAGAGATGTACCATTTGATGAAAAAATATTCCTTTTTTGACACTTACATGTAGTACATATATAAGGAAATAATTTTCATTGTAAAATATTTTTGTGCCAGGTTACTGAAATTAGATGGACAATTAGGTATGTACTAATGCATTTAATATTTGTTCATATTTCAGATGATAATTAAACTAATTAAAGGGGTAATCATAGTTTTCATTGTATACTGAACAGGAAAAAAATGGAACAAAAATCCTTGTAAATTAGGTTTCTCGTGACAGATTGCATGTAATTATCATAATTGGATAAAAAAAATTGTCCAGTTATAGGTTTTGAAATAAATTATTTTTAAGGAATGTATTATATATTTAGTATATATAAGATGTATAATATATTTTATCAAGTACACATAAGATGACTGTTTTTTTTGTGACTGCACAATTATGACATCCTCTTCAAATATAAAAGAAAATGCTGTTAATTTATATTTATCATTTACGTTTGTTACCTTGAGTTTTTGATTATTTTTTTTTATAATTTCCTTTAGGGATTAGTTTTAGCCTATGAACAAGGTTTTCTCAACAGAAATCTCAGTCAGAAGTTCATTTGATCAAGATGTGACCTTCTTCATTGTTTCATTGTAAAACATGCGAGACAACAAATCAAATTTTGCCTTGTCAGAGTAGTAAAATAAAAATGCCTTATCACTTAATAGATTGATTGAGTTTAATGTAAACCAATAAAGTTTGGCCTTGCTGATTTATTAAGTAATCAGATTTCTCCTATAATTCCATTATCTGTTAGATTAGTCTTTCATGTATGTCTATTGGTATGGATATGTATAAATCAAATCCAATTTGTCTGATTGATTCTTCATTTAATGACAAATAAATAGATAAAAATACAGAGACATTTGATATCCTACCTGTGTAAGTAATACCGGGATCATCAATACATACTGTTAAAGACATTGATTTTCAAATAAAAGATGAAAGGTCGGTAGTTACCTCCTGTGGGTTCCAGCTATGTCTGGAATAATTAAATTCTCAACAACTGGTGATATTCATATCCTTTTTCTATTTTAAGTAGAAAGGAACTCGCTATAATTATTTTCATGAATCCTACCTTCGTAAAATGAATCAAACATAAGATATGATAAATTCCTTGTCGAAGCATAATGTAAGATTTAATAAATCAAAAGTGAGCTCAGGTATTAATTGTTATGTTTCATGGGGTCTTTGATTAGATACCCGGTGAATCGTTTATCTTTTCTAGTAAAGTTAAGCATATATCCATAATAATTAAATCTAAGCGGCGCACGAAAAATATATTTCTGACCATTATTCATTTCCTTTTAACAAAGCCGATTGGAATGAAGGCATGTGCCACATTTTTTAGATAAAAATCATATATATAACGTGCTTCAGGTGTTTAAGTTTGGGCATAATCTAATAATGTACAAATAGACAAGTTTGCCTATGTTAAGCCAACCATATTGCCAAAATGTATGCATTTCCCACATTTATGATCCAATGTACTCTACAGATTGTCAGTTTAGTATTACTTTTTGATGAATATTGTAATTGATAAATGGACCAATCAGTTGTCCATCAATCACATCTGTTTTCTGTCATTGAAGAGAAATAATTTAATTTTTTAATGAGTATCACACAATCATATTTATACTTTGGTTAATTGATTTTTATTGTGTGAAATTATTACAAGAGATAAATAGAGAGTAGATCATTGACCACATATTATTCGTACTATATTTACCCCCCCCCCCCTATCCCCTCTTAAGAAATACAAAAAATCAAAATCTTTTGAAAACATTATTGTAAAATGTAATGGAAATTTTCTTGCCCAGGCTATAGCTAGTAATTAATCAATTCGACTAAGGGCACATTAATCAATTCTTAGAATATAGAAAATTATTTCCTATGTGGTAAATAATGAATGTTTAGGATCCACATACTTAGACTTGGGTGAGGAAGTTAAGAATCCTTTGGGATATAAAACCTCATTCAGCGTTAACTTGTATACTTATCCTCCATCAATATTGATTTTTTTTCAAGATGTTGCCAATAGTTTCCGTGGCTTTGTTACTATCTTCAATGTTTTTATTACAGACGTGTAAAACATGTTTGTGTTTTTACAAAGCTTTTACCTATCAAAGGTATATTTTTATAACATTTCCTGAAGTACGCTGATCTGTTCACCACAAGCTTTGTGCTTATTATACCCCTGTAAGTTGGTTAAATATTAAAATGTGAATCAGAAAATCTTTATTTGCTTTTAGCTTGATTGTTTTGTTTATTTAAAATCAGCAATTACAAGAGATCTTTCACACTTACGTGTTGGAATGGAACAGATTAGTAGGTTTGTATACGTCTTCTCTGATGTCAGATAGGATTATTTTTGATTGCAAAAATTCTAATCTGTTGTGATATCCATCCATGGCATTGAAACGTATGTTGCAGGTCTCACTCTCTCAAAACTTTAATAAAATGTTTAAGAAGTTAGAGAGCTACGTGGAATAAATGATTATTATATTTTTTTTTTAATTTTAACTATTTATGAAAATAATTATCACTGAATATTGCTTGTAAAGAACATTTCCATTGGCATGGAATTATTGTCCGAATAATCTCGCTGTTTGTAACGATGCTTCTGGTTGGCTTACACAATAGCCTTAGTAATTCTTGGACAAAAAGAGTCCATTTAGAAATGTTGGTATTTCATTTGATTGTGTGACGGTCTGTACCACAAAAAAAAGTTAATGAACAATTTACTTTAGTCAATTTGAATATGATGCAAGAAAATGATGATTCGATATTATCAAGAAATACCCACATGATTTCTGTTGTATGGTTAGGTATAGTGGTAAGTTTCCATGACATTCACTTAACACGAGATGTGTCTATCCGGTGGTAAAACAGCATTAACTTTTTATGAATATATACATTACCATTTGTATCACTGTGGCTGTCGGTAAAAAGTGCTAACAACCTGTAACATATAACAAGAGAGTACATGTATGTAAACAAGGGAGTATCATTTTTATTAATTAGATACATTTATTTTTATAACTGTACTTACTAAACCGCTTTCTCTCTCTTCCCTATTTCTATTTTTGTGCAAATGGTTGTACCTGAGTTCTATATTAGGCAAATAGAATTTATCCCGAAATGTCTGTTAGTAAGTCCGTTTATTCGTGAATTGTTTGATGTAGGAATATAATGTTATATCTGTATATGACGTAATTATGTTGTATCTATTTTTCTATTGATTGGTTACGTTTATAATATACTGATAAGGTAAAGAAACACAAACATTAAATCCACTGTTAATTATTTTTAACTCTCTCTTATTACATGACTGTTCGTTCATGTCTTTACCATGAATACAAAAATCCTAGCTATTTTTTAAAGTCATGTTACCGTGTATTAATGGAATTTTTGTCAACAGATGTGACGATTTTTAATATATAGTATCTTTACAAGATTTAAAGCAATTGACTTTTTTAATAGTATTTTGAAATTGTGAACATTTTGTTAAAATATGAAAACTAAACCATACTTTATGACATAAGTGCATATTGGGTTATTTTTTAAACAAGTTTTTATGCATTTTCGCTTAAGTCGAAAGCAGAAAGTTATTATCATAAGAACGTTCAACGATATTTATTTCAAATGTCTTATTAGCAAATTTTTATTTTGTTCTTATTTAACTGAGAACAAATGGATGGCGAGAAAAGGAAGTAAAATTTTTCCTGTCACCTCATACGGGAGTTAAAAGCAAGCGGCTCAGCATTGCCTTCTTGTCATAAAAGACAGTAAATAGACTAGATCAATGATCACAAAATATCTGACGTTTAAGGCTATTCTTTGTCTTGATTTATCTAATGAGTGTTTGGCTTACCCAAATATACTGCATTCATTTGTCCACAAAATGTATCTTCGGTATATGTTCACATATTTATTTTGGACATCTGAGTGTTTGAACCGATAAAATAATTCAATATAATGCGATCTCCGTACATTACCGTCTTGGATATTTCTATGGAATAACTATATTGTTTTACTTTACTAGCAACAAATAAATCCGGTATCATTTCCTCATGGTCAGTTTAAGATATTATCAAATAGCGCTACACGACGTGATAACCGATACCCATTGTTTATTTTGATAGATATAACTACTCACCATTGGTAGCGTCGTTAGTATATAGTGATCTTAGAATATCATTAGAATCTGGGTTTTTTTCATAAATATTTTTATAACGTTTTGTACAAAGCTGTGTGATTGTCTAGTTTGTGTGGTATTGTTTGATCTGTGCTGATTTGTTATGTCAATTTTAACCATAATATCTATATTAATTGATGCAGTGATCAGATACAATACGTTCAACCCTTTAAGGTTAATGACCTGAGAAAATACGGTAATATTTTGCAAGCCAAAATCAGTTTAACCACAAGCCATGTAATTAATGATGATAAAAAACATCTAGACCCGATTTCTCGTCTTTACGTGCTTGTAGTAAGTAAATGTTTTTGACAGGTATCTGATAACCTTTCAATCAACTGAGAATTAATTCATAGGCTCGCAAAATATTACTAAATATCTTCTTAATCCTTTAAATGATAACTCATCTAACATTTATTGTGCAAGTAATATCTTTTCCATGTGGCATGAACATGTAAATATAAAAGCTTCAACTACATATTTGTTGGTATAATATGTATGTCACCAATATATAGAACAGCTGATTCAGTTGGTGTGTTGATATATCTTACCAATATATAACAACGGATTTGATTGGTTTGTTGGTCTATGTCACCAATATATAACAACTGATTTGATTGGTTTGTTGGTCTATGTCACCAATATATAACAACGGATTTGATTGGTTTGTTGGTCTATGTCACCAATATATAACAACTGATTTGATTGGTTGTTGACATATCTCTCCAATATATAACAGCTAATTCGATTGGTTTGTTGATATATGTCACCGATATATAACAGCTGATTTGATTGGTTTGTTGGTCTATGTCACCAATATATAACAGCTGATTTGATTGGTTTGTTGACATATCTCTCCAATATGTAACAGCTGATTTGATTGGTTGTTGACATATCTCTCCAATATATAACAGCTGATTCGATTGGTTTGTTGATATATGTCACCAATACATAACAGCTGATTGGATTGGCTTGTTGTGCTGCTTACGTATAGTGGTGTTAATTTGAATGTTATTAATACAAATACACAGTAAAAGTTACACTGTACATGCGTAAAACATGCGTTAAACGTACGTTACGAAACTTATGTAAAACGCATGTTGAAGATCGCACATGTAAAACGTATGTAGTATACGTAAGTTTAATACATGTTTTATTTATCCAAATGTAAACCTACATGCGCTGTACATTTTGTTGTGTAGATGCTTGCCAGTTATTACTAATATTTCTGAACAGAAGGCTCAAACAGAACCAATTATTATTAACATCACCTTGAGGTGGTCTTCCATGTGTCGAGTGTCAGTGGTGATAAGCTGTATCAGTAAATATCAATGTTTTCTTAGTATTCTCCGTGTTGTTTCTCACTTACCATGCTTATTACCAGATGGAATGTAACAATGCAAGAACTAGGATGACCCGTATATCTTCTTAAAATTACAAATAGGACTGTATATTTAAAACAAACGAAAAGAAGAGACAACTAGGAAGCTTGACGAAATAAGCCATTTAAAATCCCATCGGTCACATCTTCCTGTTCTAATTAAGACAGTGGTTCAAATTAACCAAGGTAGATTGATACAAAATAGGAAACAGTTCTCATATTACTTTCAAAATTTACAAAGTTATAACAAGACCTACACTACAATAGTTGGCCTATACTAGCTTTTATTGTCTTCCCCCTTAAAAGGACAATCGATTGTCACATTTAGACTAAAAATGACTGAATACATGCATGGAAATAGCGACTGAAACTGAGATAGGAACATACAAAATACGTAAACGGTTTTTAGTGGTAATTAGGGCAATGATTTAAAGCGGAATTAGATAACATTTTAACTCGCAATACAACTAGATAAATAGAAAGTAATTCACTATACTATTGAAACATTTGGAAAAGAAAAACCAATGTATTTAATTATTTATGCCTAAGTGTTGCTTATATTTTAATAAATGTCTCATTTAGAATGAATTAACGACAAGTTCGAAGCTTTACAATGTAATTACGTAACTTACTTCAACACTAATCCTTTAGAATCGATGGATATTAACCTTACAGTTAATCGATCAATAATTGTGTTTCTGTTCATGTTTAAGATGGTATGGCACATTGGTTTTAGTTTTATAGGTACTACAAAATTCTAACATACAGATTATCAATGAAACATAGGTTGAAAATATACTACTAAATCCGTCTTTAGTTTGAAGGTAAACATAATTAGTAACTGTTTATCAGGATTGCACTAACTTAAAAGATGCTCCACCGCCAACAGAGCATAAATGATCCTCATTATTTTAACAATATAATGGTCGTTTAATCGTGTATATGTATGTAATTAACACAAAAAAAATGAAATAAAATCTATTTATTTTGCTTTGGTGCATGCGCAATCAGTACTTCATTCCATATAAATATAGTGCCACGGATTTTTTTCGGGATACAATTAATTATTTTTTTTATATTTTCAAATTGAAGTAAAATTAGAAGCTCAAACGTTTCAATGGAGGTAATGGTGTAAAGAAACTAACTTTTGTAATTGAAGAAAAATACTAAATCATTCGTTCCTGTTTTTGATAGTGAAAAAATACCATTTGTCAGCGGTGGAGTATCTTTAAATTATCTGAAGTTCATGTCATAGAACCAAAACTGCAAAGCATGACGTGTTTTCTGAATGAAGATAAAATAATTCACGCCGAGAAAGAGTCGCGATTTTTTTTATAGATTTAAAACATTGAGAGACACCGTAATGGCTTCACAGATATTTAAAGGGAAATCATTACCAACAAGTGTCCTTACTGAACCGTGACGGACCTCCAATACAAGGTACCCAACTATACGTACAGACACATTGAATACACAAGGATAGAAAATTAAAAAAAACCTAAAGCAATTGTGAACTGATCGACTCACAGATTGTAGGTGTACATTTAAACAAGACTGGAGAAAGTACAATTCAAGCCGCCATCAAAACAGGTTCCGTGCAGTAGAAGGTTAAGACACTATCACTTGTGAACAAAGGATAATATAGCTATGGCGATTTCCCCATTGTTGGTTATATTTGTAAGTGTAATTTTAAGACGTTGTCATGGGTATGCGAACCGTTCCGAGACTGAATCGTTGTATACAGAACTTCTGTCAAATGGTTCATCCTACTACAAAAACATCCGTCCGGGATTGGACCATGGGAATGCAACTACTGTCACTGTGAACATGCATGTGACCAGCATCAATGAGCTCGAAGAGATGACAGGTCGGTTCACAGTTGTGGCTTTCCTAGATATCAACTGGGTCGACGAAAGACTGTCTTGGACGGCAACATCGTATATGAGAAACATTGCAGAAATTGAACTACCTCAAAGTGATGTGTGGAAACCTTCATTGACTTTATCGAACCCGTTTTTACGACTGAAGGCTCTCGGATCTGATGATAACCTCGTACGTTACAAACACAGCGGAAACGCCACATGGTCCGTCGGTGACGTCATGCAGGCAATATGTGACGTAGATGTAACGTATTACCCATTCGATAAACAGGTTTGTCCGCTTTATTTCCGTATTTGGGGATACGAAGGAAGCGATATCAAACTAACACCTTCAACTAATGGCGTAGGCTTTTCGTATTACGTAGAGAATTCTGAATGGGATGTTATGAAAACTGAAAATGAAGTCGTTGTCAGTGATACTCCGTACATTGTCTATAAGTTTCATCTTGAGAGAAAATCTACTTTCTTCATCATTAGTATTTACATTCCTGTGGTACTTTTGACGGGTCTATGTCCGCTTGTGTTTCTTCTTCCGGCCGATAGCGGGGAGCGCGTAAGCTTCAGTATCACATGTCTGCTGGCTATTGCCGTCTTCCTGACAATTGTGTCTGAGAATCTTCCACGATCGTCCAGCCCGATTTCTGTCCTAAGCTTCTTCCTCATGTGTGATTTCGTACTATCGACATGTCTTTGTGTTTTAACTATATTAGGACTGCAACTTTATCACAAGGACGGAAAGGATAATGAAATACCTGTTTTGTTAAAGAAAATAGCTGCAATAAAATGTAATGGACGCACACAGAGGAACGCAGCATCAGTCAAGACACAGACAACAGAGGAACAGACGGGAGAAGAGGAGGTCACTTGGAGAACTATTGCCCGGATGTTTGACATATTCTGCTTCGTCCTAAGCATTGGAGCATGTGTTGCACTTTTGGTGATTTATCTTATGTACACAAATATCGTTTAGGACTTAAAGATAGAAATGAGTTTGAACCTGACCATATCATATACTTGAAAAAATGACATAAAAACTCAGTTGCTCTATGATATTCGGCCATCTTGTTGTGTACTTGTGTCCGCCTGTTGTTCCTACTACACAAGTAACTACAGTTCACCGGCCTGTCTTTTATTGCGTTTTTGTTATTCTATTTCCTCGATGAAGTCGTATTTTGTTAATAAGTCTATGGAACCATTTTCTCAACTGTCGTGAGTTTGTAACTGAACTCGCATCCTCGGAGACCCACGGACGATCGCATTACATTACGCTACACTTATCTACGGATGATAAAAACTAGTATAGCGTACTGAAGCGCGATCACCCGTGGGTCTCCGACGATGCCGAACCCGAATTCGGCCTGGAATGTTGAGTGTTGTCAATGAAACGTTAACTTTCTCAGAACTTCTGGTTATATAATCATATAGTGGACATCTGTGTCATGGCTAATTTGTTTCCAGGTTTAGTTACGAGCATATTTTTCAACAAATTCAAACTTTAATTTGATATCGACCGAATTTTGATGCTCAACATCGTCATAGGATATTCATTTTGCATTGTATCGAGTGTATTTTAAAATGAGTGTTCTGCTACAACCCTATGCCAACATAACAAGTCTTAAAATAACGGACCAACTACTTGACATAGTTGCGTGTGTTTTATGTTCAATTTTGCTTAAGTGTGAATAATTGTGCTCAATGGTAATTCAATAAATTTGTTGTTGACGAAGTTATTAGTTGTCATCTTCATTTAGCCATCACGTATTTTATACACAATGCTAGTGATGATAGAATTATCAAACTGAGCCTTTATACGTTAATTGGTTTTTTTTTTAATTATTTTTCTTATCAAAATTATATGCTATATAGGTATTGCTGCCAGAAGTTGAACAGTAACACTCGACTTCGCAAGGAGATATGACTTTGCAAAACTGTATAGAATCGCGATGGTTTTATCCACGCTTTAGAGTCTGTATCTTAGGGCAAACAAAGTATTATCAACGATTGTTTTCCACTAGATCCTTACAAAAATATGTCTAAAGGTACGATTAATATAGGGCAAAGAAGTAATCCCAACAATGTGCACAAAATATTGTCTAATGTTCAAGGCTATCTGCCCCTTTATCATGATGCAAAACGAACGAATAAAATTACATCTTGATGACGGTCATCCATACTCTTAAAAACACAAACAATGAACACATAAAGGAGCAGATTGACTTCGAAATTCGGCAATATTTTTTGCTTCATAATAAAAGGTCGTGATAGACTAACTATGACTTACACCCAGTAGGAAAAAGAAGAAAAATAATGGGGGGGGGAGGGGGGCTGGAGTTCCTCAATATTTCGTAACTTCTCTCCCACTGGTGCCCCACCCACATGAGATACTTATTACACTTTTATATTTTAAAGCGTTCTTAACACGGTTATTTTTCGGTTTAAAGTTACCTGCATTTAGAAATGATAATTGTGAATGTCGTCATACAAGTATGCAACCCTGCTCGATCTGGACATACCGGATTCACACCATCGGTGCATTGTTGTGTAACTCGAAATAATAACGAATTAATTGTCTTTCTAAAACATTAAAAAAATAATCTTTTAAGAGACATTTTTTGAAAAAGTATAATCCCTTGATGGACATTTTTAATCTAGTTCGTGTGTATTACTTTTTCATTATTAATGGTTTGAACATATCGTGCTTGAACGTTTTAGAAAACATGCCGTGCAGTGGAAATTTTTTTAACATGAAGTACGAAAATGTGCAGGAGGACCTTTTTTTCTTTCAAATGTACATTTTTAAAACATTTCACTCGGCGAAAATGTAGGGGGGGGGGGGGGGGGGGGGGCGAAAATGTAGGGGGGGGGGAGGGGCAAAAAGACATCTTTGTCCCGCCCACACTTCTTACGCCCCTGCTTACACCTACAGCGAAAACACCTGAAATATGAAGTTTAAACCTGTCACATCGTGAGAACTTAACGTGGTTGTTGTACTTGGTTGATAACAATATATATTGCATTTAGTATGTGCCTTTATTTCTAGCTACACTATTCGCACTATAGTTGTTTTTCCTACGGTTTAGCATAAACGTAATCAATCGGACGTAATTTAGAGAAGGATAAATCAGATAATTTATTTTTCAACTTATGACGTCAAATGGTGTTTTTTCTATGTAAATAGAACTTGCTGGAATCTCTTATCTTTAAAGAAAATATATATGGTGTATACATAGAGATTGTTATTTTGTTTATGACTTCGTTGGATATTTGCCACTGTGATCTTTTACAACAACACGCACCAGTTAAACGGCTCTTGTGGACGAAAATTGAAATATGTGAATATTGAGCGTTCGTGATAAAGTTTCTTTGTAACTGATAAACAAAATACAAATTCCAATTATGATATTGGCACTTACTTGCCTGACGAATTCTCTGAGATATTTCTAGTTCGTTTTTCTGTTGTATGATGAGGTTATTTACTTTGTCCTCAACTTCAGATTAGTTTTAGATGTCTAGCTGTACAATTTAATGCAACGAGCGCTTTGTAGATCAAATAGCTGTTTATTACTAAATTCGATAGGAAACACCGTCAATTATTGTTTCACGCACTATATCGAAGTTTAAAAATCAAATGGGGGTCTATAAAAGAGTACCATTTGTTGTTGTTTTTATAATGATTGTCGACCCTGAGCAGATGATTATAACAACAAGAAATATCACTAGGCTACAATCATGATTGCTCTGTGGACGCATTTTGAATCGAGGCCACTATAAATGCTATTTTCAAAGGGAGTTTTTATTAATTATCAACTGAACTTAGGGATTTCATTGACATTAGATTGTTATGAGACGGAAAAAACCCTTTTAGACCTATTTGGCATTTCAAGAGATATTTCAAGAACACTCCATTTTATTTATAAATGAAAAAAATCAGTAATTGCTCCTATTTCAATTTCATAAAAGTGTAAGAAAGCCTTATGTTAGAATTTGTCAGGTACGTGACAAGACATCATAACAGTCTCTCCCACCTTGACCTACTTTCAAGCAAATACACCAATTTTGTCTAGTGTCGCCAACATTAGGTAATTTGATATTCACACTGTTCCTCGTTAACTCCATACAAGTTTTAGGTATGGTATATCCACAAAAAAGCTAATAAAGGTCAGTACAATGGCATCGAGTTCAGGTCCAGTTAAGACGCATATTTTATTATCAAATGTCCTTTATAAGGGCAAATACTATGATTAAAAGTGATTTAAGGTCATTTTAAAAAGTAGTTAATTCCTCTTGGGGCTATAAAGACGCATAGCTGAACCTTGGCTTTCATCCGTAAATTTGGTTAATTTTGTCCAAGCAACAACATCACTAACGTCACTAGCAAACATCACTAACGTCACTAGCAAACATGCTATGGAATTCAGTGTACCATAATAATATAATAACGTTAATAACAAAATGAGTTAAAGATTCAGCTTACTTTTGGTGAAGTTTACCATTGCATAATATTTACAATTAGAATTACGTTGCTTGGTAGATTATAATATTATTTTTGAATAATGTTCTTTTTTATTTTAATAATATTCGTTTTATTCATTTGATATTCTTTTTATTTAAATCATATTCTTTTTATTTGTATACTACTCTTTTTTGAATAATATTCTTTTTATTTGAATAATATTTTTTTCACAAGATACATTTTTGTTCTTTATAGGATGATAATGCAGAGTAAAATCAACTACACGTACGGTTCAAGGAAGATTAAATTATTTGTCAATGAATAAAATAATACAGGAGAACGTACGTGGCAAAGGGACATATGAATTATGTGCTTTTGTATATTTCAGTACAATATGCCCTGTGCTATTTGTTTTAATATAGCACATTCGAAGACTTTGTCAACTTACGGAATTTAAGAAAAAAAAATACAATGTCAGTATTAATAACATGAAATGTCGATCCATTTATACCACCGCATTAATATAAATAAACATAGTTGACGAGATACTGACGGTGTTGTAAAGTAGAAATATTTTCTCTGTACCTGATACGACCACACATATAGGGTAATCCGTAGCACATTTACCATGTACTTCGAATTCCAACATCTATTTAGTAAATGATAAAGAAACAAAATAGGAGCAGGTATACGACAAAGTAAAATTTGAATTAAATATTTCAGCAGTTAAAAATAAGTTACAGTATAATTAAATGGGTCAAGTGTTTTATTTATAAAAATCAGAACGTGAAAAAACAAGCCAGCTATTGATAAAATACTGTTTTCTATATGATATACTTGAACTGAGATTTAAAGGTAACTGTGCCTTGTTGACCTGCAGGAAGTTTCCATTCTCTGTGTATTCCACGGATTGTCCACAGGTGTCAGCCATGGGCTGTCAGATCTCGTATTTAGATGGTGTATTTGCTCAGATTTACAATTGAGTTTAGGACGGGTTTAATCCAGTTACCTACGTACTAATATCATTATTATTTACTTGACATATAATTCCACCATTCCATCAGAGCAACTCACCCACGACATGGTGGCGGAATGGTTTTACGTCACCTCAACAGATTGAGGAGTACTTTAAAGGTGGTGCATGATTCACATAAATCACTTAAGAGGAAACGTTTTAGTTGGATTACATTTCAAAGAATATTTTAAATAATTTTCACAAAAGAATGGATTTGCAAGGTTTATCAGAAGAAAAAAACATCTGATTCATTTCAAGTAACTGGATTTCATTTCCAAGTAATTTCTATTAAGTTTGAGTAATATTGTTTTTATTTAACATAACAAAGGAAATGAGTCGGTTACATATTGGATGGTATATTACTTTTATATTTTTATCCGCTGGAATGGTTTTTGGACAGAACAGGAGCTATACTGAAAGTCTCTATGAAACCGTTTTAACAAACTACAACCGATTTGTCCGACCAAATGAAAACCAGTCTGAAGCTACAGTGGTCAGTGTGAACTTTTTCATGTTGAGTGTAAAAGACTTTGACGAGGTTACAGGAAAATTCTCCGTGGTTGGTTACTTCTATTTGTTCTGGAGCGACCCAAGGATGGCGTGGACCCCTGCAAACTATGACAACTTGGAGAAGCTTTACATTCCACAAAGTTTGGTATGGAAACCGGAGCTCACTCTAGTGAATGCATACCAATATATACGGACAGTGGGGTTCGACGATCTTCCAATATTATATTTTTCAAATTCAACGGCAAGATGGATGGTCGGTGAGGTAATGGACACGACTTGTGACGTTGATGTGACGTATTTCCCGTTCGACAAACAGACATGTAAACTCGAATTTGCTGCATGGGGCTACACCTCAAGTCAACTGACATTTCAGGCAGCACAAGACAATATTGATTTCTCACAATTTTCGGAGAATGTCGAATGGCTTATAACAAAAACAAATGGATACGGAGTTTCATCGCGTGACCACGCCTTTATCGTGTTTGAGGTGACGATGGAGAGACGATACACGTTTTTCATCGTTAATGTATTCATCCCAGTGATAATGCTGACCCTGTTGAGTAATATGGTGTTTCTGTTGCCTGCTGATTCGGGTGAGCGTGTCGGATACAGTGTCACGTGTCTCCTGGCTGTGTCAGTATTCTTGACTATAGTGTCGGATACCCTACCAAAAGCTTCCAATCCGGTATCCGTTCTGACCTTTTTCCTAATGTGTGACTTTGTGGTGTCCACTTCGATCTGTATTTTCACTATATTAGGTCTAACTCTTCATCACAAAGATGTAACAAAGCCAGTGCCCAAATGGGTGAAACGCATCACGGACTGTTTCACGTGTAAGGTTTGTGGTTCACAAAAAAACCCACGACATGTCACCAAAGTTCGGGAAGCCACCGGAAATGACATCAAGGACAACCATCACTCAGATCATCATTCATCAACAGATGATATACACGTGGTCGTTCAGACGGCATCATCGGACAGAAACAGCAGAAGTCCTGAGATGACGCCTAGATCGAAATCGAAGGCAAACCATTTACATATGTCACGCGATAGAAGAGTTCTACCTGCCCCCGCCGAACCGGATCCGGAAGTGAAGGAAGTAGATAATGATGACAAAGAAGAGGAATTCACCTGGAAAACTGTCGCAAATATTTATGATCGCGTTTGTTTCATTCTCGGGATTTCTGTCGTTTTGGGTCTAATGGTTATTTACACAATGTTTACAAATCTGGTTTAAATGATCATTTTCAATTTAGCAAATATCATATACATGTAATTGGGTATAATATGAGTTGATAGTAAAAGATAATTATTTAATTGCATATATATTATTTTTTCGTGATAAGTCTTTATGACATTTCATCCAACACGTCATATTTGACAACAAACCGTATCTTTGTATAATCACAACATAGTGATATATTGGCAATGCTGCGAGAATTTGTAATTCAAAATACGTATATTATGATGCAAATCAATTTTGTTTTTGTACAATGTGTATGTTTGGTATGCTTCATGTTCCTTGGTAAAAATAAAACAATTTTCTTTTGAATTTAGTGTTGATGTCAACTAAGGACATTATCTATAACACAAACGCTATATTAGTATATGTGTTTCGACCTTCAAGTTATATGTGCCGTAACTTTCATACTCGCGAACCAAGAAGAGCTTTTAATATTGCATAGGTTTTAAATTTAGAAGTACAAATAAAAGCTGAAAATGATTTATCACAGTACTGCCAAGTTGTTATATGTACATATACAGCACATTAAATGAGTACATACGGTCATACAATAAAGCCAAGTTGTGGTCTACAATTTCAATACACATATTTACAGAGTTATTTGTAATTGTGAAGTGTTTACTGCATGTAAGCATGCAAAAGGCATAAAACAGGATTTTACAGGGCATAAATTCTGATTCTATGTTGTACCTAATGTTTATAAGGCATCATACATGTTTTTCTGCCCATTTGAATGAATTTCATACATGATGGAATTATATAGAGTATTGAAGAAAATTTACATGTAACAATTTTCACCCACTTTAGGCACATATAACTTTAACATTTGATAATTCATTGATATATGATAATTGTAATTTCCTTTTTCTAACACTGACTTATAATAGGTTACCATTCTTTGAAGTTTCAGTAGTACATCTGATTATGGAAATATCTATTTGGTACTAGAGACCTAGAAGACATGCAGGCCTAACCGATTTATTGGTGTAAGGTTTTAGAGCTCGGACAGGTGGGTAGGGATTAAATCCCCTCGATACGAAATGTACTTAAACATACGGAATTCTCGTAATCACAGCTAACCATGAAAATAATTATCTAATTTCAAAACATTTAAAATAATAGTTCTCTTAAGTTTATTGAGAATAAAAGCTATTATTTTCAGTATTTATCTGCCAATACAAATATTGTGTGAAGGTTTATAACGCCAAATCAGGGAGGAATGGCAAGTGTATGGCTAGTATTGTAACCATTTAACCCAAGGACATTATGTTTAAAGGTTAAAAAAGATAATTTTATTTAAAAATAAGATTACCTGTAATGTCATATACAAAGAATTGCAATAATGTTTCCGTTTAAAAAGGCGATATATTTACGCATTACCGAATTTAAATAACTATATAAAGAAATCTTAGATTCGATATTCTCTGCTCAATTCGAACTTAATTTTGCAATTACCATTTGTCAATGACAGCCCTTCTATGATTGCTGATTTGTGCCATTTGCGCTTTTTCTCGTTGGTAAAATCGCGAAAAAGTGAAAATCCGACGTTACTTTGTGCTTTTTCACACTTTTTCAAACGCGAAAAAGCAAAAATTAGCAAAGCGAAAAAGCCAAAAAACGAAAAAAGAAAAGGCGATAAAGCGAAAATCCATTCCGTCGCTTTTTCGTGTTTTTTTTTTGCTTTTTTGCTTTTTTTATGTTTTTTCCCAACGCCAAAAAGCGAAAAAGCGAAAATGGCACAAATCAGCCACCACACTATTTCTCGCACCACTCAGCGTTTAAAACAATGGAATAGTGGAACGTGTTCCATATAGGAGGTCATTGTTTAGTTTGTTCTAATCTACAGGTATTGTTCAGTTTTACATTGCCATACTGAAATCCACATACTACACTCACATAGGGATTGGATTTCGTTTTTATGTTAACCATGCTTGTATGGAGCAATTCCTCTAAGAATATATTCTATGGGGCGCGTTAGCGCCCCATATTGAATATATTCTTAGAGGAATTGCTCCATACAAGCATGGTTAACATAAAAACGAAATCCAATCCCTATATTTACACTCACACGACTTTTTATTTATATTTTATGCAATAAAATCGTCATTTGAAAGTGACGTAATTATTCAATAAAAGTCGGTCAAAAGTGGGAGGAGCTTACTCAATTGAACAGCGAATGATGACGCTTCACGTAAGGTAGAATTATTCATCCGCGACGACAAAAAAAGTTTAATATTTTAGTGTAAAATAAACATGACAAACAAAGTAAATTTCAGAGATAATTTTATTTAATCAGATCAGAACTTTAAATATATATTCAATTTTGCTAAAAGTTAATATATAGCGTAATAACATAAAGAATTTGTACACGGCCACATGTGCGAACTCGGTGACCGTTATTGTGCAGCGAGACGAAGCTGACGCACGCTTACACACTTTAGTTTGACGAAGTTGTTAAAGCACCGATTTTCAAGTAGCTCAATGTGTTTGAGATGTCGTCTGACTTGACGATATTACATCCTTGGGAGCCATGTGATTATATTATCTACGCTTAGATCCATATCACCATCGATAGATGAAACAAATTCACTTGTGTTCGATGGATACAATGTATTTGTGGTGACGCGGAACTGTCAACAAGTGGATTATTAGCGGTGCATGTTTTATAATACACATGATTAAATACTCAAAGAACAAAGACAAGAGGATATATTTATAACTGACCTCTATCAGAGGGTCTCACACCCGTCCAACCCAAAGGCTCGATCGTAGGACGAACATAGGCACAGAGGTAATGTTTACATTTGACACCCATCATTATTAACAAAAATGAAAGCACGTCGCCCCGGTCGGGATATTTTTCCATTTCTTTATTCAATTGTTAATTTAAAAATTGTTTGAATCATATATAAATATAAAACATGTATATATTGTTTACATTTTTCCAAAATTCTATGAAAAACAACAATATACACGTAATGTTGCGTCAAAATGTAAACAAAGCCATGTGTTTCTTTTTTTTTTAAAAGTAGTCCTTTTACGTTGCACAGAACATTTCCTTACGCAAGTTCAAAGTTCAATGTTACCATGCAGTTATGGTAAACAAAATCGGCTAGTATTAGCGTAAAGTGACCAAGCCTAGCAAGTGTAAATATAGGAGAATATGATCATTTCTGGAGGTTAACTTAGTACATGTATAAGTAGAAACATTCGACCACAACATACCTTTGTAAAATTATAATCTTCAATGACGCTATAGCGTTCTATTAACAATTTAAAATACAAAATATCTCTTCGGTGCTGAGCATTTAAGAGAATAAATAGTCTGTGTATTTGATCTGTCTAACTACAAATCAGAAATGTCTACAAGTTCACTTATGACACACTAGGTTCAAAAGAATTGTTTTGTCAACACTCTACATCCTACCACTTTAGCTTGATCCTTTACGCAAACCTCTGACGTCCGTGAAATGACTCCTGTATTATCGACTATATGTTTATAGTGTATGTTTTCGGGTGCGATGACCTCGTGGTGACTTTTACTTTAAAATTAGCTCATGATGAACTTCTTTGGAGCAGAATGAAGGGGTTAACTAGCCTTGTTTTCTTTCTTCTTATTTGCTATACACTGTAATGTGTTTACTGCATGTAGGAAATTCGAATTTTATAACGTAAAAAATAAGAACTGAATTTTTACCCTCATAATTACGAGATAACCATTTCAAAATTATGACAGAATGATGTCGTAAATACGAGAAAACTATCGTATAATACTTAATTGCGAGAAAAAATCATTAAAAAAAATCTATTACGTGGAACTATTCGGCTTTTGATGTTTACAATACGATTACATTAATATGGTACCAGACGATACTTTTTTTATAACAATACAACGAAAAATAACATTTGACAACATTTCATTGAAAAAAGCTATTAAATATTTAGCGCTTCGATAAAATCCTTATTTCTGTCGTTTTGCGTTTAAAATGTACATTGACATTGATAACAACTCGAGTTGTCTCTCTTTAAATCGTTCTGATTATCAATTTTAAGTAAGACAGCGACCATATTGTTATTTTACTATGAGTTCTTTGGAAAGTGCCAATAGCCAATTATTCATTGGTAACGTTCCCTAAATGTTAAATCAAAACATTATAAAATGGTAATATTTTAAAAGTTATAATATGCTTTGATACCGGTTTTATGGCACATCCCATATGTTTTAAGTTGTATTGTTTTAGATATATGCTTTTATGTCAAGACAACTCGTATACTTTGACTTTTTTGTGTACTTGTGGCACCCTTTTCACAAAATGATGACGTCACAATGAATACCTACCCGTAAGGGAGGGAACATTTTAATATTCTAAGACGGAATAACAGTGTCCTGGACATTCATCCAAAGAAAAAGATATATTCTACCCCATCGGACAGAGATATCTGAACTTCCGCTGTGGAGTAGGATTTCTCTGTCTTACCCAGTGCAAATGCTTGCACGAATAGAACATATTCGCGTGATAAACTGGAAGTTATAAAACGTCATATGCAAATAAAAAGTCACTATATTCACCTTCAACTGTGGAATAGTTAACTTTTCCCGTGGAATAGTTCACAAACTATTCCACAGCAAAAGGTAACTATTCCACAGTATTAGGTGATAATAATAGACTTTGCTCCGACTATACCACAAGCTATAACAATATATGACATCACAGCCATGTTTTAAATGCATTTATGTGAGATATTATATCAATGGCAATCTAAACAAGCACAGTATATCTGTATATACCTCTATGACAAACAGATAATATTTGAAAAACAAACATACATACATGGGAGAACAAAATAAATAAATAAATAAATAAATAAACAAAGAAAAAATAACAATAACATACATACACACACACACAAGAAAACAATTAGGACATAAGCAGCAAGCGACAATGTTGGCCAGTAATGTCAGTTAGCTATACGAAAAACAAACTTGACTAGTATTACTATAAAAGATGTAATTACCAGGATTGGTGTTAAAAATTTCATGTCATTTTGCATTTATGGAAAATCGTCTTGCAGTCCTTGTTTTATTAGAATCTATTTAAAAATGTCGGATATTTTTGTTGTAAATTTGCAATAAAACGTCGAGATTTGAAAGAAAAATATTCTTTCATAAGTGGATATGAAGGATAGGGATATTCTACCCTTGGTATCACAAAATGTTGAAACATTTTATGACCCTCGTGTAGAATATCCCTATCCTTCTTATCCACATATGAAAAAGTCTTATAAGATTTTGTTTGGTTGTGAATATTTCAAAATCATTTAGATTCTTGTTTGTCAAGATTTAACAAAGTTTTTGACAAAGTAAAATGGCAATCTCCATGTTGATTTATTGATTATTCTTTTTTTAATCGCGTATTTGTTGATTTTAACTGGGATGAGGCTCATTACAGTCTAACCCTCGGGTTAGGTTGGGGAAGATCCTATTAATCTACATTTGGTATACAAACCTCAAATAGAAAATTGTTAACGCATTCAAATTGATCAGATTAGATAGATTAAGATAAAAGGACAAAAAGTGGCATTGGAAATTTACGTTATCGAAATTTTGTTTGTCATTTGAGTAATTTTAATTTCTCTGTACTTGAATTGAGCATGCATTTGAATTAAATCACAGTATCCTAATTGCAACTAAATTTATCATTTTTTTTTCATTTAAGGAAATATCGTTATTTTAAATTTTTCAAAATAGAATAATTAATGAATATTCAAACAGGTAAATAAATTAATGAAGAAATTGAGTAAAATAGTAAAGGAACAAACAGTTTTGTGATATCCTGAATGTGATAGTGGAGAAATATTCATATGATTAATAATTACGCCGCCAACAGTTCAGGTATTGCTCAAACTATTATCTTAAACAACAAGTTATAATAACAAGAATTGACTTAAATTAATGACTGCATGTTGAGCGTAGCAACTCGTCTTACGCCTTCTCGAGAAAGATATAAAATATTCACTAAATAAAATAATCATTAATTACCAATCATTAGTTATTTTTAAGCCTATTGGATTAAATTAAAGCTACAATTAGAATAAGATATTTTGTATATATTGTTACAGACTGTGTGAAAGTCTAATGAAATGACAGCCAACACATGACCTAACATATGATTATTCTCAGGTTTAGGAGACTTTCTGACGGATTTTTTTCAAAGTAAATACTTTTTTTTTATTTTGTAAACACATGTTTGTGAATGTCATTTGTTTACAGAAACAGTGTTTCTCATGAGAATTTCCAAACAAACTTTTTTCCAAAGCCAAAAAATCTAGCTTTTATAAACACAATTTTTCTACATCACCAGGAAAGGAACTCATTAAAATACCAAATATCACTCGGTGGTTTTCTAATTATATTTTTTGAATTATTAAAAAATCCATGTTATGCAAAGTTAGCAGAAAAACTTGCGGTTTATCTACGAAATCTACAAGCTCTGACAAGTTCTGGAACATTGAGATTAACTTGAGTGCAGTGAGGCGTGCAATTTCGAATAAAGAAAACTGCCGCTCTGCCTCGGCAAAGGAAAGAGCGGTTAGACTTTACTGGTCCGAACAGCTATTTATCGCCTTGGTACGACGCCTGTCCCATAGGGCACCCTGCTGCTTTTCTATGGGTCACGCCAAACTTGTCAGTCAGTGACATCTGAACATTAGTCAAATAGACTATTTTCTGGAAAATTAAAGATATGATGAAGGTTTTGTTAAAATCGCACTTCGCATTCTCTTACATTAAGCTCTAATAAAACTACATTTGTTGATGAGTTTGTTGAAAACAAATTTATGATAGATACGCTTTTTTAAACTCTGAATGATAAAGGAATGATATACACTATAGATTATGTACACAATAAATGGTATTCTATATTTTCTTATGCGTGAAATAGTTAATATGTAAAAATGTTTTTTGATTGAGCAGGTGTCAGAAGAAAGATTAAAAAAATCATCTATTGGAAAGAGGGAAGATACCTTTTCTTTCAGAACAGGCTATGGTAGTTTTGTAACTTACTAATACACTGTTTTACTTAGCAGTTTAAAATTTGTATGTACCCTAAAATCTCGATAATACGCCGCGGCTTATATTCTTTTTTTTTGGTAGGAAATCAAAGGCTTATTTTCAGAAGCGGCCTATTTTCAGGACCTATTTTCAGGAGCGGCCTATTTCCAGGACCTATTTTCAGGAGCGGCCTATTTTCAAGCTCGTCTTATTTTCAAAGTCATTTATCCTGTAACGTAGCTCATTTACGGGACCTTCTTACTTTCATAACATTTAATTAAAAAAAATAAAGTACGCAAACCAATTTGATATTAAATATGCATTTATTTTATGCCTGTATTTATGTATATAATAAAATAACAGCACTGAAAATTATAATTACATCTACAATGCAGTGAAATGGCCAAATAGGTCAGACCATGAAGCCAAGGTCTAGTCTACAATACTATACTCCATCTAAATATACATATGGTATAAAACAGGATTTGTACAGAGCATAAATCTCGTGTTGTAACTAACGTTTAAAGGGCATCTCACATGTATGTTTATCCATTTGAATGAATTTCACAGATTAATTCATCAAACCTAGTGATGAACTTATACAATGTACCCTATATACTCCCTTTGTGTATTTTGCTGCGCTCACAAACATCAATATATTATTGACGAAATTTCTTTTTGAATACATAATCGTAAAAAATTAACAAATATAAAGAAATACTATATTTTGTTGGTGATCATTCTTGTGAATGATCAAATCATTCTTGTGAATGATCAAAAATAAAAATTACAGTTCAAATTTCACCTTATTTTGGCATTTCTTTACATATCATACTATTGCCAAGATGACGTGTTATATTACATTATACGGACATACGATCAAACTAAGTAATACAATACTCCAAAATAGATGAAATTGAATTTTTAATTATCCTGTCGGAATAGAATAAAAACAATGAAGTCATACACAGTAAACTTAAGCATAATTAGTGTTGACCACAATTTTCTAATTATACTACTAAGAATACTAACTCTCCTTAAACCAAACTTCAGGCGTCCTTATTTGAAAGAGACTTATTTTTGTAGAAACGACTTCAAATGATGGTGGCAGTACGACAGGAGCTATAATTTCCTCTAACACCGTTGTTGGTGTTGCATGGCTTTCAACACATCGCCGTAAATACCCCGGAACATTTGTGTTAATTTATTATTTCATTTTCCCATTGAGTTGGTCACTTAATCTTTTAACAGCCAGCAATCACAGCAACAGAAGCTTCTCATCCTACACACGTTTTCTAGACGGCATTCCTAATTTATTTTGTCATCTTATAACAGGAGTAAGGCAAGAAACTTGCTTTTGATAGACCTTCTTGATATGATAAAAAGGAAATATAGAGAGACAGATATATAGTTGGAAAATGAAGATCATATCAAGGATTTACATTTACATTACACAACTTTTCATTGCATTATAACATCTTTATTATAGTTCCGCTTTTCTTTCGTAATAAAATTGGTTCACAGATAACTACCAAGCACTAGACAGATTAAGGTAAGAAATAAGTACATGAAAGGATAATAGAAAATATATGTAAACTAAAAAGTTTTATTGCTATATTAGTTGTTTGTCATCTGAACTTTAACTATACTGGTAATTACTGAAATGGAATTGTATGATAATACTTAAATAAAACGAATATATTTAATATATGTATACCAAAAACACGATATAATGCTCTTTCAGAAAGACACACGATTGTTACTGTACAAATAGATACATCAACATTTAATTAGAAAAATAAAGCAACATTGATCATTGGATTATATGCACATACATTTTGGCTTGTTAAGCACATTTAATCAAAATTACTATTACATAGTTAAATCACTCGCAATTAGAAGACAAAACTCTATTCATATTATATTTAAGAAAAAACTTCTACAAGAAGAAGTAGATCTTCATCTTCATGGCGGAGTCTGAATTTTGTAGGAAGATTTAGAGATGACAACCCGGATATCGCTGCTAAGATTTGGTTTGCAGACTAAACATGAAATAAATCAAATAAATTCACAAAAGTAAAAACAAATATCAATAAAATAATAATAATAACAATAAATCTATAAGATAAGATAAACTATACAGCATTTTATGTGTTATTCTAAGCCATATCAGCATGGAATCAGGTATACTTCAGTTTGTAAGATCTGAAATAGATAAAAATATTACCTTAAAACAACAAAACAATTCAAATTTGATCAATGCGAACGTTCAGTATATTTTACACTTTATTCCTATCCGTGCCACAATTCAAATCAATATGAAGAATAAGCTGAAAACCTTAAGCTAAACCACTGACTAACTCGACTCATCATTGAATGTCTATCGATCTCCTTTAATGTACTACAGATACAAGATCGACAGCGAAACATATAATAAAGCCCTGTTACATTATTCGCGGTCATTGGTATCTTGAGTAAGGTAGAACAAATATAATATATATAAAAAATATTTGATATTACAACAGCGTTCATCGTTTCACGTGCCATATGACCTAAATTAATAAAATTTGGACACATATTTTACATGCCATTTGTTAAAAACCTCTTTGACCCTTAGGTGGCACTTTAATCATTCAAATTTTACCATAAACATTCTGTCAATTCTAGGTTTGCTAAGTGACGTTTTGAGAAATTATAACATAAATACATGATATTAGATTAGCTATTTTTTCCGTGGAGGTAATTTATATGAGGTTCACGTCGACCTCTCTAAATACTGAGTCGTGTAAGTTACGTAATAACACGCGTGTAATTCGCTGATAGGGAGACAAGTGACCCCTCTCCACGAGGTCACGCCATTGATGAATTGCGGTAAACTGATACCGAAGTGATTGCGCGAGAGAGGTCAGAGGTCATGTGAGATGTCAGTTTCATAGCAACGGTACCAGGAGTATCAGTCGTCACTATCCCATCAGGCACCGCGCCGCATGCTTAAACGACAAGTTGACAATTATAAAATGAGACTGCATGGAAAATAGACCGAATTCTTTTGTGAGGAATTTGCAGCATAGAAATTACAATAGAAAAATTCATTATATATATATTTCTCTTTGTGTATTTAATTTGCATATAAATTCCATCATGTTTATACCCGATTTTTTGCTTTCGGGAAATGATGTAACTGAGACCACCCATCCCTTCTTTAAAATCATATAATTATGACTTTTTATAATATTATTAAACTATCACTTAAATTTTCTCTTCTCAAGTCGTCAATTATTCACAAATATGGAAAACAAACTTGATTAACTTTAAATTTCTTCACAAATGACGACATTTCTAATCATTCTCCTTCTCCACAGAAAAAGTTATATAGATTCGAAATTTTCAGGTAAGAGCTACCATTTCTGTTTATTTCTCAGTCGTTGTTACTTACTTTGCTTTTAGTACTTATTTAATAGTGCAATCCACTTACATTATCTTACTTTATCTTAGTTCTATGAATGCTTTCTGCCACTCATTTTTTATTACTCTTTAATATCAATTTTGAAGTCACACACATAGACTCATGTATATGAAGATAGTATTCAGCATAAGACACATGCTTGCTTCATTATATTCGATATCTATATTCTATAAAATAGATTAGATAGAAAAAAAGAGGAAAAAACAAACAAAATACAAAAAGAAAATGTGATTACAATGGTTTTACTTGATAACTATTATTATTTGATTCCAGTGAACGTGAAAGTACGTATGTCTGCTCATGGTTTACACAGTGCGTAAATATCCGAATTTAGGATAAAACATGAAACCCTCCACAAGAGGTCGGACACGAGGGTGGGGAGACCATGTGACGTGCTGACAGGTAGCCCGAGGTTTACGGTATAAGTAATAGTAAATAGGCCGCAGTTCTTTACCCCAGGGATGCCAGTACCGCGAAGAATGCCTCAATGGCCACGTTATAATGATATTCCAGGGAGGGTTTGGGGAGGGAGTAGTTTATGTATGGGCAAATGTCAGTTATAGTACTGTAAATTACAACGGGACTCCTCCGACTCGTCCAGTCACGTGTCCATATCTCTCAATCTATTAACAGTATCCAATTCATCCTTATCTGTTCATAACCTCGATTCAATCCATAATTTGATAATGATATCCCTGATATATTTTTGAATAGTATTTTGATATAATTCTCCCGGGAATATCAATTAAATATAACTGAATGTGGGAAACATTGGTCGTTTACATGTATGAGTGTTGAAATTTTGTTGGTGCCTTTTGCCTACCATCAAGTTTTATCTAATTCTAATTTGCTATCAACCCTTGTATATGGATGTAAAAATGCAAATAAAATGTATTATATTGTATTGTATAATTGTTTATAAATATTGAGGTTTGATGGCCATAATTTGATAAGAAATCAAGGTTCAGTCGGTGTCTATTTTGAGTGTAAGAAGGTGTACGTAGAGGGCCATAAGACCACCGAAACTGAAAATAATATATCGATGTGAAAACAACAACACATTTTAAAGGACATTGATATTAAGATGTTTATACTCTGTGTCGTCAAACACAAAAACATTTATACATTTCCTTTTTTTTAGGATATAGTTTTAGATATATGTAGTTGGTTGGTGTTATGGCGTTCATTACGGTTCATATGTGATTGATCGTTTCCAATTTAACCAACAAAGCTACAAATTGCGTAAAAAGACAAAACCAAAAGAGAATACTACGCAACCTCGAGAAAAATATATATTACTGGTGCCAGTATATGTCAGGGGCGAAACTTATCTGATTATCTTTGCAAAGAGTTATCAGCATGGGTATATATTCTTTATATTTCTCATTTCAATAAATTTCATTCACAGTGCATCGAAGTTTTAGATGTTCAGAATGTTCTTATAAAAGACTCCACTGTCACTGCCTTGATTTCATTTGGTTTTTTTTAACTGCAATTTATTTCTGAAAATGTGATTTGATGATCGAATAATATTTCTAACAAGAATTTTAAGTTAAAAAAATCTCGGAGTCATTTACATTCCGATACATACTGTAAACATTCTCGAAGTCATCGATATCTACTTTTCGCCATGTGCATAATTTTAACTTGAAATAATACGTTTTACTCTCCATAAGGCCCTTCTTCATTGGAAATATATTCTTTGACCTGACCTAAATTTGAAATAAAATGATCATCTAATATCACAGTTTAAATGTAAGACACTTCGGTTCAGTTTTATATTACTTGGAACCACATGGGTCATCAGTGGTACAAGATATAGATATATAGAGAAAGCAGGAAATAATAATAGTACACAAACAATACACTCACACCATACGTAGTGTAGAGGGATATCTCATGGTACTTTTTACCAAATACAATAAAGCATATAAGTTTTAAAAAACAATGTATAGTAATTATCACTTATCAATTCACAAGAGATGAGCAACAGTGTATATAGTATTTACAATTGGTTTTTAAATTCTCTCACCAAAATATTCTCACAACATTTCCACAACATTACATTAAACTAGCGATCTCATAAGACATTTTTTAAATTTAGTTTTATCATCAGTTACTCATAAGTATAATATAACACAAGTATAATATAATATGAGTTTTATATAACATAAGTACATGCATAATATAACATAAGTATAATATAACACAGGTATAATATAGCATAAGTATAATACATAAGTATTATTCTAATAACCCTTGCTAATAATGAGATTTCATGTACTTTATTAAAATCAAATTAAGCCATTCTCTGCTCAATGTCTGTCATTTACATAGGCTTCAACAATTAAAGATATGCATTTCAACGCAAAACATTTAGTTCTGGTCCGGTACCTTGAAAAAAATCAAACCAAGTACCACAGCTAACTGAAACTAAAACTTAATATTGTAATATTAGGATAACATATAATTGGGGATATACAAATCAGGTGCTATCATTTATTCAACAAGATTAAAATACTTATTTAAGCTTTTTTTCAAAGTTTTATTATAATTACTGTATTGTGATTATAGTTACTAGATGTGTAAAAAGCGACTAATATATTCAAAAGTATTCTGTCGAAAATATGAGATCATCTGACCACAATAATAAATAGGATGAAAGCAGTAGGTTTGGTGGGGCAAATCTCGTATGTAAATTTATAAAAAAGAGAAAGAAGCCATGGAGGTTTACTTGTGAACGATGTCTATCAGCTAGTATTAACTCAAACATAAATTATAAAAGCAAATTATCTCGACAGAAATGGGTTTTTTTATAACATGCGACATTTCCTAATTTCTGAATGAAGCAAGCATGGATTCATATACATGAAAGATAATATAATAACGTTTGTAAATTATATTTAGATATGTGAAAAAAGAACTCAAATCGTTCTAACTTAGTATGTGATAGGAAGAACATGTTTAATATGACAATTAAATATAAAAGTGTAAATCAAACACCAGAAAAAATAACAGCAGAAGACGAATCCCGTTAATGTATATACAGCGTTGATTATCTTGTTTACACTTAACTTATGGTATCCCAATGTAAATAAAGATACCGTCATGCTAATATGTCGACATCAGCCAATTACCTTTTCCGGGGATGCGTGACCGCCATTTGTTTTCCGACATTACATAATACCTTATTAATACGTTACAAACGAGTTGTGTTACATACAAACTACCAAGATGAACCCGATCACGTTAGAATTGTGTTTGTGGAGGGGTCGTCGTAATTTTCCCCTTATTTTTTTTTCTCTTGTAATTTAACTATTTTGGATAATGCGTCTACGTTTTGCATGCTGTCCCTGCGTTCTTGGTGACATTTGCCTACATCAAAGTGAGACTTGTTATGTTTCGGCTTGACAAATATTCTGGTCTAAACATGTCTGTTTCCTGTTCAAATGAAAGGTGGGTGTAATTAGGAAATTTAGCGTGACGGTTTGAAATGTGAAATTCTCCTTAAAATTGCTCTCCTAGACTTCTTATATTCATAATGGTTCCAGGAGAGCGTGAATCTGTCAACAGTTCGCGTGCTGCTCCAATCGAACGCACCTCTGGACATGCGCACAACGCGTGGTTGCTATCGGGAAATTTTAGCCGTATAATTACTGAGGTTTTCGGCCCCCTATTATAAATACTACACGAACTAAGCGTGCGATTCGAATGGGAAATATGCATGCAAAAGTGATTTCTTTCCAGAAAAAAAGAAATACGTTTTACCATTTTTGTTTTTCCGCTAGCTAAAAGTTTCGTATTCGTTGAAAGATGCATTCTTTGTTTTCCTTGATTCATTCATTAGCTATAGCATCGTTTTGTGTGAAAGGAAAATACAAAAATGTGTGAAAAACGACATACACTGAATCTAGGTTAAATATATGGAGAAATAGGATTATTATTTATTTTTAATTTCTTGTATAAACAATGTATATTTTTACCACTGAAAGATGTGTAATATGATGTACAAATGATCCTAAATGCTCCTTCGTTAGAATTATAGTCGATTTTGTTATCTAGTGATAGCGGAACTCTTGTGATTAAAATCCTTCGAAAGAATCAGTGTTTCAAAGCAAGGCAAGGCATATTCCACTTGAATGGTTCATGAAAATTGTACTTTCATGGCAAGTAACTTGTGTAATAATTAGTTATTCGAATTGATTTAGATGTATTTATTTGATATCGCCATGCACAATCTCCTATCATACAGAGCGATATCATATCATCGACTCACCGCCCATCAACAACACAATACGTGAAGAACAATATTTAGTTTGGTATATTCACGGATTTATTTACATATCTATACGACGTTGAAGCTATCTCGTTTCCCTGCTTTCATTGTCCCATCATCGTCCACCCATCGCACCTATCACCGATCTGAAGCGAGATGAGAAGGGCGATGAGCGTGTCTCTCAGTCGGTAGAGTCTGGATTTGCCGACAACCTCGTTGAAGTAGAAATGGCATTTCGTTTCTTGTTACCATCGTTGACAATTGATTAGCCGTACCACTGACACATGCTGTCTCGCTTACCCGACCTTTTATGACGTGTGTTTAACAGTTTAATCATACGTCACATATCATTAGGCATTGGTTTTTTTTGCGCTTTTAATAACTTACCTTACAACATTTTGAGAATTACAATACTTACAGTGCATAGGTTTTACTTGTTTTTGCAGTACTGGCCGCACAGTTCAGAACATGAATCCAAGTTGTGGTCTACAATTCTATTTTACATTTTACAGTGACATCAGTAGTCGCAAAGTTACATATGAACTTATGTTTCCATTTAAACATACATATGGCATAAAAACAAGAATTTTACAATACATAAATTCTGTTATTGTAACTAATGTTATAATATTGAACATAAATGTGTCTGTCTGTAGTACATTTGAATGCTTTTCATAGCTTAATTCATCGAAGCTGGTAGTTTTCAATCTGCAGACAAAATAACATGTAAAATTATCGCCCAGTTACGGCACATATAATTTTAACAACAGTTTTGGAATCAGGATAAAATGAATTTGTAATACTAATTGTATTATTTTGTCTTCCAAGGTATTACCGTATTAACGTCCTCCTTATAGCCACAGACCTACGAAACTGTTAATGAAAACTTCCCTTTATATTTATCTGTGTTATGTATGTTATGTATCATGTATATATAATTGGCAATAGACATATAAACATTGATGAATTGATGTCTTTGCCTTATAGCTAATACTCGTTTCTCATTTATCAGTCAGTCTTTGGTAGTAAGTAGATAGTTCACAATCTCAAGAATATTCAATTTATCACTAAAAAGTGGCTCGATATGTTTTCTCTACGACATGTCCGATCACAAGATTCACACAATAATTCAATCATTATAATTAATCTGTAAACAATTTAGAGTCTGATGACCGGTGTTGTGGAAAAGTCAAGTTGTATTGTTTAGATTTGGTGCCCATATCATACGAAGGTAATTCAAACACCTAGCTGTCTCTACTCTACCGGTACCTTTTACAGTTTATACATAGTTTACTTACTATATGTGCAGACTTTGCAATTGTTTAATAAAGGAAGTTTAAATTACGTTTGTTATAATTATGTTGTATGTGTTGTAATTTGTGTCCTGGTTTGTAGTAATTTGCGTTATTTGTTTTGAAACCTAATTAATGATGACACTCTTTTAATTGAAGTTGAATAATTACAATGCGCATTAAATTTGGCAATTTATGAGATATTATATTATACACCGCACATTTCAATAATGTCCATATATATTTTCATATTTTCTTTTCAATAATACATTATCATAAAAAATGTGAGAATACTTTGTTGTTTCTGTGCTTTAAAAAGAAAACAAGTGGATTATGTTTGTTGGGTTGTTGTTTCTGTGCTTTAAAAAGAAAACAAGTGGATTATGTTTGTTGGGTTGTTGTTTCTGTGCTTTAAAATGAAAACAAGTGGATTATGTTTGTTGGGTTGTTGTTTATGTTGTTTTCTTATTCAAATAAAATAATTGATTGACTTAAGATTGATAGTGGATCAGTAGAATCACATACAGTGTAATGATAAAAGACACTTTATAAACAGCTTGGTTGGTTTATGTTAGGAAGGTCTCCCCTGTATGCAATGTTGTAGGCCTTATTTTGGGAGGCTGTGGTATATTCGCGGCGTTCCTTTTTGCAGTACAAAAAATCTTGCCCATTTCATCATGCTGTTTAATTGTAGTATACCGCTAGACAGCGCACAACAGATTGTAATGATAATTAGGTCCCAATCATTTACTATCAGCTGACCGCTCACATTCCAATGTTGTCTTTGTCTACTGGTGGGTTACTGCTATTTGAATATTTTTTTGTCATTTATGAAATAGCCAAACGGGAGTATTTTGGGGAAATCATACAACAAACGAATAAAAATATACAACTGTTGAGTAAAACTGAATTGTATCACGTAGAGAATAAAAGCTGAAAAAAATATCGTGCTATAACGATAACGAAAAAATAATAATGACAAAAGTTATTCGACTTTCGGAGTAAAAAATATGTTATTTAGAAACTTTTGTTATATTTTGTTGTATCTTTCACCATCGGCACTCTTATTTAGGGTTTTCATATTTCTGACATGCTTATCTACTTGTTTACCAGTATTGGGTTTTTCATTGATTTCTTAAATGTTACCTCAGATACATAAAATTCCTTTAGAAAGAAAACCTTCTCCTAGTCATGTATTCCATTTTAAAAGTTGAGAATAATAATGTTAATGTTAGCCCAGAAACGTATTCCGCTGTCATTATTTATTTGTTATTCATCGTCTCATAACTGCAAATTGAAATCCCTGTAGTAATGATCTGAAGACTGCCAACTGGTAAGGTTATATAGTAATGTTTCTACGAAAATGATAGTTTTAATACACACATGCAAATATTCAAATTTGCTATAATTTTATGTAGCTGATTAGAAAAAATAAGTTTGAAAAATCTGTATTTGTTTCATAATCAATTTTCTATAAACAACACAGGGATTGAGAGATTGTTTATTTAGGATAATTATTACATGTATTAAAATTTCGTCATATATACATGTATATATACATCGTATATTAATACATACACATATTATTCATATATTTACTCGCGATCATTAAAACCATACATATTTTTTCCCCATTTTCACCACCAGTAACGAGTAAGCCTATCTGGGAGAGAAACACAAGTTCCCCTTTAGTCGATAACATTGCCGTTTACCATTCTATAAGATTGCGATCATTATTTATGAAAACACAAGTTTTTTTTACATACTTTGATTAATATTTCCCTGTCCGAATATTTCACTGGTTACATGGGAGTCCCGTGAATTAATAGTGATGTTCCCGTCGAAGTGCCCGTCATTTTTATCTCCACTCAAACCGCTGTCGGTAGATCTAGTTACTTTTTAATGACGCTAGATTTCATCCTTGTCATGCACTTTCCTTGGAGGCATTGAGGAATACATAGACTAACCGTTCCTTTCACTATTATACTGATTCTGACCAATATCATTACCGATACAATATTTCCAGGTCAATAAATCGTTTGAACAAAGGAAATTGCAAAGCAATAAACTATATTTTATGGGCTGGATTGCATTGTTTAGATTAATTCATTGCAGTTCTACTCATGAATATTGGTGCAATTGAATGGAAAATATATGAAAATGAAATAAATTAAATAAACCATTCTTGATTTATTTTGTGGTTTATTCACTTATTATAGATATAATAAGGTACTCTTAAATATCTAAGTTGTTTTCTACTATGATATGTAAAACAGTGTATTACCATATGTTGTAAACCACTTTTACTGTCGCGTATACAATATTTCGCGTCTCCGCTAGTTTCAACATATTAATATTTATCTTACTGACAAAAAAATATAATTTATATTTCTACAATTATATGCGAAAATATTTGAATTCGCCTTTGAGCTCTGTAACCAAATAAAGTGGTTTTGTTTCACAATACAAAGTATCATAACCATATATTTATATCGTTTATAAAATACTTAAAAGTCAAGCACACAAGTTAGTTTAGTTTACCTGACATTTTCGATATCTAAAAGTATTCCATAATTATTTATACACCCTTTCACTGCCCCTTTTGCTATGGTCCGTGCCCCTTTTGCCCTGGTCCGTGCCCTTTTTTCATGGTCCGTGCCCCTTTTGCCTTTGTCCGTGCCACTTTTGCCCTGGTCCGTGCCCCTTTTGCCTTTGCCTACGTCTTTTGCCCTCCGTACGTCTTTTGCCCTGGTCCGTGCACCTTTTGTCTTGGTCCGTCCGTTCGTGTTTTCCCTGGTCCGTGCCCCTTTTGCCCTGGTCCGTGCCCCTTTTACCCTGGTTCGTGCCCCTTTTGTCATAGTCCATTCCCCTTTTGCCTTGGTCTGTGCCCCTTTTGGTTGACCCGTGTCGTTTGCCCTGGTCCGTGCCCTATTTTATATTGTGCCGAAGAAAAATCACGTACCCCTATCACGTCATTAACTCAGGCTTCGGAGAAGCTGATATATTTATATATAATACTTACACAGAATATAAACACACCACCATACAAACACTCACAACACTGACACTACCAATAATCACACCGATAAGACAAAATTAGCCAAACATTTCCATTTCAATTCGAGGTGAGGAAAAGGACTTCATGTCAAATAAGCCTTATTTTCCTGGGATTACGTGCAGAATTGTATGTGTCACATCGCGTATAAATGGGTTCACATTCAAAGTTACATTATAGGCAAAAACGATTTTCTCTTACCATTAGCGAAAGTTTTCTTCCCGTGAGAAAACATTTCTTCTATAATTGTCTGATTCAAATATTTCCCATTGTACATAAGGGATTTGACTGGATATTCCTAGCTTCTTGATACAGGAGGAAAATCAAGACTTTTCAAAAATAAACTTTATGCTAACAATGGCATACGTAAAATGAAAAAAAAAAAATGGTGTCGTGTATCATTTCATTATTTAATTTCATATGCTACGTTAATTTTTTATTGGTTAGATGTTTGACGTTATTTTTTCCATAAACCGAAAAATTGTACGTCAAATATTAGAACGTCATATCTAAAAGCGGCACAGTCATTGCTGAAACTATTGGATAAGATATCAATGCGCCACAACTCTATTTGTTTTATTGTAAAAGTAAGTAAAATCATGAAATTTATCCCTAATCAGTACAGGATCGGTTATCGAAATTAAATTATAAGCGTTATTCTCAATATATTTTGGGTTTATGAAATCATACAACGGACGGACATTCTTTTTCATAAACACGTAGAAGATCCACTCATAGTTAAGATACAATATTTGGTCGATGGTCATAATTCCAAGAAAGATATTTTGAATATGACCAATAAACAACATTAAAAATATTGCTAATCATTGTTTGGTTTTGCATTTTTTGGAACTTTGAATTTATGCAATATTCCTTTGTCTATTTCCATAAAGTATAAGCATTCTCATAATTAAATATTTTAATGATATTTTATCCCACAGTAGTACAAAATGAAAATAATCATGCACATCTGTACCTTCAGTATTGTGATATAAATCATAATATATTTTATTCACTCTCAATTTCATTGTCGGATCCATGGAAGGACTAAACAAATAAATAAAGCGAGGAATATACAAATACGGTTTTACTGCTTAAATCACATTCATAAGCTCTTAATTGTGTTTATTATATTTGAAATTATCGTCAAATCTTGGCAACATTTACGTTCAAGACTTTATCAACCCCAACAATGGCCATTCTTCATTCATCTTTTAACCCCAGAAACTTCAGATAACATACACGATTCCAAATAAAATAATATCAAAAACGTCTTTCCTTCAAAATTATTTTTTTATAATGCTAAATGTTTATAACTAAAACACATTTCTTAGACAAATAGGCTGGAAAGGTGTAATTGAGATCAATTTATTTTGAAAATTTACTTCGAGACAGTCAAAAATGTGTGTATTTTAACACTGCTTTGTTTTATAGACAAACTGTACTGATGCCATCCGCATCGAAGGAAAGACAAGTGCAAGATTTCGACATCTTCATATTTTATCTAGATGCAGTTTATGTATGATTTATTTTGGATAAACATTTAAGTCTTATTTAAAGGTGATTGGACATGTGTGGCATTCGTGCGAAATACAGATTATTTTTTACGTGTTTGATGGAAATGTCACTCCGGTAAATAAATGTTTAGAATAAATAAACTGTGTCCTACGTGTTAATGTAGATTGCACACTGACCCCGTCATGTTGTCGGTGAGTCGCCATTGTTCTCACTTCACACTGCTCTCTCATCACATGTGTTTATTTATCACCACGGCGATTTGGCAATTTGTTTGTGACGATTCAGTTTTTGTAAATCCGAAATTTACATAAATGAATAAATAAAAACGATATCAAATTTTACTGAAAATAAACGTTTCGTTGCATATTTTCATAGCACCATAATATATTCATGAAAAACTTTAAAGATTTAGGAAAGAAAATACGACCAATAATTGTGTACTATATTGAACCTTCCCACTGCAACTCTCACTTATATTCTTCATAAGTTATTGAATTTATATTCCGTTAACATGTTAAAAAACAATACGAAGGCATAAATATAATATTTATAGAAATGAACATTTATTTTATACGAGGTGGTATAAAAGTCTATGATACATTTTATGTTAAGATCCTCAACAAGCATATCAAAGGTCATGTTAAGATATATACACAGGTTAAATACATTTTTACACAGATAATTTTACAATCGGAACATGTTATATATTGACTACGTTATTTGTTACTATTTTTCTAGAAATCCATCTATCCTGTAACTCCATCTTTTAGTCCTGACATTTTCGGTTCAAACATCGCAATGCACACCACAAATTAAGGGAAGTTTCCCAGATTATTTTACACTAGTGATACGTGTAAAAAATCAGCGAATTCGCTGATCAAATGTCGGATTATGTGAAATTACAAAATATTACAATACATGAAAGTGTAATACATTCATTTTATTAACAATAGACAAATCCACACTGGAACAAAGGTTCACACCAACAAAACAGTGAATCTGACATGCACTATCAGCGGGTAGAAATTAATGCAGGTCAATAATTCACCAAGGTTATGTAAAATGCAGTACTTTCACATTTCATATCAGTTCATCAAAATTATTTAATTTAATTCATTTTAATTCCTTTTTTATTAAAAATATATGTATGGAATGAAATGCAAACGAATTTTATATTGTGTATATTATAACAGTTCAACAGAAGATATGCTGAAGTAGTTCAAGTGTTGCGGTTTGTTACATGAACAGAGTACTTGTGGATTTTTTTAATTGACAAATTATAGGCATCATATATTTTTTCGAGAAACAATTTTATACGGAAATATTATATAATAATATATTATATTTTCAGCGAAAAATGAATCCAATTTCTCCTTATGAATTGTTATAACTCTAATGTAAGCGAAGATGGCGAGGCATGTTTTATCTTTATTCATATCCAGTACCTAAAATACGGTAACCTTTGTCTAAATGTGTCTGTGCTCAAAACGTAGAAAGGACTAATATAATTCATGTTTAAAGATTTTCCTTATCATCCTGTACAATGAATTAGAAATTTGACAAACACTTTGTTACCACATTTACATTCTTTCTTACATGCGGTATATACACGTATCAAATTGTAATCTTTATTGTAGTATTTGTCTTCGTCATATCTAAAATGTTTTAGATACTTCCTATAAATTAATATTCTATCATGTTTAAACATAATATGTAAACAATATTCATAGCATCACCGTGTTTTAACTGCTTCACTTACCATTGTGGTTCCAGATAATTTTTATTAATATATACTAGTAACAATCATGATATCAATAATGATTATGATATACATAGGCAGCAGGCATGTATAAAATTCTGGATATCTGGTTCAAACTAAATCTGTCAACTAAGTATCTGATTGGATGGAATATTTTGAGATAAAAAAGGAGATAAAAATGTGAGAAATCCATGAGTGGAAATAGGATGGAGTTAAGGAGAGGGTAATTAGGCGTACTTGGGGGTACTGAGCAGTACTATCGCGCGTGCTGTTGGTGAGGAGAAGGATGGTCACTGTTGGCTGTCGAATCTGACACTCTCCCAATGATTAATGAATGTTAGATATGCCCTAACACAAACTGTATACATGCCTTCACAAACCTGTACCGCGAATTCCTCACAAAGTTACCATACAACCGACTAAATAGAGAGTCTAACCAGAATCTGCAGCTTCCCGGAGCTTATTGGAATTATTGTCTCTGAGGAAAGCGGAACGGTGTAATATTGTTTGGCAATTATAAACACGATGGACACTTGTAATCTCTAGAAAGGTACGAAATGTATACCAAACATCAGGGATGTATATCGCTACAGTGTCTGAGGGGAGGGAGAGTAGCAGCTAATGATATATAGCAGAGCGTGCTGGGGGAGAGGCAGACAATTATACGCTTAATCGTCCAATCAGGACTCAGCAGGTCTTAAGGACATATCATATGGGGGCTTGGCTTCGGGCAAAAATCGCATTCGTCTTATTTATTGTCGCTTTATCACTGTTGTAGAAAGTAAGTAAAAAACTTATATATTGGGTACTTGTGACGTTCATTAGTACGAGCAGACCCATGGATATAAACGGGCCACTGTCGGCCCGAGCTAATGCTTTCAGCATCACATCGCTTATGTCGGGTCCGTTTGCCGACTCCTTTCTAGGGTCCCTAGGAGGAGCCTTTGGGTACCAGCAGGTGCCCCCTCAGAGAAGCACAGATTGTCTCTTCGAATGGGGACAAAATGGAGGATACGGTGTAGGGATCAAAGGAATGGAAGGTAAAGGGAACTTGTTGATTAATTTAAAATATAATGACGTCATATAAGAATTTACCTACAAAATTCTGTATAACATGATATATTCAAGTCGTAATTTTTACTGTGACTTTATTTCTATATTTCTTTTAAATTTCAATATTAATAGCATGTCTCTATTTTGTATCTTCGTACTTCATTTGCTGTTTTATATTCTTTAACATGAAAATTAGGAGAACAATTTGTCAGTACTATTTATCCCATTTTTCACCTCCTGGTCTACGGACACTTGATATATGATAATATTTAGATAAATGCAACGCTAAAACATTATTATCAATTTTTAGTGTTGAATTCGTACTTTGGAAGTGTTGTATGTGACCAACGCTACTTAAATGGACAGTGCGGTTTGTTCACTGTTCAAATGATAACATATAGATACATTACATATTTAAAAGCAAATCAATACATACATAAAGGGGAAACGTCCGACAATATATATTGTGTGTATTATATTTAATTGACTGATTACACACAATAGTAACAAGAACATTGATATATTTATATCTTTACGAAAAAACGCAATACACGATTAGAAATAAAAACACATATTTGATACTGATAAAATATGCTTGCGGTGACGAATACGTAAATACTTATAAAATATGCTTGCGTTGACGTGAACAATATGCAAAGATCAAAATTAAGAATAATAAAAATATTAATTATTCAAAATAAAATATTTTTAGATTAAGAATTAATAATTAATTTGATTATTTTTACCCCTGTGTGATAGCTATCTAACTGCTTTTAACAACTAAATGGATATCATTTTCATTGGCCATCATAGTAAAAGCATGTACGAAATTAGTTTATTTCAAAAGTAACGCACAAGTTGACCGCATTATGAAATATATTAACAATAGATGTTTTAAAATTGCTTTAAAAACAGAATAAATACAAATAACTTAACACATTGTAACTTAAATTCGACAGTTTTAGATAATATTAAATCAGCCTTTTTAGTCCCGCCTGTTAAAACCGACTGTAATTGTTAGGATACAAAACTCGATGCAACGTTTTTTTCCAACACAAAAATTATTTTTGACATTTGCTATGTTGTCTTAAACACGTTATTTTATTAAACGTATCACTTGTTGAACCACTTATAATTACCAGAATACAACTCATTTATATTTACACTACCTGTCAAATCTCTGCTATTCCAATCAACAGTTTTAACATTTCTTTTCAAACGAAAAAACAAAAATATTTCTGGCGAAGTTGTTGTTTAGCACTGCCTGCCGTCACTGTTAGAGAAGTTAATGTAGGTTTGATCCTTGTTAACTACTTTACAAGGAACCATGCAATGCCTTTTTAACGGCTGTACAGTGATATGCGTGAGGTCTGGCGAGGCTCCCCCGACAAACTACAAATATTCTGACCATCGATCTCGCCGCTTGCGTCGATAAACAAGAATATCACATTTTTGCTATACGTCTTTTATCATTAAATGTTGTTAGAGGTTCTGAAGCATTATGTTTAATGTTTCGTGATAAAATCGAATCTGTAAGTACTCCTTACTGTGATATAGTGCCCTGTCAAAACTAATAACGAGTTTTACTGAATCATCTGGTCTTTGAATCCCAATCGAAAAACCTTTATCGATAAATATTTCTCTATCTTACTTGTAATAGATTCTTAATAATTCGAAGTTAGGATATTATTATGCTATGTTTACTTGGGATATTTGTTACATTGTTATTGTCTGATTTGATTATATGTAAATTTGAGATTTTGTATAATTTTAACCCGTTACGAGACCAACTATTAGTGTAGAATGTTTATCTGTTTCCCTATTATTAAGGCAACTGAAAATTGGAACTTAAAAGATTTACTTGAATACAGTGAAAAGATAACAGATTACTTACTAAAATACCCATACACGGTATTATATCAAGTGGTTTTTTTTCAAATACTACGCGCGAGAGGAATTTCTCAAAAATATATGCATTTTTTTTTTAATTTTTCATTTTAAATTGAATACATCGATGCATTTTTAAATGCATGACAAATCTGCGTTTCTTGTTTTTCCAATCAATATAGCGATTGTTTTATTGTTGATATATTATGTTCTAGTTATCTTTCCATTGTCCTTCATGGTAAAAATTTGTGCTCTTTTGTTTCCAATTTATTTGGTATGTTTATCCTACATACATTTAGATTTATGGATTATAAATTGTTCTTTGATGACTGTTTGAATTATAAAACCCATTGTACCCTTACACAATATGTCGTAACTTCTAGATCAAAGTGTGGACCAGGTCCATGGAGATCAACAGAAACTTATAAATTTTCTTTCAAATGTAATTTTACTAACAAAAACATTAGCGGCAACATTTAATTTTTAGTGCGAGATATTAATCAATTGATATTGATATGTGCATTGATCTACATTATATAGTGAAAATATCATGATATTTTGTTTCTTAAATTAACAATGACTCGACTCGAATATTTGGAAATAGTCAAATATGCCATCTCGTGTCTGTTTTAAAAAACAACCAAAATATTAAGGTCTTTTAAAAACAAAGCAAATGTTTGGAAAGTAGTGTGTTATTAAATGAATATACGAAGGGGGCATTTAACTATTCGGTCTTGCTTTCATTGAGTGTTATAACACTTTGAGAAAAAACAAGTGCGCAGTCTTGATATTTTGATGATCATTAGTAATTCAAGACTCACGGATAATTCGATGACAAGTATTTTTACATTCCGATAAGACCATCTCTACAAACAGTCTAGTATTTTCACTACACGCGGTCAACCGTGCACGTCGTCGGTGACATGCGCGTGATCCGTATCATATGCACGTGCTAAAATATTTCACACTTTAAGGTGTTAATGATAGACTTCCCATAGGTCGCCTACTCACTACAAACGAAATGTAACACGTCGAATTTGATCATTTCAACGTGTTAACTGTCAAACCGAACCCGGCGCAACAGATCTGGACCGCTGTTTACAGATGTAGCTGGTATTTTAGTTCGACCGAGAAATGTTTGTTCTTACGCCGGATGCCATTTTTCTTCTTGATTTTCAGCAGAAAATTCCAGATTCTGTCCTTAAAACAATAATCATGTAGTAATGTTGATTTATCCTTTTTTAGGTTCATGAAGGTGTTTTTTCAACTTTAAAAGAAATTTAACTAAATTAAATCTCCTTTGCCATGGCCAAGATTTCTCCTTATCAAACTTCTACATCCTTTTTCCCGCAAATAAATTGAATTCATGGACATTTTATGTATACGTAGTGAATGAATCAATGTCTTTTCAAATAAAAAGTATACATTAAGTTGTTGGAAATTTGAATTATTGCATCAGATTCCTGCTTCAACGTTGAATTATATATATATCGTCGTCTTCGTTTTCGTACAAAATTCAACTTCAGACATGTAAATTAGCATAATATACATATGCGTGGTTTTTACGATCCATATTTTAACGTTATATTGGATTTCGATATCAAAAAGAGAATTAGATAAAATAAAGTTTCTTTAATTTGAATTTGAATTTTAATCTGCTGACTATTTCATATAACTATTCTAAGTCGTGAATGATATTTGGTTTTATTTCTATTTTATAGCATGTATTTTAAATGCTGGAACTGGAAGACCTTACTATGACTCCTCAAGAATTGACACCTATCCAGACAGTTCCGCCCGACCCCCCGGGACAACTGGAATCAATGAGGGCGTGTGTGAGAAAAATAGCCCCACTATGAGTTGCGATGAGAATAGGACATGTGTAAAAGACAATTGTGACACAGAAAACTCCGGAATCGAGGATAAATCAGACACACCCAAAAAACCACTCCATGCCAAACTGTTAAACGTTACCGCTCATTTAGAGATGAAATCTCTGTGGGACGAATTTGACGAACTCGGCACGGAAATGATTGTCACTAAAGCCGGCAGGTAGGTAATACTTTTTTAGTATGAAAACTAAAATTGGTTTGTTATTATCCTTAGGTTTGTCAAAAAATAGATCGTAAATTGATAGAAAGTACAATGATATTTTGTTTTAGATATTATATTGCAAAAATGTAATCAATCGACTTAGTAGTTTTAATATCTAATAATTTTGTGATAATTCATTTGTATAATGAGGCATAATAGAGCGTCGTATTTTTTCAAATTTACACGAAAAAAAATCATTAAATTGTGAGTCGCACTAACGTTTTTCCAAATACGAATTTCCGTTTGAAGAAATACAGATCACAGATTTCCATTGTTATATTTACATATATTTCAATTCGTCAATTCTATACTCAAGAAAACGGGAATGTGTGCTCTAATATATGAACATTTCAGGACGTATAGCAAGGAGCTATGTGCATGCTCACCGTGTCATGACATAATATGCTTCCTTTCAGTGCCTGATAATACTATCGATTTGAAAGTAGACACATGTTTTACGCTTTCTCTCCCAGTGTTTAAATGTGAACCTGTTGAATATTATCATTGTTCCATTATCATCTCTGTCTATTGTGTTCGTTCAGACAATAAAAGCATGACCTACACCCGTTCTGCTCTCGTGCCGGTGTTATACACGGTATTGTTTTGATGATATTTCAAATTATTTATACACATATTATTGTATAAATTCACATTACGTTTATTTTACGACTATCATTGTATACATAAATAGAACTAGATATTATGTAAATACACAGGACTCAAACCAATTCATCTTATATCATGTTTCAGCATAATCCACGTATTTGGGAATTAAATAAATATGAGTATGCATTAAGGTGATAAAGGCTTTGTTTAAAAATGAACATGCTAGATATTTGTTAAATATATACATCAATTTCATAATTATATACATTATATTATTCCATAACAAAATCCTAGATATCAAAATAAAAACAAAACAGCTAAAGGTAGATATCGCATAGGGATCAGACTGGAATAATATAACTAACACTAGACATCAGAGAAAAACAAATACAATTATAACCAACTTGTCTAATATAAAAACTTATCTCTCGGTAGGTGTGTATGAACGTGCTATTTATGACACCGATGGGCATCCTTTATGGTATTACGCCCTGCGTCCCTGAAGGGAACTTGTTGGTTTGGGTGTCATCTGAGCATTATGGTCAATTAAAGGCCAACAGGCCTGCTGTATGTGTTTGTTTTATCCCCTCACTACTCGCTCACCGGCCAGTCCTCGGGGAGTTACATTTCAACTGAAGCTTATTGATAAAGCTTGATTGGGAATCCAGACGGAGAATGAATACTTCAGAGGCTACTTAACTCTCTCCCACTACGTGACATATAAGATTTATTACTTTGATTGTAAGAACGTATGTATAAAAGGAGTTACTTATATCTCACTTAATGCTTCAATTGATATCTCAGTCGCCTAATGTTCAATCTAGCTTCATTAATATCATATAACACCCTTCCCAAATTATAATACATGTTCAGAACACTTACTCACATTTTTGAGTTAAGAACACTTACTCACATTTTTGAGTTAATGATTATCAACTTCGTCGACAAAGAGAGTCTAAAGAGTTTTATAACGAAACCTACATTATTGATACTGAGAAATATTTCTCCTACTGAAAGAAAAACTAATTTTGACATTTAATTATCTTGTAAGATATAATGATAATGGTTCATAAACATGAATTCCTAAATTATTCTTGTACTTTGAAACGGGTCTATTCAAATGATTTGAATCTTGACATAATAGAATTTTCGTAATTATGAACACAATTAACACATAAACAAAGTGTAATGTTTATATTCTTTACTAGAAACCCTTATGATTATCACTATTTATTGAACACACAAGATTATGTTATGAAATGTTTATTGATAATTCAACAAATGTTTTTTTTTTCACTATCAAAACTAAGAACAGACGATTTAGTATTTTTCTTCAGTTACAAAAGTTACTTACTTTACACCATTACCACCACAGAAAAGCTTGAGCTTCTAATTTTTTCTTCAAGGTAAAAATATGAAAAATAATTAATTGCATCCCGAAAAAAAATCCTTGGCACTATATCCTATTTGGAATGAAGTACTGATTGCTCATGTACCAAAGGCAAAATAAATTATTTTGTATATTTTTTTGTGTTAATAAGACAAATATATACACGATTAAACATCATTTTTTGTTCAAATAATGAATATTATTTATGCTCTGTCAGCGGTGGAGCATCTTTAGCATATATATTTGTATTTTAATCTTTCAATTAATCGCCACTTCTACTTCTGATATTTTTATTTGTTAAGCTGTTTTTCTGAGACTGAATATGAGTTTAATCAATTCCGTACTTGTATCTTCCTGGGTCGTAGTAGAGTGAACGTGATGTGGTTTTCAGGGTGTAAACAAATGAAATGATACTTCCGTTGTTACAGTACTTACACGCCGCATAGCCATCAATTCCAACACCAGTCTAAATATATGTCTACCCGGTCAGTTATTATAGTACTTTGTATAATACTAACTACATTATTTTTTTTTATTTGTTAAGCTGTATTTCTGAGACTGAATATGAGTTTAATCAATTCCGTACTTGTATCTTCCTGGGTCGTAGTAGAGTGAACGTGATGTGGTTTTCAGGGTGTAAACAAATGGGATGATACTTCCGTTGTTACAGTACTTACACGCCGCATAGCCATCAATTCCAACACCAGTCTAAATATATGTCTACCCGGTCAGTTATTATAGTACTTTGTATAATACTAACTACATTATACCAGTTTAAATATATGTCTACCCAGTCAGTTATTATAGTACTTTGTATAACACTAACTACATTATACCAGTCTAAATATATGTCTACCCAGTCAGTTATTATAGTACTTTGTATAACACTAACTACATTATACCAGTCTAAATATATGTCTACCCAGTCAGTTATTATAGTACTTTGTATAACATTAACTACATTATACTAGTACTAGTCTAAATATATGTCTACCCAGTCAGTTATTATAGTACTTTGTATAACACTAACTACATTATACCAGTCTAAATATATGTCTACCCGGTCAGTTATTATAGTACTTTGTATAATACTAACTACATTATACCAGTCTAAATATATGTCTACCCGGTCAGTTATTATAGTACTTTGTATAACACTAACTACATTATACAAGTCGAACTATATATCTACCCGGTTAGTTATTATAGCACTTTGTATAACACTAACTACACGTGCATTATACTAGTCTAAATGATACATCTACTTGGCGACTGTGTTTCTGGTATATCCCTTCAGTCATGGGCGCTTGTTTGGCCGTGTCTACGATTAACAAACAACAAATTGCCTATTTATCTAATCGAAATTTAAGCTAAATGTGCGTTTCCTGCTGAGTGTAACTGGTTTACAACAATTTATCAATTTCTCGGCACCTGCATATAAACCATGTAGATACATCACCATAAAAGAACGAGTCTGTTCTGTGACTCCTCGGGTCCCCGCAGACGACAGGTCGGCTAATTCGCACTAATTGTATCATTAATGGTCATTAGACGGACGTCTGGATGACACTTGGACGTGACGGGTTCGATAAGACGGGTGGTGGAGGTGTCAAACCGTCCAATACGTCATCCCGCAATCCAATTTATACTACTATTGCAAGGTTTAATAGTCGTTTAACTTGTTCTTTGTAGCTAATTGTACATGCCAGACGTAAATCTATGACTTCAGTATATAAAAGTGGTGTCGTGGTGTCTAGGGGAGTCCACACATCGTGATTTAGGTTTCCCATTTATTGTATGTTTTCAATTGATATATACCATGTTTTTATATAAACAGGAACTAGACTCCATTCTTCTTTGAAAGTTTAAAAAATATTAGTGTTTTTTTCTTCTATGGCTTACTTACTATCAAATTACCAAAAAAGTCTGGCTTCATTCATTTTATCGGATTTATTTATTTTTCCCTGCCTCCTTTTTAATAGCGGAAATTAAAGCGTTATACAAGTTCGTTCAGAACGGTTGTATCACATTATCAAATAGAAATACATTTAGACAATTTTGTGGTAATTCGACAAAACAAACTAGGCGAATAGGAATCATTTGTATAAAAATCATAATCCAGTTATTTTGTGTATTTCAAACTATGAAAGCTCGCAAAACTGCAAAACTCCGAATTAGCAACCACAGTTTAGAAATCGAGGCGGGTAGGGTAAAAAAGATTCCCCGTCCTCTGCGGTTATGCAAATTTTGTAAAGAAATTGAGGATGAAATCCACTTAATTTCTAAGTGTTCCGTTAACTCTACATTGAGAACAATTTTCTTTAATAGTCATAAAGATGTAATAAAGCACTGTCCATCTATTATATTTTGAAAATTTGATACGACTCTTGCCTTCTAATGATCTAAAACGTCTACAGGATTTAGAACTCTTTGTTTAAAAGTTATTTGAACTGAGGAAAGCTGACTTGATAAATGTTTTAAGTTGTTGTTTTTATCTACTGTATGTTATGTACATGTATGTTTTGCTATAGATACCTTTTGTATGGATATAAGGAAACAATGAAGTTGAATTGAATTGAATTGAATATTATTTAAATGACGTGTTGAGAACAAAGTCATAGATGTTTTTTATGTTTCTATATTGAAATCTGGTATCAATACACTACACAACATAACACAAAGATTGCTGTTGGCTTTATGTTACATCGGGTTATGTGCACTAATACCTTTTTTTTAAACATATCGATTATATGGAATGTATTTTACCAGATCCAAGCTTAACACACCCAAGGATAAATATTAATTTAATGTAGATTTGAACAGAGTCGGGTTTCTTACTAAACCTATGCAATATTTTTCAATGTTCATTGGTGTATTGTCTTTCCTTTTTTCTTTATTTCTAAACATTAAGACCAAATAATTTTTTTTCAAATTCCGATAGACAACACAATGACACAATGGATATTATTTAAGAGTTACAGTTATGTTTGATTGAGTAATGATACATTTTTCGGTGATATAGCTTATATTATGAAAAAATCATTTTGCATAATGCCTAGTTATTTCATTACAGTGATATTCATTGTAACGACGTAATAATGTTAATATATGGTATATCTAAATATATATGTTTTCATGCATTAACAGCGTTTACATGTGATGTTATTTATATCAATAATAATCGGGTTGAATATTAGACTCTCTTTATTCGTTTTTCGGGTGATATTATTAAACAATGCGAGTTTAATCATATGAGGTATTATCAAAAATAATGAACGTAATTAAAACCTACTGCATGTATTGCTATTGCTGGTGGGTAGATAAAACTGAATAACTATCATAGAGACTATAACTGCAAAATTCGCTTTTGTCATACGGTCAATAGAATATAATGAAAATCTTTTGAGTATAAAAGAAATCATATTAAAATGATAATGTAAAGATAAGTGTTTTTGTGTACTTTATCCTGATGAATTACAGATGATGTCACGTGTCACTGTGTTCTTTACCAATAAAACATACCTCTAATGAAACAGACTTGTACAATTAAAGGCCTCTTCATTTCCGAAACAAAACAAAGAATATCACCAACACTTGTATATATGATCAACATGGACCTGAGATAAAGTAACAGCACCACAAACTGCAAGATTACCTGTTTAGTGTATGTTGATAATGAAGGTTTATTTCGCTGTTTTGCCCCGTGGCGTAGTTGTAGGCAACTGTTGTAGAAAGATAACAGAAAAATATAACCCGCGCTATGGAAATTGACAATTTAATATTTGTCTTTTAAAAACGTTTATGAATGTATGACAAGTGTAGCAATAACGATACACCAATAACTTTTAGTATTCTAAGTAATAAAACTCGTTATACAGTAATAGGCTCATGTAATTGTTCATACCGCTGGCATTGTGCTTTGCCAGCGGATTGATAAATATTCAAGTCAATTGCAGGTGCGATCTAGAGTCCAGATACTGGTAGATCAGTGAAGTCTTCTTGTCTTGGGCATTGTAGATTACTATAGCATCTCAATCGTCACAGGGCAAAGGGTCACCAGCAGGTCATGTTTGTTTTCTAACCACGTTTAAATGTTGGGAAATACAGAAAAAAGTTACTAGAAGAATATGTTTACATGGGTTACATTGGGATCAGACTTCGGCCTTGTAAAGAGTTTTGTGTTTGCCTAATCATACAATTTAGGTGTATTCATTTTACTTAATTTTCGTCCAAATACAACAATGTATATAAAGAACTGTTGATGGAATAACATACAAACGAATATAAAAAGTATGCCTTTAATACATGTATATATATAGCTGAATTTCATATTTTTTTAAGCAAACAACGATAAAAAATTGCAGTTACCAAGTCCCTTTACTCAATTTCTCGATAACTAATTTTATTTTGTTTTCATAATTCGATTTTGCCTATAACAATCATTTTCATTGGCTTAAAATTATTTTATCACCTCATAAAGGAAAACAATGACGTCGCTGTTTGTAACGTCGCTTCTGATTGGCTGAGATAACGGTGTAACTTTTTTTATAAAAAAAGGAACGAAACGGTTTACTATGAGTATATGTGTTGTCATATGACACCATTATGACGAATTTGGAATGTCAATATATAAATTATGAATAAGATTTCGTACGGCATTCCTGGGATCAAGCTGGCGGTAATCTTTATTGTAAGTAAATAATGGAAATGGAAAGTGTATCCAGTGTGCAGTTTGTGCGTGCCACATTATTCGGTAATTACGACACTGATATATGTATTTCTTTGTTATATTACACCATCGTTGATTGTTTTTTCCAGGCGAATGTTCCCCACCTTCCAGGTTAGGATGTACGGCCTTGACCCCATGGCTGAGTACATGGTGATGATGGACTTTGTTCCTTGTGATGACAAGCGGTATCGTTACTCCTTCCACAGTTCCAGTTGGGTGGTGGCAGGGAAGGCAGACCCACACATGCCTGGGAGGATCCACGTGCATCCAGATTCTCCAGCCAAGGGCGCGCAGTGGATGAAACAAATTGTGTCGTTTGACAAATTAAAGTTGACAAACAATTTAATGGATGACAACGGCCATGTGAGTGTTCCCCATAGTATTTTTTTTACCAAATCGTTACTAAAAACCTACTATTTTACCTAGTACTAACTATAACTGATTCGGTTTGCAATGAAGACTTTTGTCTCGTCATGTGAGTGTTTCCAATTTTTTTGCTTCTTTTTACCAAAATGTTTTTGTAAACCAACCCTTATCCCTAGTTACCTTATTTTAGTGGTTTCCTAGTGGAGTGTTTTTTTCTAATCATGTTTCCTCCCGTTATTTGGTTTCTTCGTTTATGGTAAACGTACTCTTTCACATGGTAATCTTGAATGATCAAATCTTTCGATTTTGATTACACTTGTTGTATTTTATTGTCTTTACGATTAAAGTAGTGTTTTCAACGAATTGTAATGATGAATATTTGCATCATAACTCTAGCGCAATAATGAATGACTTTAATGAAGGTCAAATCCCACATATAAATCAACTTATTATGTCAAGGTCGTATTCAGATGCAATTTCCACATTTCCGAACAAAGAATGCGGGGAACACCTAAATCACCTCCTTACACTACCATGGAATGAGATCCGAGTTACATATTACAGTTAAAGTAACGACACAAGAACTCTTAAAAGTTTCTATTTTTAGGTACTTCATTACCAGTTGTGATATATGTCTAACCAGAAAACAAATACACTGAGTGGTATTTTACACAAAACTATTTTCACATATTTGTTAATGTTTGTTTGTTTGTATAATGACATTCATTGGCTTCCTAAAGCTAGTGTGACCTTATGATTACACCTGTTTTTGACGTTGAAATATTTGTTAAGAGTAATACCGTGTCGGCCCTTCGCCCTACGCCAGCCTAATCTGACGTCACTTTGACAGTCATGGCGTTTGCTTTAAATTTCCATGCTAATTGTGTTATCTTTATTATAATTGACGTAACAAATCTATACAGAATATGACATGTCTGCTATGTAAAACTGCCTAACGACGGTGGCTAGTTTGTCTTAAGATACGCGAATGTATGTCGACTACAGCATTGATGACGTATGTATCTTTGATTTTTGGCGAATATAACTGACAATGCTTTCTTACATTCTTGAATGGTTACAAGGGTAAGAAAATGACCTATCTTGTTATTTTTGGTTTTTTTTTTAAATTCTTCATTAACTGCTTTTGTACCGATATAAACCATACTTTCCAATCTGATGAAAAATGTTTAGAATCGTCATTACTGTGTTAACCATTTTTTTTCTGGATATGGTTTGCTTTTGTATTTGGTTGACGATTCGAAATTTGAAGCAAGTAGATATATCTATAAATATCTTAAGATGTTTTTGCTTAGTCCTTACATACATCCTAGTGCAGTATTTGATTACACACTACTCAGTATAAAAGATAACTTGCTGACAAATCACAATCAACTGGAATAAAATTTGTAATAGTTTTGATTGGAAAATACGATATGATGATTTCTTATCCAGACTTTTGTAAATCTGCTGATGTATGTTTTTATTTTCGTTTAAAGAAGAACTGTCTGCGCTGTCACTGAGCTATCAACAATTAAAATAACTTTGACATGTGTGATATTGTCACTAGAAATAAGAAAAAACGGCTTTTAGCAGTAAGGCTATCCTGACATGCGTTTAGATATTGTCGAGGAAACACTTCGAGCTGGGCATTTAGAGTTTAAAACATACACTTCTTCTTAACGTGGCATGATACCTATTCAACATATATTTTTTATTCTAAATATTTGATTTCCTTTTTGATAAAAAAACTTTTAAGTTGTTAATATTTTCCGAATATTCTCGAAAATGTGTTTCCTTCACACGATTAAGGATTTAGACTTTATAAATAGAATATCCACCTCTACTTGTTTCCATGTCTTTACTTTTTTGTAAGAGATTGACACAGTAGTTGGATCTGGAGAATTTCAACATCAATCTCCGAATCGCAGCCTCATTAATCAAAACATCGGTAGGAATATTCGCCGTCATTATTCGCCCTGATCGCCTGGCAACGTTAGCCAGAAGACTTTCTAGACACTCTGTTTATCGGAGTGAAATTGAGGTCAGTAATGGAGGTCACCGGAATTAGATTTAAATAATGATAGACGATGCCTATTGGATAACGATCGTACACTCTAGCGCTAACAATAATATACACTATCGTATTTTATGTTGTAAACTGTAACACTACGTCTGGGTTCGCTGCGTTCATTAATTAACATATTATTATCAGGCAAAAAGGTTTATTATACATGACCAGTGCAGTATTAGTCGGCATCAGAACAGTTCTATTAAAACCCATTGTCTCATCAATTAACGACTTAATTATTACAAATAAAACGCCTAATGGCAAGCTAAGTAGTTATCTGTACTGGCGTAACAGTCACATGATCGATTACATTTTGGATAAAGAATCCATATTGCATGGCAATATATCATTCAAAATAAGTAACAAAACAAACATGAATTGCCACCCTTGGAAACAATGATTATGTTGAGTTTAACATTTCCTTCTGTCTTTCTTGTTTCTATATTTCTCTGAAAAAGCTGTGTACCATTAAGATTCAGAAACTGATAGTTAAACGTGTGACACGTTTTATCCAAAAAACATTTTGGGCCAACAAAAAATGGTTACCCGAAGATAAACAACAACCAAAGAGGCAATCTGGTAAAATGAAATTACCATAAGTCCGTTAAATTATTATTTTCTTCGGAGACTTGGACAAATAGTTCCCCATTTCATTTTGTGATTTTGTGATGGCCGACAACATATTGTTATATTCACCACATTTTTATCGTTCATATTATTTTGTTATTTTGTGATGGCCGACATCATATTGTTATTATCGTTCATATTATTTTGTTATTTTGTGATAAACGACTACATATTGTTTTACAGATAATACTGAATTCAATGCATAAATACCAGCCTCGCTTCCACGTGGTGTACGTTAATCCTAAATCTGAAGATTGCTCAAACACAGAAAACTTCAAGACCTACATATTTCCAGAGACCAAGTTCATGGCTGTAACGGCCTATCAGAACCATAGAGTAAGTACATCTAACGTGTGATATGGGGCTTTAGTGATCGGTCTATCAGTAATTACAAGGTATGATTCAATATCGAATAGGAAACATTAATATGAGAAACGGTCATGGGGCCCTGTCTGTTGTTCAATATCGAATAGGAAATATTAATATGAGAAACGGTCATAGGCCTTGTCTGTTGTTCAATATCGAATAGGAAAAATTAATATGAGAAACGGTCATAGGCCCTGTCTGTTGTTCAATATCGAATAGGAAATATTAATATGAGAAACGGTCATAGGCCCTGTCTGTTGTTCAATATCGAATAGGAAACATTAAATTGAGAAACTGTCATAGGCCCTGTATGTTGTTCAGTCCCATTTCAATTGTTTTGGAATGAAAATTTGATGAAAATGCAATTAAATAGAACGTATTGCTATATTTATTTGATAAGGATGATATATACCAAACACAACAAATATTAGATTAATCCCCGATTGGTTGATTATTATCTAATAATTGTCACAAGTGTTCCCTAAATGTTATTTATATGTACGTATTGTATTATTGATATGTTGTATGACATAAATAGCATATTATACAGTTATTTACTGGGATGGAGGGCAACAGATGATTTGTTGGACCCGAGGTCGAAGGCCGAGGGCAACAGTTTATTTGAGGGTCCAACAAATCATCTGTTGCCCGAAAATCCAGTCGATATCAGTTTTGTTATACCTATTGACTCAAAACAATGCATTGACGTCACGAACTGTAGGTGTGACGTCACTCCGGTCCACCAGCACATTTTAACAGTTCTTTGAACCGCTCGACGGAGCAGTTCATTTATTGGCATTTTTGTCAATAGAGTTTACATAGAAACTATTTTATAGGGGTATAACGCTATTTGTTTTTGTTCTTCTGTAGTTTATGTTCTTTTGTAGTTTATTTACATCTCCATGTTTTAGTAAAATAAGCTGTAGAAATCATTAAAAGCCACAGAAAAATATGTACGCTGTTTTATAAACAAGGATAGCATCACGGTCGTGATTTGTCATTATGACATTTTTGGTGCAAATAAGTTGAGCTTGTTATGATAGCATAAAAACCAACAGAAAAAACCCACGGAAAGGTTAAGTACAGGTCTAAAACTATCAAAAAATGATTTTACACATTCCACATTGCTTGTTTCGATAAACTAATGAGATTTTAATTGAAGGTGACAGCTCATGGCATATTGAATTATTTAGCTATTTTAAAACATTCGTGTAAAACGCTCTATTCATTTTTCAGATAACGCAGCTCAAAATAGCTAGTAACCCGTTTGCCAAAGGATTTCGAGATGTTGATCCAAACGAGTGGTAAGTCGGGGAAGCGATCACTATGTATAAATGTATCATACTAGCTGTAAATGTATCATACTAGTCTTAAAGGTAGCATACTACATATGTAGCTGTAAATGTATCATACTAGTTTTAAATGTATCACACTAGTATCATACTAGCTGTAAATGTATCATACTAGTCTTAAAGGTAGCATACTACATATGTAGCTGTAAATGTATCATACTAGTTTTAAATGTATCACACTAGTTTTAAATATTTCATACTAGCTGTAAATATATCATACTAGCTGTAATTTATGTTTTAGATGTTACAGTACTTCTGTTTCTATACAGGGCCTCGTTTTTAAGGATTTTACAACAGAATATCTGAATGTATTTTTACATAATTCAGTAAATATGGTTAACTTGTTTTCTGACGAGTATTGCTAACGTCCTGTTTCTGTTTTTATGAGTACAGTATAAATAATTAATTACCTCTGATTTTTTCGTTGACCAGTATAGTTAACGTAGTTACCTCTGATTTTTTCCCTGAACAGTATATATAGTTAACCAAGGGTTTATAAATCTTTGAGTTAACGTATAACGTTTGATTTTTTCGTCGACCAATTAAGTTAATATATTACCTCTGGTTTTTTCCCTTAACCAGTATAGTTAACGTATTACCTCTGAATTTTATGTTGACCAATGTAGGTAAGGTATTTCCTCTGCTTTTTTTCGTTGATCAGTATAATTAACGTATTACCTCTGATTTTTTCCTGGCCAGTATAATTAAATTATTACCTCTAATTTATTCCCTGACCAGTATAGTTAACGTATTACCTTTGATTTTCCCTTGAACAGTATGGTGGATGTGATATCCCATCTGAATCCCTGTTCCCGGCCTCGGAACCAACACCGTCCAAGCTCCCTCCATATCTCAAACGTTACCAGGAAACGGTCCCCCGACGACAAAGAAAAATGTAAGAAAAAACATTGATATTTATTCTTGTTGTTCTCATTTATAATTCTTATTTTCGTATCTATAATATATAGATTAAGGAATTATCAATTAAAAAGGACGTTTAATTGTTTACTGTTTTGGTATTGATATTTGTTGTCATGATATGAACTTGTCAATAACACCAAAAACATGTTTATACTAAACTGAACTAAAAAGCAACACATTAATACCACATTGAATTTAAGATAGTGTTTTAGGCATTTTAGTAATGTATTAGATACTTGTAAAGAGTTAAACTATGTTAATCACGTTAGGTATGTTATGTGAAATATATCATTATTATTTAGAGAATGACGTTATTAGTAAAACCAATTCGGAATATTTCTCGATTGATTTTAAATCCTTTGCTTCAAATGCAAAAATCAAATTCATAATATCTTGATCTGTATTCCTCCAGGCTCATCTGAATCGGACGACTCTACTTGTATGTCCCCCACCGGGGTAGTGAACACTGGACTATCGACCACACCCCTCAGACTTCCGCCCCGGGGGTCATATACAGACAGTTATAACTATGTTCCCTACTCTCACGAGACGTACATGATGACGTCGAAATCTCGTCCCTCGCCATATTCACGGAGCATGGAATACCAGACATTTCATCATGCGCGAATGAAAGAGATTTACCAAGGGACAACGTGTGGATACAACTTCTGACGCGTGTGTGACCTATTGTGTTCCCATTCTGAGTTCCCATATTGTGTTCCCATGTGTTCTGTATGTGTTCAGTTGGTGTATGTGTGTTTCAGCAACTAGTCTTACTTAACATTACTGGATATTATTGAAATAAAATCCAACAATTCCAAAAAAACCAAAAGTGCCCGATATTGTTAAAATGATTATAACGTTTTAAAAGGGTGAATCTATAAAATATGATACAGTTTCAGAACTCTGCTCTGTTTTTGTAACTTTACTTTTGAAATATCTCCTATATGTAATTAGTCTTCAAAACTGCCTTTTATAAAAAGCATTTCAACTAATTGACAATGTATGTTCTACCAACAAATGCTCAAATAAATAAATAATATGAAAATTGTCAAATACTGTAAGCATAATAATTTTGACGCCATGGAATTTTATCGAAGAATCCATTTAATACATAATAATGATTAGAGCAAATACGCACAAGCATATTTTAGAGGAAGTGTTCTGTAGAGAAAAGAGCTAAAAGAGTAAAATCATGTTTATACATACTTAGAACTTTTATTTTTGTATTTTTGTGATTGCCGGGAACTTGGTTATTGGTAACAATATTAATGACTTTAAACAGGCAGTAATTTAAATTATCATACAGAGCTTAGCTAAACAGATACCTACATGTGCAATGATATAAATACACGTGCATTAAATGCATTAAACGCACGTGCATTGACAGCGGCGCTATTTAATACATAATATGTATTCCCGAACATTTTTCTATTTATGATTCTCATGTGTTTTTTTCTTCAAATTATGTTTAAATCACTTGATGTATATTAAAATGTTTTGATATTTCAAACAGGATCTTTGTCGTTTTTATCAAAATATATCTTTGAACATCAAATACTAAAATTATCAACTATGGAGCTTTGTTGAGATCCATATGGCGTTATTCTACCTTGGTAGAATTAAGTTTATTAAATGAATTAACTACTAAGGCGGTATAGGTATAACGCCAAACGAACCGAATCAAAAGCCCCTAATTTGATATGTAGATACTTTGACAAATGTCAAAATAATTATCCGATGGATATGTTAATTATTAGAAAAAAACTGCGATAGAACCACGTCATCTTGAAGAACTCAACGTTTGGGTAATGATGTCACAGAAGGAAAATTGACTTGATGTTTCTAAAAACGGAAACACCAAGTCGTTATGCTATATATCGAAACACACGTAACCATATAAAATGTAGTCAATGGGAATAGAGGAGATTCAGCACATATCCAATAAATTGATAAAAGATATAAAATACAAAAGTATACAAAAAACAACGACAGCTACCATTGATTACAGTTTTGATAGATATCGCATCGGACAAAGCGTTTTTGTTACAACTAAATAAGAGGAATTTGTGCACTTGAGCATTTTTATCAAAGGACCAATGCAATTGACCGTTATATCCAGAGATATCGACCAATGCGATGTATCGTTACATCTAAAGATCCCTGGGGACAAGATACAACCTACTGACCTTCCATAACTCTTCTCCCTTCTGGTTTACTCTACATAAACCAAGCATCAGACAAACACACCCAATCAGTTCGGTGTCGGTCTACCGTAACTCCACCTCATCCGTTAAACATGCACGTGATCTTAAGGGACTGGACAAGCCCAATAAGTCAAAAGTTAGGTCCTAGAGCTACATCGTAGGTCACAATGGTGATGGCGGGTCTACTCAAGGGAGCGATATAATGTTATTCTGTTTATTTCGGAATTATATATGTGTATTCATGCGCGAACGGAACCTTTGTCTTGCTTGTAAAATGTCACTATATCTCAAATTGAATAAAAACAACGGAAAACGACATTGAATAGACTAACTAATCGATTAAGTGATATTTGACTGACATTTTATTTTATTTTTGTTTTATTAATACTTATCATTTAATGACCCAGAATTAAAGACGCACTGGTAAAAAATATAATAACTTTTAGATAATGGTTTGAGTATCAGAGTCAATAACCTACAGAAAATAGAATACAGATATCTTGGTGAAAGTGTTCTACCGTGGAAGGAGCTCAAATAAGATTGCCGTTAAGATATGTAAACTTGATTTTTTAAATAATTACGCCTACTATTGTGAATGATAGGTTATTGTTAAAATAACTACCGACCTTTAAGACGACAAATTTATTTCTGTCCTACATCAAATGTCGTTTTTTGTCTACCGATAGTATCAGTCATCTCGTATTCTTCAGTTAGATCAATGGTTAAATTAGGAGGAAATAACATGTGTATAGAGAGTAAAGAGATGTTGGTTTCTGAGCATATGATTTAAAATCAGCTATAGAACGAATTATTTAAGTGATGAGTTACAAGTTTATGATGAAATCCCAAGGAATTTCGCATCTATAATGAATTAATCATTCGTTATCTTCAAGGATAGAACAGCCATTTGAACAAGTTATATATATATATTTTATTCGATTAATTTTAATTTAGCTGTCTGGTAACTAAACATAACTTTACACATCTTTAACCTTTGTGAAGAAATGAAAATAAAAATTACTTTAAAAAGAGCAACATATTGTTAAAGTTCGCTTGATTACATATGGATCATGGTTCTATTAGTTATGTTTCAATATATGACAAAGCATAAAATTGCAATAACCAGATAAGTGGATAGTTCATTTTTGTTCTCAAACAAAACAAAGATTCATCGATATAACGAATTCATAATTTCAACTGAAGAAATGAAATTAACTAATACAATTTTGCTCTCATGAAAAATAAACGTTATTGTCTTCAACAACGGCAAACACAATGCAAATCGAGGTAAAATCTAAGACAATGCATTGGTTTGTTTATATATGGCGAGCGATTACATCGAGCCGCGGATAAAGATTAATTTCATCGGAATCACCAGAGCGTTTCACTTATTGATAATGTAATGATCTTACTTCAAAGCGTTCATATCCATGGTGATTTTTCACCAATCATTCACATCTGAAATCAGTATGGCTCCCGAAAACTTTATTTGCCAATTTTGATATGGACGTTGAAAATTGGAGTTTTTCTTAAATTTTCACTTATACGTTACCAAAGAAGTGCTTCGCCCTTATACAAATGTAAACTAAACCATGAAGTTAATCAACATGTTGACTAGTCTTCCCTAAACTGCATTTACCAAAATCGTCAGTTACCAACGTCTGACTAGAAAAGAGATGCAAGGATTGCATTCAACATTTCTGATGGCATCTTTAGGCTCTTAATTCCATAGAAACATTAGTCTTATTGGTGCTTTGTTTCTACTAAAGTTTTTTTTCTTCTCATTTAATCATCTTATCAGACACACCATTTGTCTAATTGATGATATAATCTTAACTCTGAATTATTGTTATAATTTCTACCCTGGTACAACATCACTACGTCTGAATTATTGTTATAATTTCTACCCTGGTACAACATCACTACGTCAGGAAATACATGTACTTTAATGATGTTGTATTGTCAAGATTTTATTCTAAAGCATTGTAGCAGGGTAATTTTGACAGCAGAGTGGTATCGGCTTGCTAGATATTTTGGAAATGCTAATTAAAGTATATCACAATTTGCTTTATCTAGCACCACATACTTTCCCTGTTTTTCATGAACACTATTTTGAGATTTTTCTACAGTTCATTTGCACACTTTCACAAGTGGCTACTCTGCATGGTAAAACGTGATACCAATTTCAGGGTCCGCCTCGATTGGGTGGTTAAGATGCCCCGACATATTACATCAAGTCCCCCATATCAATTCCATATAGAGCAGATGTCAGGCCCTGACTGCAGGTCGGTAATTTTTCTCCGTGTACTCTGGATTTTATCTACCTCTTAAACATAGGACTTAAATGATCCTGGTTGTTAATAAAATGTTAAACAAATCAAATCAAACAAGTCTAAAGATTGGTATAAAATCACTTCGAAAAGTACATGTAAAATATGAATTGGTGCATTGTTACTATGGCAGTTAAATTGCTCTATAACACCTATCAGACATTTATATAAAAGTACAAACTTTAAACAATAATGTAATTGATATTTTAGACAGCAATGTGTGTCTAGACAGGTACACTAATACATATCATTCATCGGGATTATCATATAAATCATTGATAAGACTTTACGTTTCAAAGAATTCTTAATTTTGTGTGGAGAAGATAAAATTTCTTTTACATTTGGTTTCGTAAATTTTTTCATTGTTTTTGGGCAGTAAATTAAAAATGCTGTCTATGAGTAATTTTTATTTACATTTAAAGGCGCCCATAGCATATACGCTCTCCTTGGAGATAAAGAATAACAAGCATATGATTAACACACTAGTTCTACTATCAGCCGAAATCATTGAGTGGGGTACGGTTTTTTATTTACAAAACACAAATTACATCCGCTATCTCTGACATAATCTCGGGTCAACTCGTATGACGCGGTTTGCTAAGCAGCAAGGAAACGTGGAAAAGTAAAAAAGAGTTTTTAATTTTTTTCGTTGCTGTATACATCGCCAATCTATTATGATAGGGTATTTATGTTGAAAAAATAGTCTCTTGCTTCCAAAAACGGATGACAAATGTCTTTTTGGGGTGAAGGTCATTTGTATGATAAACTGTGTATGGCAAAAACCAAAGTTCCGCCTGGCAATTACAGCTTGAAGATGATACTTAGTCCGAGAAAATAACTATTATGAATGCCATCGATTAGACAATTTATACAAACTTATTTACAATTGGCTTAGGACAACCTCCTCAAAACATATTGTAATGCAGTTTGATGTTTATTTTTCTTCTTTTCATTTTCTCAGATCAGGTTTATTTTAGGATTAAGCTTAGCGCGTGAAGTTACGGATGCACGTGACATTTGTAGCTTTACGCGTACATTTTGGCAAGCGTTCCGATCGTGATAGGGTCGCACTGGTCGCTTCCTCTCGCAAATTAACACAATGTATAAACACAAGACGAGAAACATAAACAATGAGAGCGGTGTTCACTGCTCCGATCAGCCCCAGAGGCTAGCAAGAATGCGCCATTACGACCTCCGCTTCACCAACAGATGCAACTTGTCCAGACAAGATTCCCAGATAACACCGAATCCTGTAGCTTTTCCGGAGTGTATCTATTTCAGCATTTTACACCTTCATCAAATTTTAAGACACATTTTGCCAAAACACTCACTACACCTGTTAGTGCGATTAATTTTCTACAGGCATGTATACCTCCACATCATATATCTGTCGTTATCCTCATACTTTTGTTAAACGTGAGGAGAAACCATTCCAGATAGATTTATAATGACATTTCTTAGAATACTTGACAGTTAATTTGGACCCTGATTTTTTTTTATTTTTGACTATTTTATAAATCTTTAATACGTGGATTCGTTTGACCTGATTCTGATGCTCATCAACGTTTTCTTGAAACAAATATTAGATGGAAACAGCATAATACCAGAATGCCATCATGCATATGTTTCTTTGGCCTACACGTGCGCTTAGAGGCCGACTCCGATGACACGTGCGTCGTTTAGCTGTCAGACACGTGATATAGTAGGCGTAATTTGGAACCAAATGTTTACACTATTGTTTCTGTTCCTTCGAGTAGTGAGAACACAAATAATTTATAACAAATGGATTTATACAGAACACAATCTGTGGTAACTAGGTTTATGTTCGCGTAAAACAAAACCAAATAACACATTCGAGGGCTTCACTGAACATAAGGATGTATCCACTCACTTCGTATATAAATACAGTACTTTATTGTGAAGTGTTATAATTGATAATTTTTAATATTCTTAATTCTCTATTATTCTCTATTCTCAGTACTCAGAGTACAAACGCATATTATACAGCTTCCAAAAACACACAGGTATAACTGTTAGCCGCAATATTGTAGACAGAAAATGGTGTCGTCTATTTATGCTAAGGTATACTCTTGATCCATTATTGCATTAACCGTAGCTTCTGACAAATGCAAAATACCCATTGTGAAAACAAAGAAAATCATATACCTTGTGTAAAAAAGAATTAACGAATTGGATATCTCTAGACTATTTAATCAGCGTATTTGACTTACATTGTTCTAGTATAATATGCGTTTTGAGTCATAGTTCATTTTATATTTACACTCCATTTTACAATACTCGATTGCATCTACTGAGCTCAATGTGCATTATTTCTGTGTATAATGTTTATGATACAAGAAAAGTTTCGTATGAAATCACACTTCCCGATAGCTAGTGGGTGAATCTTGTTGTTCCATTCTTGGATTTATAATGATATTGTAACATGTGACTAATATTGTACCACCATATCTAAATAAACGCGTTTTTTTTATCTGTAAACATGTGCACATTTAATTATTGATAATTGTGTTGTTGACACTATTGGTGTCAAATGCAAATATCTACATATTCAACCTTTGTGTTTAGATTTTGGATTATTTCATCATCGTTACCAATATATAGCCTTTGTCACAATATAATAATACGACTTCATTCGTAAGAGATACACATTTTCACACGTGATTGTTCAAACGCGAAATGCTTCACTTCACATGTATAGATATCATATGTACTACGATTGTCAATAAGAGCCCTTTATCGCGGATTTATGTATTCACGAATATATCCAAAATAAAGTAGACACGAAACATTGGAAATATTGGAACCCGGTTGTAGTACAACGATAAAGCATTTATAAACATAACATTGACTTTATCTAAAGCTTTAACTTCATACTAAGATTATTATGTTATAGAGTTATATTGAGATTTATATCGCCATCTAAAGCCTTACCTTTAACTTCATTACTGAGATTATTAGTTATAGATTGAAGATTTATATCGCCATCTAAAGCCTTACCTTTAACTTCATACTAAGATTATTATGTTATAGATTTAAGATTTATATCGCCATCTAAAGCCTTACCTTTAACTTCATACTAAGATTATTATGTTATAGGTTTAAGATTTATATCGCCATCTAAAGCCTTACCTTTAACTTCATACTAAGATTATTATGTTATAGGTTTAATTTAAGATTATATCGCCATCTAAAGCCTTACCTTTAACTTCATACTAAGATTATTATGTTATATATTTAAGATTTATATCGCCATCTAAAGCCTTACCTTTAACTTCATACTGAGATTATTATGTTATAGGTTTAAGATTTATATCGCCATCTAAAGCCTTACCTTTAACTTCATACTGAGATTATTATGTGATAGGTTTAAGATTTATATCGCCATCTAAAGCCTTACCTTTAACTTCATACTAAGATTATTATGTTATATATTTAAGATTTATATCGCCATCTAAAGCCTTACCTTTAACTTCATACTAAGATTATTATGTTATAGGTTTAAGATTTATATCGCCATCTAAAGCCTTACCTTTAACTTCATACTAAGATTATTATGTTATAGGTTTAAGATTTATATCGCCATCAATTATATATTTAAGATTTATATCGCCATCAATAGTTGTGACTTGCAAGGCGGCGATGCGAATTCATCGAATATTCAACATTTGAGTTAAGTTGTTATTGGAAATGTTCCGCCATACCCAATATTAGAATACAAAAATACAACAGCAGAAAAAGTTGACATTTTACTAAGCCTTACATTTAACTTCATACTTGGATTGTTATGTTAACTCGGACGTTGTAGTAATTGATAATGCTGTCAAGCTGAAACTCGATTACACGTCGGGTCGTTATAATAAAGTTATACAAGGAAAACAGACATGGTTTACGTTAGGTAAATTAATTTGTCAAACTGGATTCCATCTGAATGGTTTTGGATGTGTCTATGTGCCTGTGCTAGTCCATCTCTCTCAGAGATATTGTCAATGTCTCGCCTCGTTCCGGAGTTGATATGCATCTGATATAGTTAGCATTTACGAAAGCCAGAAGATCTTGCCTGTCACAGGGAACTGCGGGCTTCACATTCTATTACAATTCTTTGTCAAATTGTGAAAGGTTTAATCTTCATTCTGGAATGCATTTATCCAGTGCATCTCGCATGATTGACATGTGCGAATGAAGCTCGTGCATCTCGTACCGTTCTACATAGCACGTACGTATCTACCCCAGGAACGGTCTCGTTTCATCTACGAGATAACGCGAGAATTCAGGCTGATAAGGCGAGTATTCTCGACTGGACGTGATAGAGTTAAATCGTTTTTGAAATGGAGGTGAAAATTGTCTGAAGACGTGAACTTTCCTCGGTTGTCCGTAGGGATCTTTAAAGTCTGGCCTATTTAAATGTTGATAGTTGTAACATCCAGCAGATTAATATATCAAGATACATCTAATGTTAACATTGAATGTTTATACCCTTGTCAAACTTCAAACTTTGTTAGTCTCTTTACAAAATACATTGTGTAGAGAAACAAATTTACAACAGTCAAGAAATGCAACATAGAAGGAGGACAAATTATATGACCCTTAACTTTGATAAATTTACATAAATTTCTCATTATTTTTATATTCTATAGTATGTTATTCATGAAATTAGTTTAAACGTATTTTATTGCAAACAAATTTACAAAAGGATCGGGCACAAGTTATTACAACTTATTAAAGCCTTTCCCAACTACAATGACATATAAATGATGGCAATTGCTTTAGATAATACAAAGTTGGATAATGAATAAATATATTCATATAGTGAGAGAGAACATTACATTTTTATTATGGATGGGCAACTATCTAACATTATCTTGAACAGTAGAAGGAAGTAGAGAAGAAAGATATTCTGGAGTTTGATCGTTATGCATCTTATACAAAAGATGAAGTTTTCTTCTCTTTCTTCTATCCGATAAGATTTCTAGACCAGTTTCAAACTGTAAGGCATGAACTACATGAAATACATTGCCCTCCAAAAGATTTGTTACACATGCATTTTTACAAATATACATAAAGTACGGATATATGTAAACCTTGTAAGTACAGCATCACTATAAATTATTGATGAGTTTATTTTTCTTATTTAACTCATTAATTGAGAGAGTTCAATTGTAAAACAAATTTTAACATATGTAGCAGAATATTTGGATTGCAGTGTACTCGAACACGATTTCATAGGGAAGAAAGAGACACAAAAATTAAAACCAGCAAACACTTGTAACTACACCAATGCATTAAATAAAAATGGTTTATATAGAACAGGTAGCATTGCCCTCCCCCACTTAAAAAAGGAAACAGTACAGATACCGAAAAAGGGAATAGACAAGATAAAGTGAAAGATAGAAAAGAAATTCACAATGAGGAATGAGGCAAACAAATAAAAGCCAAACACTTGTAACTACACCAATGAATTAAATAACAATGCTTTATACGCATACCATTATTTTAAACTACTTTAACATCAGAGAACGTTCCTCTTGTTGTTTTCATTCTTCCCTTTTTTGGTTTACAAAATTGCATGTGTGGAAAATTACTTGTTTTTGTAGTAATGTGACAAATACACCCTTCCGTATAGTATGTTTGAGATGTACACTGCACGGTATGTTCGTTATCGTTATTTCCAAAGTTATTCAATTTTGCTCATAACGAGCATTTTCACTAGCTTAAAAAATACTTTTATCGGCCTTAAAGATGCTCCACTGCCGACAGAGCATACACTGTAAATGATACTCATTATTTGAACAATAATTGATGTTTAATAATGTATGTTTGTCTAAATAACACAAAAAAATATATAAAATTATTTATTTTGCTTTTGGTTCATGTGCAATCAGTACTTCATGCCATATAGGATATAGTGCCACGGGATTTTTTTCGGATGTAATTAATTGAAGTAAAATTAGAAGCTCAAACTTTTAAAAGAAAATGGCGTTATTTTTGTAACGTCGCTTCTGGTTGGCTAAAACAATTTTGTTATGATTTCATACTAGTCCTAAATCTTTAGCAAATTGAATTATAAAGATTAATTTGAATATGTTTTTATGATATGGAGGTTAACATAAAAAATACTTTTAAGGGAACCCTTAAATGTAAAGACTTTTGACTAGTGAAATAAATAAATGTTCGAAATTATATTGAAACAATATGCAGGTGCTTATCGAATTTGGCTTAAAATAATCAAATATCAAGCAAAGCGCGTCTCATTAATACAATGATGACTTAAATGTGTTTGTGAGAGGAGATAACGACGTTACAACGACACAACCTGATGTCAGGAAACATGACCGGATGTTCATTTAAACACGTGACATGTCATCGGCTGTAAATATATTGTGGCGACACCTATCGTTAATTTACCATCTAATTATTTTGAACTACCAATAGATTTAAATGTGCATGATCAACTTAAATAAAACGTTAATATCGTATTGAAGATTTCTTTGGAACCTTGATTGGATGATTTCATATAATCGGAGACAATAGATTTATAATATGAAGTAAATATGTGTCTTTACGGGAGTTTTTTGTCTTCATACCTGTACTTTAGTTTAGTCGTTAATAACATTAAGCTGTATAAGCTTGTGTGAATCTGTTATCACTGTGACCTGCTCGTTAAAGCTAATGTTCGGACGTTAATCATCGCTGAACCTGCTATCACAACACACTGTCTTACCGCCGGGACGTAGATCCAAGGGCAGATAATCGAGGTTTAATTAAGAGAAACAGTAGCTTGTGTACAAACACACCGGTGTCTGGAGAGTGTCACAGGGGAGATAATCTGTGAGAAGCCTTTGTTTTACCGACATGGTCATTAAAACCATTCGTCCTGACCAATGTTTGGCACTCTGTCCCGAGAGACAGCAAGCTGATTGGATGGTATACTTATCTGATAGATGACGGACGTTTTCACTTGGACAAAGTTTAGTGATAATGAATTCTAATTATAGATTATATGGAATACTTAATTTTTATTCTTTTACATTGTAATTGTAATCGGTGTCTTCTATTTTATTCTAATATGAGCTATAAAAGTCTTCATTGAAATTGGACCTGTATCTTGTTTTATTATGTGAATGACTTGCTTTATCAATATTATAATTATCTTTAATGAATTGTTATTGTTACACATTTTTAGTACCCCCCTAAAAATGTAAAGAAAATAGATAAAAATATTATTGATAAAATTATAAATTACAATAGAGACACGGGAATTATTATCATAACAGGGATTCTTTCAATTGTTGATAATTAAAAATAAATCCATGGCAGGTCCGTAAGCAGTAAACTACACACACGTCTTCAATATCAGTCACCTTCCATCAGACCCATAGACCCCTAAGATCCTGCCACAGACGCCCCTCCCAGGACCCCTGCCCTACACTCCCTCCACAGCTTGCCCTGACAGTGATGGACGTCAGTGATTACTCGCTGTTGGAGGTTAACAAGCGATTAGACGAACCGATGCTAAAACGATAATTATAGCTGTGTAGCTATCCGTAACGCGTGAAACCGTCCGCATATTTCATATAAAATGTCATTGCTAATTGTCAAGGTTTGAGAAATGACCCGGCGAACGGCTGGATCTGCAGAGAAACATTTAGACTCCTCATTTATAACGTACGTGTCATTGTAAATAGTATAAAATGCATACATATACCGCCTCATTATAAATGCCAAAACCCATATCATGGTATTCCATCGGTCAACTCTAATTTGTCAGACCATTTAAAACATAGGCCCCTCCCCTCTTACGTTTAATCGATTGCAACGAGCCGAGTAACTATTAGACACATTAAAATAGGAAAAGTACTTATATATAAACAAACACATAAACTTAGGGGACAGCAAATCATGAACAGATACATCTGTAATAAACGGATTTTCTTTAAGTGCAGGCTTTGTCAATACATAATCAAACTCTAATTAGGCATTATTACATTGATTTTTTTACCTTTTATACTGTAATTAACAAGGCAACTCCAATACACATTGAAAATGTATTTTTTCATATATTTCTCTTTGTTATAGATTTAATGAAGTTTTGCACACATATACCAAGGCATCAATACACATTGTTCAAAATCTTAATCATACGATAAGTGAAATGTCATTTCTCTTTTACAGCAAAATCCGTATCTTCAATAACATCATTCAGAAGGTCAAGTGCTCTTAAAAATCGCATTAAACTTTGTAACGTTTACACAAATAGAAACGATTTATTTCTTCATAAACGTGCCATTTTTTCATGAACAAATTCTTTTCGAATATTTGATATTAAGGGATGGAAATGAAAAAAATATAAAGTGAAACCGTTTATGTTTAAAAAACAAGAAATTAAAACATTATCTGAGTATGAATATTTAGGTACAACTTTATGTAACAACGGTAAATTTATGCTAGCTGCTAAGAAACTTTGTGTAAAAAGTAGAAAAAAATTGTACTCAATTAGGAAATTTTTAAATAAAAAAGAGCTGATATGCCCATATGGCTCTGGAAAAAGTTGTAACATACTTTAGTCAGACCAATCTTAGCATAAGTTTCTGACATATGGTATGCTGACTTTTACAGTAAAATTGCAAATCCAAGTAAAAGAGCAGGTGTGAATTATTCAACATTCGACGAATTTTCAATAATAGATAAAACGCCATTTGAACAAATAAATTTTAAATTTTGCAAAATGCCTTTGGGGTTGGAAGGTATGCAGTAAATGTTGTTTCTAGGGCTCAGAGATGTTTAGGATTATGCAATAAGTCAGATATTAATGGTTTGTCATCACTCAGGACTCGTGACACTGCCAGATTTAGCAAAGGTCACAAAGCGTGTGTCAAAATATCACTTTCCAATGCCAAATCTCGTGAGTTATTAACTTACTGTGCTGTAATAATAAGATAAAGCTTTCCTACTACAATAGTATTCATAAAGTGATACATTGTTTTCACTGATTCTGTGATCAGTACCGAACAGTACAAATCATTTATCTAGTGATAAGTAACCGTTATACTTTTAAAGAATTAGTGGAAATTCCAATATTTCAATCACTACTTGTAACGATCATTTTCATTGGCCTAAAATTTCGTTTAAAAGCCATCTTTGATTGACCGAAAGAACGGTGAAATGATTTCAGTATTTGGTACTAATTGTAAATACAATGAGGTTTAAATAGATATGATTTTGTTTTGTATTTTTTTTAGTTTTATGGCACCATATATTCATGTCTTCTATAGTTATTGTATTAAGGAATTTTTATGGAATAACTTGTTATTATTGAAATATACATACCTTAATTTGCAGTAATCATATACCGTTGAATGTAAATGACCCCAATGATTGGTAAAATGACCCACAATAAACCAGAACCATCCATTCAGTTTTAATGACTACAACAATAATGATAAGGGGATTTGGCACTCGTTTATACCTGTACATGTGTTACCAGTGAAGGGTAATGGGTTATTATGAGGTATACGTATTGGCAAAAATCGTGATAATTGATAAAGACTATTGAATAACTTATATGAATACGATTAAATTATAGTTTTAAATATTTTCTATTCTACTGAATGTCTTAACGACGAAGTTTTGACCATTAATATTAAGGAACGAAATAACTGTGTAAGACACAGAAAGGACAAACATACACATGATAGAAATGGATTTAGTTATCAAATACTATTTTTGAAATGAAAATCACCATAACATCAGTACTTCTATATTTTCTATATTTCTATGTTTTCTCAGCCAAAGAATCTGACTTAATTATCTAGATATGCATCAGACTGGTATAGACAAGTCATTACTACTCAGGAGTGTGCGTAGTTTTCTCATGGAAAACGTCTTAACACCGACAAAGTGAAAACAAAAAAGTGCAGGTTTGACACACGGTTCAGCAGTCGGAACAGAGTTATGATGGTGTTATCACATGTATGCTGTGTAACTCACACAGTTATTACACGATCTTTGTGTACGGGTCACGTGCAATCAACCAGGCGTAACGTCATAAAGAAGAGTCTAGGGTTTTTTCTCCCGTTGTAACTCCAAGCGTCAAACGCATCTCGTGCAAACATCTATATTGACTGCATTTTGTGTTTATATATATGTACGTGGCCTACTTCCTTTTAATTGATTAGTATTCCCATGAATACAGAGTTCACACTTACTTTCAACAGAGCTCAGTGTGCGCCGGTTGTACTCTTTTAATCTATTTTATTTTAATTTTTTTTTCAGTTAAAACAAAACACGGAAACAGAAAATAACCATGCAAATTATGTTTTGTTCTCAGTAGAACCTAGGACATATCAAGGGAATGATCTTAATTGTAATTCCATTGATTGGAACAATTCAAGGACGTTCCGACAGTGATCGAATACGCCGTTCGCTCAGACCTCCGAAAAAAACAAAAGACTGAATAAAATAAGCCGGATATTGAAAATATCAAGTATACTCTTTGTAAACAAAATAGTAAAGAATAGGCTTATAAAAAACACAACAAAAAACCTGGAAGCAGGAATAGAAAATTGCATGCAAAAGCAATTATTGTCGAAACTGTGTGAGCGACCCCCTGTATGTAGCGACTCCCTGTCTTATGTGACTTTACTTGAGACCCCCGACGTATTTTGCTGTATAATGGGTCTGTTTTCAGCGACTCCCTGTCATTCGTGACAAGCGACCATGTTTTTACAACCAAAACATCATAAAAAGTCTGTCTTGAGCGACTTTTGGTGTGAACATCGAACTAAAAATTGATTGTTGACTACGATAAAAGTACAATGTACATTACTGTGTAACCAGTTTTGACGGATTATGATATATCGTTTTTTCCCCACAAACTTTTGCCTTAAACTATTAAAGAGGCTTGATATCATTAAGATATTTCTCAATACTAAACAATGGTAAACATTGACAATTAATAACGGAACACGTTAAATGAATAGGCATGATTTATTTTGCCTACCGTATCATCCTATGGCTTGGCAACTCTCTTCTTGTTTTGTACATGGCATTTACGACCAAACATAATTTCGTTCTTTGATATGAGTAAACAGTCATTATAACTGCCATCCCAAAGTCAGAAACCCTATATTTTAAACGTTTCTCAAAACACCAAAAAGTCTTGTAAAAACAAATGGACACGACTTGGGCTTCTGTAATGGCCGCCATTTGGTAGCAGTGTACAGTAGATTTGTAAAATTCAGCAAAATAAAGCACATTTTAAAATGTTACCTCCACTGTACAGTAGTAATGTTTTTTTTATAATTTACACAACATCTGCAATTGTTTTGCAATGGTTGTTTTCGGACAAATGTGATTTTTGTATTTTTTTTTCAAGCCTGAAAAACCATGACACACAAATGTTAAAAAAAAAACCCAAAATTACACCCCCTCCAGATAGAATTTTTTTCTTGAACAAAGTTTAAAACCAAACATCAATGTATGTCTGCTTGTAATATATAACTAGATCTAAATGATTTTTAATTAAGAAATTTTGTTTTATTTTTTTTTATCATTATTTCTGATTCATATTTTTAAAAATCAGGTAATTGATATATTAATAATGAAGAATAAAATTACAGACAATTTAAGACTGATTTTTGTACAATGATGTTGCGGATGAACTTGGACTGCCTTAAGTGACTCCCTGTCTTATGCGACTTTTTTGTGATGGTCCCTTGGAAAGTCACATAAGACAGTCTCGACTGTAGTCTCTAAGAAGCACAATGGAAGCAAGTCGTAAGAAACTGGAACATTTTTTATTCTATACAATACAATTTATTTTCATTTTTCGCTATCACCATGTAAACTAACCAAGTTGAGGTGATATATCAGAAAGTCACTATTACTTTATCAAGGTCAATATGGATACTTCACGATGGATACGTAGCTGTCGATATGGATACTATCGTAGTAACTGTCCTATGTGATAGAGAAAATATCCGATAATAGGAAACAACTGTACACAATGTCAATTGCCATGGATAAAGAAGATTAAAATAGATATATTAAAAAATAGATTATCAAAATATCTTCATATCACATCTATGATCAACATATTTAGTATTGCTAAATGAAGATTGGCAGAAAAAGTATCAACCTAAACTCAGTTAAATTAAATCAAATTTGAATTCATTGCATTCTGTGGATATTACGGTCACAAGGTAATACGTCAAACGATATAGTAGGATTTATAGGTATAACATGTATTAAAAGCCATCGTCTGGTAAGAACGTGTCAGTTTTAGGAGGTAGATGAAAGCCGGAAGACCAGGAGAAAAAACCCACTGACCAGCGGTCAGTACCTTGCAATAGGTTTGTTTTTCTTATTTACAAAATAAGTCTTTGTTTCGAAAGGATATTGAATCATTATCTCAAATTAAAGACACCACAAATTAGCAATGGTTTAAAACACATGACGTCCGCATCTGGAAGAAATAGACTGCCATCCATTGGATGTCGAGTTCAGATCACGTGATCATTGCCACCCAAACATTACGTTTCCGCCATATCTCAACCCAACGAGGCCTTACTAAATACCGAACCAGACTACTCATACATCACTTTTTGTCAACTGCGCATGCGTAAGGGAGAAACTAATACGTAAAACAAACACAGAACTCGATCCAGTTACTATGTCAAAACAGTTTTGCGGAACTGTTTGACAATTGTAGGCCTGGTAAGTATTCTGTGGCGAAGGTTGTCGTGTGGTTTTGTTATATGTTGGGGATGTTTGTGACATACCTCAATTGATATTGCTGTAAAGTATTGGATACTGTGACAAAACAAACCACATTTTATATACATTAACTCATTGTCAGGTCAGCGAAACCTTGTTTCTTAATTACAATTTCACTAAAATCGTGTACGATAACAAACAAACACACTCAACGTTTCTTTTCATCAAAAAGACATTAAAAATAGCTAGACATTTAGTAAAATGTGTACATTTTGTTTTACCAAAACAGATCCAATTATCAAGATGATTGGTTAAAAAATTGTCAAACTATTTATTATATGATTCAACAAGGTACGTACCAATACCATAACCGTTTGTAAGATCACTGATTAATAAGGGCGCAGCCCTTCGTGCACGCAAAATATCGTGGATATTAAATCAAACATTCAAAAATATTATATTAAATCCGTGCTCGGCAAAGCCTCGGCATCTCAGTCTCGCACCAAAATAAACCTTGTGTGTAAGATACTAACCATGTATTCTTTTTTCCATTGTTAGACTGAAATCACTCTTTGGTGGGCGCCAACCCCTTCGGGATCTCTTGTTTAATATGTTTATATTAAGAGTAGCTTTATTAGATAAATACAAGGTATTTGTAACTTTAATCTTATTTACAGACAATATTGATAAAATCGTGGTGATCATTTTGTTATTTAGTCATTGGAATGTTACTTCGTACCCATGAAGCTTACTTTTACCGCCTCCAAACTCAAAACATTCTCTAGTTTGCATAGGTTAACCTAGTTATATCACATATTTAATGTATTCTCCAAAGTATATGAGCGTTGCTCCATTCCTTTTGTATGCAGTAATAACCAAGAAGACATCTAAAGTACTCTTTAAACTACTATTTAATTAATTTTAACATGAACCGAGACTGAAATATTTTCTATTGCAATGTTGGGCCCGACATGTGTATTCTCCCCAACATGGTTAAGGTACATTTTACAACACGATATCCATTTGAAGTTGTTAGTTGTGAGAGTTCTTTAGTGATGTTTCTCACCATTGTCCTCTGTCAACGATTCACGTGCTGTCCGTCTGGGTTAATCTTGAATATCCAAATATTGAAATGCTTTGGACTGAGGTTACCACAGGTGGCAATACGTTTTTATAAGGTTGTATTTACAGACCTCCTGATAGCAATGTAGTTTATTGGGAAAATCTTGATACAATGTCTTGTGATATAACTAATAATACAAATTTAGATATAATAATAACAGGAAACATTCATGTTAACACGATACATTTACAACCAAACTCGCATCTCGGTAGACTTTTTGCAAACTATAATTTTCATAGTTTCATTACTGATCCCACTAGAATAAACTCTGAATCATCCACCTCAATTGATGTAGTCTTTTCGATTTGTTTGATTAATTAGCGTCCTATTAACAGCTATGGTCATGTAAGGACGGCCTCCCATGTATGCGGTGTGTTGCGTGTATGTTGTGCGAGGTGCGTGTTTTGGGAGACTGCGGTATATTCGTGTTGTGTCTTCTTGTATAGTGGAACTGTTGCCCTTTTTATAGTGCTATATCACTGAAGCAGGCCGCCGAAGACACCAGGCACCCCACCCCACCCGGTCACATTATACTGACAACGGGCAAACCAGTCGTCCCACTCCCGTTATGCTGAGCGCTAAGCAGGAGCAGAAACTACCACTTTTATAGACTTTGGTTTGTCTCGGCCAGGGGACAGAACCCAAAGCCTTCCTCACAGGGGCGAGCGCTCAACCAAAGGCCAAAAGTGAGGTGGTGTCAAGGGAGACTCTAGGAAGAACAAAGTAATTTAGGGAGAAAGAAAAGATAAGATCCTAAATTTAGTCGCCTTTTACGATCATGCAATAGGGGCAGCAGGTACAATTCTTACGCCCTACCTGCAGGGACAGTATTAACATTACAAATGTAAATTTGTACCACCTATATGTAGTGACCATACCATTGTATCTTTTAATGTGTCATATCCAGATTTTAGACAACATGATTACTCTTAGACAATTTTACAATATGAAAATGCAGATGTTGATCAAATGAATGACACTCTATATAATATTGACTGGGTAAGAGCTAATAATGAAACTGATTCTATTGGATTTAACAACATTCTTGTGGAAATAATTCATCAAAAAGCTTGTGATACATGTATACCTAAAAAGAACATTATGGCACGTCCAAATGATAAACCATGGATGACAAATAAAATTAGAATCAAAATAAAACAGAGGAAGAGAGCCCACAGAAAAAACAACTATAAATACAAATAATCCTGACCATTGGACTGCTTTTAGGAATACTAGAAATTATACCATTTCTCTTATTCGCTCAAACAAACTTCAATACGCTGAGAAACTTGAAAAAACCTTAATGATCCGAACTTATCAGCAACTTGATGTTGGAAAACTGCAAAAACTATTCTTAAAATGAATAATAAAACTTCTTCTTTTCCACCATTTAAAACAAATGATTCAACCTTATTTCATCCTTCTGATAAAGCTGAGCATAAATTACTTTTCTTCAATCTCCTCTTCTGGCAATATTGACCCCCCTTCCTCCTGTTCACAACTCTCTTAATTCTATTAATAACATTATATTTCAGGAACAAGAATTACGGGATCAATTAAATTTGCTGAACGATAAAAAGCCAGCAGGTCCTTATGAAATAATCCCAAAAGTTATTTAACTTCTTGTACCATCCCTAGTAACCACATGGACTCTTTTATGCAGTTACACAAACATGCTCTATTTCTCTATCATGGAAGACTGCTAATATAAATGCTATTTGTAAAGATATATTAGTGGAGATGTAAGTGAAGTCACCAAATATCGTCCAATATCAATAACGTCGTGTTTTAGTAAAATTGATGAAAAAACTATTTTAAACACATACACAATCACTTAATTGAATATGATATTATATCAAAATAAAAATCAGGGGATTCTACTGTTTATCAATTATTATGTATGTACAATACTATTGTTAAACATCTTGATGATGGAATTGATATTAGGTCAATTTTCTGCGACACCAGCAAATTTTTTGATTGTGTTTATCATCTGGTCTTTTATATAGGCTAGATGTGTATGGCGTTAAAGACAATTTATTAAACTGGTTCAAAAATTATCTGAGCAATCGGAAACAGAGGGTAATGACAGAAGGACACTTCTCTATATCTCAACTGGTAATAAAAGCTGGAGTCCCCCAGAGGTCAGTGCTCGGTCCGTTTTTATTTCCTATTAATATAAATGATATAACTGAAGGTTATAAATGAACAAAACCGTCTTTTTGCTGATGACATATTAATATTTAAGGTAATTGATTCTGAGCCTTTCGATACAGCTGCGAGTCTCACCCAGATAATATTGATACGTGGTCCAAACAATTGGACATTAAAATTTATCCAGATAAATCTGAATCACTGAAAATTAGCCGTAAAAGAAACATACTGTGTCCAGATATTATATTTCAAAATGAAATTGTATCTAATATCACTTACCATAAACAATCTTGGAATATTATTCTCTCAAAATGGAAAGTGGCACCTTCATATAAATTACCTATAAACCTATAAACGGATTAACCTACTGAAATCGGTCAAACACAAGCTTGGTCGAAAGACTTCAAGCACTATCTATACAGTTTAAATACGACCTATATGAGAATATGGTAATGTTATATGGGATAATTGTACTTAACAGGAAGCATCACTTCTGACTTCTGGAGTCTACACGGACTGTACAGGGGCACCTCATACAGTGATATGCAGTGTTATACAGTGAACTCGGCTGGGAAACTCTTGCTGCAAGGCGAAAGAAGTATAGACTTATTATCTTACATAAAATAATGTTAAGTACCATCATATCTAAATGAATTGAACAATACTTTGTTGACTAACGATAATCGATATAACTTGAGGAAAGAAAACATGTTTACTTTTCCATTCTCACGAACAAACATTTATGCAAAAAGGTTTTTTTCTGTAACATTTAATGACTTCAATAAACTTGCAGCAAAAATAGACCTAAACACTATCACTTTCTTATACAAATTTAAGCAAGTTTGAAAAAAAATCCAATTGATTATTCTAGAATAATGTGCATATAAATGCTGGTGTTCGAAATATGAACATTTAAGTCTCTGTCAAATCCGAAACTGCTCTAGTAATCTCAATCATCATCTTTTCAATGATCTCTAATCTGAATCACCTTTATGTGCTTGTGGCAATACTCAAGAATCATCACAACATTACTTCTTTGAATGTCCTAATTACACCGAGAGTCTTATTGTGTTAAAAACAAAACTATATGATTTACACCACAACCATTTGTATGTCTTGAATACACTTTAAAATGGCTGTAACGAGTGTAATGACAATGTGAACATGTTTATTTTTCATACCACTGTTGACTACATCAGAGCTACAAATCGAGTTTAATTTATTTTTGTATATTAGACGAAAAAATGGCAATCCCAAAACCGAACCCCACCCGACCTTTTGGACGTATACTACTTTGGAATTGTTTAATTATATGTACAATGTACTGCTTGTTTTCTAATGTATCATTTGTATCAATTATTAATTGGTCACTTTCTGAAATATTTATATTATTGTTATATTCAAATTGAATTATTTGGCATAAAAACACAAATATTTAATACATTGAATCTTGTATAAATGTGTCTGGCTCCTGAAACTCATGGGTGAATGACCTGTGATCGCTATTTGCGAATGGACTTTTTTGGTCTGTATCCCATGCGTGGAAGAGGTACCTTTCACATGCTCAATTTTCAACTTAAAGACATATATCAAATTATACATCATATAATGTACAAAATCTGATTATCTAAATCACCATATATGAGTTGTTCACATACTATAAATTTATATTTAAAAGAACATATTTTGTAAATTACATGTCTCTAATATTCAATGCACTGTGTTATATGGGAGATAACCGGTATAGGCTTAGCCTGTTGTTTGATCCCTTTTCATATTTCTTTATGAAATAAAGTCTGTTGAAATTGAAAATTTAGTATATCTGCGAAATCGTCTTTAATGTTTTGTTTATATTGAATTATAATATGTTTTGCCATGATACAAAAGGAAACATTTTATCATGCATCAGATATACCATGGGGCAATAATAGAGGTGACATCCTGGGACTGCAATAACTTCTAAGTGGGATTGTATGCAATGCTCTCATCTTTGTTGTTTAAAGCGAAGCCCCATATAACCTATATGTCTGTTGATGATCTTGTTTATTTGACAATGTCGATATTTTTATTGAAATAATGCAAAATAAAAAAATAGGTTATTGATGCGACAGAGGAACATGGTTAGGACATCAAGTTTATTTTGACACAAATCACAAACCGTTTCATTTATTTAAAACCATTAACGGTTGTGAATATCACATTTCTGACAATCAATTTTAATTTGGACACTTTTTACATAAACAATCACATTACGTTAAATTCATATGCTATTAACAGGTGCGCGTTTGTACGCTTATCGCAGTACATTCCTGACATGACCACAGGTATGGATGAACTACTTATATGTTATTTCACCACGCAATTTTTAATTAGCGACTGTATTCATTTAAGAAAAGAAAAATTGAAAACAATAAAACTCTTCTCTATATTTTGGCAAGGTGTTTGGTGTTATTTTTTCAGATTTGCCACCAAAGATTAGGATTAATAATTCTAGGGAGACAGATGTAGACCAAAAGGAATAAATTCATTGTAGTGTTATACGGGAGACAACTCACACTAATTATACCCAATCATTGGATTATGTGTTAATGGAATCGATGTGTTTCTGAGGAGTCTGCATGGTTTTGACCACTAATTCATTATTTGTAGATACATGTTCAGATTTGTTGTATTTCAGATACATAGTGCATTATTTATTCAGTTATGATGGTTTTCAATTATTTGAGCAACAGTTGCCTTGCTAATCTTCCGAAATTTTAGGTCATTCCTGTAATCTCTTTCACTCACTTTTTTTCTGAAAAGAGCAAAAGAAAGTATAATCTCGAACAAATATGACATTTATTCAGAATATGTAGCCACCAAAGATACAACAAATATCAAATTTATACAATGATGTACCTTATGATTTCAAGATAACTGAACGATATTTACAATTCGTGTTTATATCGTAAGTTTTGCATGTAATGTAAGGATGACTGCTATAACACTTGCTGCTGCAATACCACCTATTGCATCAAGGATACGCTTGCTATTTGAAATTCAACAATTTCATCTTAAACAATTTAAATTAACGAATTTTGGGGCAAAAAAGTACACAAATTATACGCAGGCGTGCATTCAATAGCTAATCTCTACCTCATATTATTTCATCATAGACAACCCAAACAACCAATATAACAAATATCAAATAATAATTCACATATGTTACTGGGATGTTATAATAGCTAACAAAGACATGTAGAATATAATACAATATATAATTTCCATGGGATTTTATTTGTTTTGGAGCCATTTTGAGGAAGTTGTTTCCCTTAGCCCAGGTGACAATGGTGATTAATTTATGGTGTGCCGAACGTTGCAAAATTCAATAAGTAAAATTATTTGTTTTAAAAAATTGTCTGTAATATATCGTTATGTGTTCAATATTCTTATTTTGTGTGTAAAAAAATATTTGTTTGATTTTTTTATTTGTGTGTGAAAAAATGGTTTGTGTGTAAAAATATATATTTTTGTGGGATTTTGTTTTATATTTCACATCTCACACACCATTTTAATATAAATTTCAGTCAATCATAGGCCTCCACTTTGTTACCATGACAACAAATATTTTCGAAACTATTTTCGAAGTCTATAAAAGTGGTAGTTTCTGCTCCTGCTTAGCGCTCAGCATTCAGGGAGTGGAACGACTGGTTCGTCTGTTTTCGGTATAATGTGTCTGTTTTCGGTATAATTTGACCGGATTGGGTGTGTTGCTTGGTGTCTTTGGCGGCATGCTTCAGTGATATAGCATTATAAAAAGGGTAACAGTTCCACTATACAAGAAGACACAACATGAATATACCGCAGTTTTCCAAAACACGTACATCGCACAAAATACACGCAAGCACTACATACATGGGAGGCCGTCCTTACCTGACCATAGCTGTTAATAGGACGTTAATTAATCAAACAAACAAACAAACAAACTGTAGAATGCGGTAGTAATATGACCTATTAAATATATCATATAGAGAGGAAAAGCAACATAACTAACAAAATGGAAGAAGCAAACAGTACTGACAGATTTTCAAAATTTGCATATCAAATTACAACACACAATTACAAACCAGAGGAAGCAGGCTGTACTGACCTTCCATCAATATTTCTAAACATGAGGCCCATGGGCCTTAACGGTCATCTGACTCATGGCACAAAACAACAAAGTCACAGTATAAAATAGTGGTTAACAACAATCTTATTAAAATACAGATCCTTATTATCACAACGTTAGATAAGAGGATCTGAGAAAATCCCATTAGGGGTCATGTCCAGGTGACCTTTGTAAATGGCCAATCAAATTGCTGCTGGCAAAATTTTGACAGTGAATTTTAGGGGACGAAATAGTTTGAAAAATCTGCCAGAATTATTTCCGTGTACATAGTCATCTCGCCCAAATAGCACAATATAGCTAATAATATTTGTATGTTGGGGCGAAATGGCGTTTTCAATTGACAGAGCAACGTACAGAATATGCATTTGATCTGAATTACACGTGGTATAAAGGTCATCCGAACATGACCCTTAATCGGATTTTCTCAGATCCTATATATTTCAATCAGATTGTGGTTAACAATAAATATACCAGGAACTCCTTAGTTGAAAGTTTCTGAAATAGGTAAATGTCATTTGTTGAACAAACTTGGTAGCCCTTGATCCATATATGGTTGTAACTGTTACATTAACGAATAACAGAAAGGAGAAACCAGCAGCTAAATTCAAAACACAATTTAATTATATATACAATATTATACAGAGATGGTTTACAATATCTAAAGTAATTGGTGGTGGTACAAGAGTAATACGATGATTTAAATTGTTACTTATCTGTATGCGAATGTCCTGGTATAATCCTTGATCCTTCCAGGTTTCAAATTAACAATAATCAAAAATCCACGAGGAAAATGAATGTCCACAGATGATTTGTAAAGTTCCAGGCAATATGAATAAATCCACACAAAGTGTTATAATAATCCACAGATAAAGTCACAATAGCTCTCCCAATAGAATCTAATATGGCACTGTACAATTCTTGATATGTCTCATTACAGGTCTCATTACAGTTCTGATTAGCCTTGGGCAGCTGGAGTATATATAGTTTAACCCTAATTCAAGAATATTGGAGAACCTTCTACTTCTAGAAATGTCTAACTAAAAACAGTAAACAAGTAAACACACAGAACTTTCTGGAAATAGATCATTCTAGATCTCTACTTATAATCAACATGTTTACAAACATATTTGTTTATACGATGATAATATTCTAGAAAGTTCTATAACCTGAATTAATTATGTGAACTTTATAGGATGTATTGATAATATAGCTATAGGAGTTATCTCCCCTATCTAATAACTACATGTATTTAGTGTCATACATAACACACCCCTCCTTAAAGAAAAGAGAGTTTTCTTGAAAAGGAAACTTTCTTGAAATATCAAGTAACGTTTAAATCCTTGATAAAGCATCAGCCAGAATATTGTCTTTCCCTTTGATATGTTTGATGTCAAGATTGTACTCTTGCAAAGTCAAACTCCACCTGAGAATTCTTTGATTTTTGTTTTTCATTTTCCCAATGAATGTCAAAGGGTTGTGGTCGGTGAAGACCAACACAGGAACAACTGTAGTGCAGAGATACACATCAAATTGGTTCAAGGCCAAAATCAATGCTAAACATTCTTTCTCAATGGTGGAATAATTTCTCTGGTGTTTGTCAAACTTTTTCGAGAAATAACAAATTGGATGGTCAATTTGTTCAGAACCTTCTTGCATCAAAACAGCACCAACACCTACATCACCAGCGGCAACAAACAGTTTAAACTGTTTATTAAAATCTGGAGCAGTCAGAATTGGTGAGTTCGATAGTATGGCTTTCAATTTCTCAAAGGCAGACTTACATTCGTCTGACCAAACAAATTTGACATTTTTCTTTAACAAAGCAGTAAGTGGAGCTGCTATAACAGAGAAATTTTGACAAAATTTTCTGTAGTATCCAGCCATACCAAGAAATCTCATCAGCTCTCTCTTGCTTCCAGGAGATGGAAAATCTATAATTGATTCTACTTTGGCCTGAACAGGTTTAACCTGCCCCTGTCCTACAACATGGCCTAAAAATTCAACAGTTGCATGACAAAATTCACATTTCAATAAGTTTACAGTCAATTTCATGGTAGTGAGTCTCTCGAAGAATTCGCGAATCCCGCGTAGATGGTCTTCCCACGTGTCGTGGTAGTTGATGACGTCATCAATGTATCCATCACAGCCTTCCAGATGTGATATCACGCTGTTAAGAAGACGTTGAAATGTTGCCGGGGCATTCTTCATACCAAACGGCATAACTTTGTACTGGTACAAACCTTGTGAAGTTACAAATGCAGACACTTCTTTGGCTCTTTATGTTAATGGCACCTGCCAATATCCTTTCAACAGGTCAAACTTGCTTACGTACTTGGCTTTGCCAACTTTGTCAATACACGAGTCAATCCTTGGAATTGGATAAGAGTCTGTTTTACTGACAGAGTTTACTTTTCTTAAGTCAGTACAGAATCGGTATGTCTTGTCTGGCTTTGGTACCAGAACACATGGAGAGCTCCATTCACTTTTGCTTGGTTCAATAATATCATTGTCCAACATGTATTGAATTTCTTTCTTTAAATGTTCTTCTTTCAAAGGATTGACACGGTAAGGATGTTGCTTGACAGGTGGCGCATCGCCTACATCCACGTCATGATAGATAGCATCTGTTTTACCTGGTGTATCCGGAAACAAATGTTTAAACTCAAGTATCAAATCTTTCAGTTCATTGCGTTCCTTTTCTGATAGATGACATAGTTTCTTGTCCAAGTTCGCAAGCACATCTGAGTTCCGTAACTTAAGACCACAGTCTAAACCTACATCTTGTACACCACCATCTAAGTCTAATTGACAAATATCAGCTGTACTTTCACTTTGTGATGGTACAGAGACCAAAGTAGCAATAGGTTGAGAGGTCTTGCTCTCTTCTGTATCTACATATTACTTAAGCATATTAACATGACATAATTGAGTTTTCTTGCGCCTCCCTGGAGTTTGTACAATGTAGTTAACATCATCGACCTTTTTCTCAACAACATAAGGTCCAAAATATCTAGCTTGCAAAGGCTGACTCGGTATTGGTAATTGAGCCAAAAATTTGTCACCTGGATCAAAACTTCTTGCACGGGCATCTTTATCATACCATGTTTTCATTTTGGTTTGAGTAAGGGCCAAATTTTCTTTTGCCAGTTCACATGCCCTTGTCAACCTTTGCTTAAAGTTAGACACATACTCTAAGAGATTCACTTTAGAATCTTCGTCCAAAATTTTGTCTTTCAAAATTTTCAAAGGACCACGTACAGTATGTCCAAACATAAGTTCAAAGGGACTGAAGCCAAGAGATTCTTGTACAGATTCTCTAACGCCAAACAACAACATGTGTATACCTTCGTCCCAATCTCTTTTGTTTTCAAAACAATAAGATCTCATCATATTCTTCAATGTCTGATGAAAACGTTCTAAAGCACCCTGAGACTCTGGATGATAAGCACTAGACTTATACTGCTTGATCTGGAGCTGGTACATGACTTGTTGAAAAATACCAGACATGAAATTCGAACCTTGGTCCGATTGGACAGCTTTTGGAAGACCAACCAGTGTAAAGAATTTAACCAAAGCCTTGACTATGTTAGGGGCCTTAATATTTCTGAGTGGAATGGCTTCAGGAAAGCGTGTGGAAGCACACATAATAGTTAAAAGATACTCATTCCCAGACTTAGTTTTGGGTAGAGGACCTACACAGTCTATAATGACTCTACTAAATGGTTCCTCAAATGCTGGAATGGGATGCAAAGGTGCAACAGGGATTTTCTGATTAGGTTTCCCTACCACCTGACAAGTATGACAAGACCTACAAAAATCAGCAACATCCCGTTTCAACTTGGGTCAAAAGAAGTGATCTAAGATCCTGTTATAAGTCTTGGTCACACCTAAATGCCCTGCCATAGGTACGTCATGAGACAAACTCAGAATATCTTGCCTATACCTCGGTGGGACAACTATTTGATTGACAACCTTCCAGTCTTCCTCGGGAGACACATCAGGGGGACGCCACTTGCGCATTAACACACCTGACTTACGGAAGTAACAAACCGGGACTTTCTCAGCCTCTTCCTCACTCAAAGCCCGATTACACAATAAGGAGATTTCAGGATCTTTCTCCTGTTCTACTATAAGCTCCTCTCTAGACAAAGATGATTTACTCATCATGTCAGACAAAGAAGTACCCTTGTTAGGAACAACTCTATCACTATCAAAGCCTACAGGATTGCTCAAAAGATCACACTTGCTCCCGACATCCTCTATATCATGAGCCAAGAAAGTGTCACCTAACCCTGGACTATAATGATCCTCAACTACTGCAACATCAGAAACCATCTTAGTCATTGAACGCGTTACAACACAAGAAGGGAAAATACCAGGAAATTCCTGTTGAATAGTCTCAGCATCACCTGTTTTATCTGGAATACTGGACACTAAGGGATCTACCCTAACTTTCTCTCCAGCCAAGTCATTGCCTAAAATGAGCGACACGCCCTCTATGGGAAGTTCCGGTCTAACACCAATGGTGACAGGCCCAGTAACCAAGTCTGACTTTAAATAAACACAATGGAGAGGCACATTAACAAAACCTAACTCTACACCTTGAAGCAAAACACTACTACCAGATGAGGTCTCCTCAGACAAAGGCACTACACCATCTAATATTAAAGAATGAGAAGCCCCAGTATCTCTCAAAATCTTCACAGGTTTCAAGTTGGTGATATCACTAGTAAGTGAAACAAAACGTTCAGAAATGAAGGGAGAGTACTTCTCCAAGACACTATCAGACTCTGAGCTCTTAATCTCAACAGACACTTTAGAATCTTCCACAATATCACTAAGTTTCTGACTAGGCTTTGACATAGCTAACACAGAAGGAACTGACTGTTTACGCCTTTGCTCCTTACGCTGGAGAGAATAACATTCAGACATAGTATGCCCTACTTTCTTGCAGTAATTACAAACAGGACCAGAAGGAGACCCCACACCCGCCCTATGATCTGTTTTAGAATCAGACTTAGTCTTATCACCTATTTTAGGTTTGTCGTTAGAAGGGCCACTAAAGGTTGGGTTCCTAGGCTGACCAAATTTACTAGTACCTGTGGTACTGTTTTTGTCTTGAGAACTGTTTTTAACAAATGAGCCTTTGTGGGTGAGAGCGTAATCATCAGCCATTGTAGCTGCTTCACTAAGTGTTTCAACTTTTCTCTCCTCTAAATGAGTTTTTATGTTTGTGTGGACACAACGTTTAAACTCCTCTATCAACAATAATTGCCTCAATTTACCGAAATCCTCATCAATTTCTTTAGAATCACACCACCTATTAAATAATTTTTCTTTTTCTCTGGCAAATTCTACATGAGTTTGTTCATCTCTCTTTCTCAAGTTTCGAAATTTGTGGCGGTAAGCCTCAGGAACTAACTCATAAGCTTTCAAAATAGCTTTCTTAACTACTTGGTAATTTGAAATCTCATCTACAGATAAAGAAGAATAAATGTCTCTAGCTTTACCAATCAAGACACTTTGAAGAAGCATTGTAAGCTTATCTTCAGGCCATTTCATACTATCAGCTATTTTTTCAAAATGCAGAAAATACTTGTCAACTTCTTTCTCTTGAAAAGGAGGAACTAACCTAATGTTTCTACTGACATCAAAACCTCTGTTTCCTTGTAAACCCCTTAAAGTCTGATTACTTGAACTGTCTTGAGAAGCTAGCTCTAATTCTTTCATTCTAAGTTCTGTTTCAGCTTGAATTTTCTGCTTCTCTAGCTCTAACATCTGATCTCTCTCAATCTCTTTTTATTTTAATTCTCTTTCAATTTCTTTTTCTCTTAACTCTCTTTCTTTGTCTATTTCTTTTTCTCTTAACTCCTTTTCTATTTCTCTTTCTCTATTTGTTTCATTTTCATTTCATGTTCAAGTTCCATTTGTCTAATTTGGATTTCTGAAGTGACTGTTTCCTCTATACTATCTAATGCACTAGAGTCAAATTTGTCATTGTCAACAAAATATCTTATAATTACATTCCTAATTTCAGCTTTCCTCAAATTAGTTTTGATAGTAAGGCCTAATGTTTAGCCAATAACAGTAAATCCTTCTTACTAACTTGCAAAAGAAGATCCAGGGATGGCGCTTTAACGAACTGTTCTACCTGCATAGTAGTCATGTTAATCTAGCTCTTGGTTTAAATGTAAACTCCAAGTTTTTACACAAATTTTGAAAATTCTTAATTAATTTTTCAAAGTTAGATTCCACAAATAAAATATCGATCCCGGACGAGCCCCCAATTTCTGTTACATTAACGAATAACAGAAAGGAGAAACCAGCAGCTAAATTCAAAACACAATTTAATTATATATACAATATTATACAGAGATGGTTTACAATATCTAAAGTAATTGGTGGTGGTACAAGAGTAATACGATGATTTAAAGTGTTACTTATCTGTATGCGAATGTCCTGGTATAATCCTTGATCCGTCCAGGTTTCAAATTAACAATAATCAAAAATCCACGAGGAAAATGAATGTCCACAGATGATTTGTAAAGTTCCAGGCAATATGAATAAATCCACACAAAGTGTTGTAATAATCCACAGATAAAGTAACAATAGATCTCCCAATAGAATCTAATATGGCACTGTACAATTCTTGATATGTCTCATTACAGGTCTCATTACAGTTCTGATTAGCCTTGGGCAGCTGGAGTATATATAGTTTAACCCTAATTCAAGAATATTGGAGAACCTTCTACTTCTAGAAATGTCTAACTAAAAACAGTAAACAAGTAAACACACAGAACTTTCTGGAAATAGATCATTCTAGATCTCTACTTATAATCAACATGTTTACAAACATATTTGTTTATACGATGATAATATTCTAGAAAGTTCTATAACCTGAATTAATTATGTGAACTTTATAGGATGTATTGATAATATAGCTATAGGAGTTATCTCCCCTATCTAATAACTACATGTATTTAGTGTCATAACAGTAACCCATTCAAGGATTAATATATGGAGTCAGATTTTAAAGCCAAATTCCAGCAAAGCTCCCATTTTTTTGACCTCCGCCGTACTATCCCCATGGGTCTTAGCTCGGTCCTTTATAAAATATGATTGTCCTCACCTAAAGTTCTCCCTTCTGAATCAATTAAAACCCATATAGACCAATTTTCATTGAGATCGGAGACCGAAACCTGAAAACAGGAAGTTGGCCAGCTAAAATTAAGAAAATTTGCCCTTTTGGGGTCCACCCCTCAGCTCCTAGGAGTCGGACCAGACTCGTTTATATAAAATATGATTGTCCTTCCCCAATGATGTTTCACACAAAATATGGATGAAATTCATCCAAGGATGAAGGAGGAGTAGGATTTTAAAGCTAAATTTAAGAAAATTTCCCCATTTGGGGCCCCACCCCTCAGCCCCTAGGAGTCAGACCAGGCTCATTTATATAAAATATGATTGTCCTTCCCCAATGATGTTTAACACCACGGCCCTGCAGGTAGGGCGTAAGAATTGTACCTGCTGCCCCTATTGCATGATCGTAAAAGGCGACTAAATTTAGGATCTTATCTTTTCTCTTCTTCCTAACTGACTTTATCCTTCCTAATGCCTCCCTTGGCACCGCCTCACTTTTGGCCTTGAGTTGAGCGTTCGCCCCTGTGAGGAAGGCTCTAGGTTCTGTCCCCTGGCCAAGACACACCAAAGTCTATAAAAGTGGTAGTTTCTGCTCCTGCTTAGCGCTCAGCATACAGGGAGTGGGACGACTGGTTCGCCCGTTGTCAGTATAATGTGACCGGGTGGGGTGTGTTGCTTGGTGTCTTCGGCGGCATGCTTCAGTGATATAGCACTATAAAAAGGGCAACAGATCAACTATACAAGAAGACACAACACGAATATACCGCAGTCTCCCAAAACACGCACCTCGCACAACATACACGCAACACACCGCATACATGGGAGGCCGTCCTTACATGACCGTAGCTGTTAATAGGACGTTAATTAAACAATTTGTTTGTTTGTTTGTTTGATTAATTAACGTCCTATTAACAGCTATGGTCATGTAAGGACGGCCTCCCATGTATGCGGTGTGTTGCGTGTATGTTGTGAGAGGTGCGTGTTTCGGGAGACTGCGGTATATTCATGTTGTGTCTTCTTGTATAGTGGAACTTTTGCCCTTTTTATAGTGCTATATCACTGAAGCATGCCGCCGAAGACACCAAGCAACACACCCCACCCGGTCACATTATACTGACAACGGGCGAACCAGTCGTCCCACTCCCCTTTTGCTGAGCGCTAAGCAGGAGCAGAAACTACCACTTTTATAGACTTTGGTGTGTCTCGGCCAGGGGACAGAAACAAACAAACAAACAAACAAAAAAGTTTAACACCAATTATAGATGAAATCCATGCAAGGATGAAGGAGAAGTAGGATGTTAAAGCTAAATTTAAGCAAATTTCCCGATTTGGGGCCCACCCCTCAGCCCCTATGGGTCAGACCAGGCCCATTTAAATAAAATATGATTGTCCTTCCCCAATGATGTTTCACACTAAATATGGATGAAATCCATCCAAGGATGAAGGAGGAGTAGGATTTTAAAGCTAAATTTAAGAAAATTTCCCCTTTTGGGGCCCCACCCCTCAGCTCCTAGGAGTCAGACCAGGCTCATTTATATAAAATATGATTGTCTTTCCCAAATGATGTTTCACAACAAATATGGATGAAATCCATGCAAGGATGAAGGATGAATAGGATTTTAAAGCTAAATTTAAGAAAATTTCCCCATTTGGGGCCCCACCCCTCAGCCCCTAGGAGTCAGACCAGGCTCATTTATATAAAATATGATTGTCCTTCCCAAATGATATTTTACACCAAATATGGATGAAATTCATCCAAGGATGAAGGAGGAGTAGGATTTTAAAGCTAAAATTAAGAAAATTTGCCCTTTTGGGACCCCACCCCTCAGCCCCTAGGGGTCGGACCAGGCTCATTTATTTAAAATATGATTGTCCTTCCCCAATGATGTTTCAAACAAAATATGGATGAAATCCATCAAAGGATGAAGGAGGAGTAGGCTTTTGTATAAATAGTCTTACGCACGGCGGACGGCGCATGACGACGGACAAAACACGATGACAATAGGTCATCCTGACCTTCGGTCAGATGATCTAAAAATATGGCATATCAAATTACAATACACAATTACAAACCAGAGGAAGCAGGCTGTACTGCTGATCGGCCTTACATTGACCCATGGTACATTGAAAATGGATCAAGGTCATATATATTCTAACATCATGGACGACTTTCACCTTCCCAGAAAATTAGTCAACCAATCACTCTGTTTTCTTTGATGGAATGGAAAAATCTCAAGTAGTATTACTGGTAACCATGTAACCAGATCTCGTACATCAAAACACTACAAATGACAAGTATACATATTTCTTTATAACATATAAAGAAACAAGAGGCCCATGGGCCTTTGCGGTCACCTGAGTTCAGATACAGAATGAAACAAAGACATGCATAAAAACACTATATATTTGGCCATCAGGCCCTTGAAGTCAGTCAGTGATTTTAGAAATTAGACTTTTTTATCTATGAAGATTATTTGTTCCATCAAATCTGTGGATTCAGAAGAAAGATTTTTGAAATATTATCCATTTTGACCCCTTTTGGCCCCTGGAGGTCGGCCAGGATCAATATGGATATGATGTTAAATGCTATCTCAGGCTAATACTTCTAACCCAGATTGACTAATTTACTATGAAAACTAAGCAAATAATGTTCCTAAATGTGTTTTTCCTATATAAACTATAGTAAATTTGACGCCCTCCCAAAGGGAAAATCTGAGATCCCAGGGCCATGAAATTCACAAATTTTTGCAAAAGGCATTAAGACCTTCCAATCTATCAAGAGTATCTGGTTCCATCAAATCTGTGAATTCAAAAAGAAAATTTTTGAAATTACCATTTTGACCCCTTTTGGCTCCGCCCCTCTGGCCCCTGGGGGTCGGCCAGGACAAATATGGATAACACCTTACGACCTGGCCATCTATGACGAGTATTTGATTCTACCATTTCCAGTATTTGAGAAGAAGATTTTTAAAGTTTTAGCCTATTTGCCCCTTTTGGCGCCGCCCCCTGCCCCGAGGTGGTTGACCAGGACCAATATAGATATAATAGTAAAATGTTATCTCAGGCTAATAATTCTAAACAAGTGTGACTCCTTTCCTACGAAAATTAAGCAAAAAATGCTCATAAATGTGGTTTCCCTATATAAACTATAGTAAACTTGGCCCCCTCCCCAGGGGGAAACGTGAGACCCCTGGGTCATATAATTCACAATTGTCATAAAACACCTTAAGACCTGTCCATCTCTGAAGAGTATTTGATTCTACCATTTCCAGTATTTAAAAAGAAGATTTTTAAAGTTTTAGCCTACTTGCCCCTTTTGACCCCGCCCCTAAGGCCCCTTGGGGTCAGGCATGGAAAATTGGTTAATAGGATTCAATGGCCATCGCATACTGATAATTCTGACTATATATTATATTTGACTCATTTCCTATTACAAATGATCAAATAATACTCAAAAATGTGTTTTCCCTATATAAACTATAGTAAACTTAACCCCCTCCCCAGGGGAAACCTGAGACCCCAGGGTCATATAATTCACAATTTATGTAAAGGACCTTAGGACCTTTCTATCTATGAAGAATATTTAATTCCATCACATCTGTGAGTGGAGAAGAAGATTTTTGAAATTTTCGTAAATTTTACCCCTTTTGGCCCCTCCCATAGCTCCCTGAGGGGCGGGGACCATATAATTCACAATTTTGATTGGCCTTATATATGCCTTAGAAGGTTTGTGCAAAATTTCATTGAAATTGCTTCAGCAGTTTTGGAGAAGAAGTCGAAAATGTAAATTGTTTACGGACATACGACGGATGACGCACGACTACGGACAAAAGGCGATTAGAATAGGTCACTTGAGACTTCGTCTCAGGTGACCTAATTAAAAGAAAAACATTACTTAATCAAAAATGAAAATAAACATCAGAGTAAAACGGAAATTTTTCTTTAGAAATGATTTAATAATTGACGCAGAAAATTTACAGAGTATGGTTATTTAGACAATGTCAGTGTAAAATTAAATGTCAATTGGCAAAGTATTTAAAATATACCAAAGAAATAATCGTGTAGATATTGATAAATACAAACATTGCTTTTCTATCCATAGGATATGATACACATAACAAGTTAATATCAATATGAATCATCATTAATGTGTGCATTATGTATTGAACAAACATGATGTACCAAGGTCATTTGATAAAAGGTCATATATAGCGAACTTTCAAAACTTTGAATACTTTATGAAATTTGATGTCATACACCAAAAACTAATCATATTGAAACAAATGTTATGCTAGTTCTCTATATATGAAGGTCAAATAATTAAATATCTGAATACATTCGATAATAGTAACAAGAGCTGTTGGAGAACAGCAAAGCTCGCCTATTCAGAAGAAGTTGATGTTCAAGTATTTACTATTTAAAAATGGAAATATGACATATTAACAGACTCAAAACCCCCCCTAAAGGGTCCCAAATTGGATATATTATCACGTTCAGCGTCCATACACATTAGGAAAATAAAATCATAAACATTTATGATGACTTATGCTTAAACAATTGACAAAATAGAAACTTGCTCAAAAACTTTAACATGGAAATATGACAAATTAACAGACTCAAAAAACCCCTAAACCCCCATTAACGTGAAATGGGACGCCAACGCTGACGCCGACGCCGGGGTGACAACATTAGCTCCCCCTATTCTTCGAATAGGCAAGCTGAAATGATGTAGGTCAAGGTCACTTTGTAAAATTTAACGGTAATTATATTTTGTACCATTGATGAATATTTCGATAATACTGAGAGTTAAATTAAAAAGAGTATCATACATACAATGTAATTGCTACCAGGTCAATGCCTCAGGATATCGGATTTATCAATATCAGATTGAATTTATTGGTTCTTTCTTTTTTCTGCTCAACAGGTTACATATGTTTTACATGCCAGCATCTATCAAATAGAGTATCACCTCTGAGGAAATTAGTTCTCTTTCTCAGATATGCATTATGAAATATATAATTCGAAAAAGGCTCGCAGCTCGAATGATTTGCAAATGGATATATAGTTGAATTCAAAGACAAGAGGCCCAGAGGGCCTGTATCGCTCACCTGGTTTGTAAAGCCAAGTAATTTTCTGAATACAGGTTCATCGTTTCTTTTCTGAAGGAATTTTAATATTAACCTCTAAATCCCCTATTGGGCCCCACCCCTCCTGCCCCCAAGGGGTCAGAGCCAAAATTTATACAAGTTCTGTTCCCCTTCCCCCAAGGATGTTTATGGCCAAATTTGGTCACAATCCAAGCAAAACTCTAGGACAAGTAGCGATTTATAGGATTTACCTCTATTTCCCCTATTGGGCCCCACCCGTTCTGCCCCCAGGGGGGCCAGAGCCAAAATTTATACAAGTTCTGTTCCCCTTCCAAAAAAGATGTTTGTGGCCAAATTTGGTTACATTCCATGCCGAACTCTAGGACAAGTACCGATTTATAGGAATTACCTATAATTCCCCTATTGGGCCCCGCCCCTCCTGCCCCCCGGAACCAGAGCCAAAATTTATACAAACACAGTTCTTATTCTCCCAAGGATGTTTCTGGCCAAATTTGGTTACATTCCATGCAGAACTCTAAGACTAGTAGCGATTTAAAGGATTTACCTCTATTTCCACTATTGGGCCCCACCCCTCCAGCCCCCGAGGGGCCAGAGCCAAAATTTATACAAGTTCTGTTCCCCTTCCAAAAAAGATGTTTGTGGCCAAATTTGGTTACATTCCATGCCGAACTCTAGGACAAGTACCGATTTATAGGAATTACCTATAATTCCCCTATTGGGCCCCGCCCCTCCTGCCCCCCGGAACCAGAGCCAAAATTTATACAAACACAGTTCTTATACCCCAAGGATGTTTCTGGCCAAATTTGGTTACATTCCATGCAGAACTCTAAGACTAGTAGCGATTTAAAGGATTTACCTCTATTTCCACTATTGGGCCCCACCCCTCCAGCCCCCGAGGGGCCAGAGCCAAAATTTATACAAGTTCTGTTCCCCTTCCCCCAAGGATGTTTGTGGCCAAATTTGGTTACAATCCATGTAGAACTCTATGACTAGTAGCGATTTAAAGGATTTACCTCTATTTCCCCTATAGGGCCCGCCCCTCCTGCCCCCGGGGGGTCAGAGCCAAAATTTATACAAGTTCTGTTCCCCTTCCCACAAGGATGTTTGTGGCCAAATTTGGTTACATTCCATTCAAAACTCTATGACTAGTGGCGATTTAAAGGATTTATCTCTATTTCCCCTATTGGGCCCCGCCCCTGGGGGATCAGAGCCAAAATTTATACAAGTTCTGTTCCCCTTCCCCCAAGGATGTTTGTGGCTAATTTTGGTTACAATCCATGCAGAACTCTAGGAGAAGTAGCGTTTTAAAGGATTTACCTCTATTTCCCCTATTGGGCCCCGCCCCTCCTACCCCCAGGGGGTCAGAGCCAAAATTTATACAAGTTCTGTTCCCCCTCCCCCAAGGATGTTTGTGGCCAAATTTGGTTACAATCCATGCAGAACTCCAGGACAAGTAGCGATTTATAGGATTTACCTCTATTTCCCCTATTGGGCCCCGCTCCTCCTGCCCCCTGGGGGTCAGAGCCAAAATTTATACAAGTTCTGTTCCCCCTCCCCCAAGGATGCTTGTGGCCAAATTTGGTTACAATCCATGCAGAACTCTAGGACAAGTAGCGATTTATAGGATTTACCTCTATTTCCCCTATTGGGCCCCGCCCCTCCTGCCCCCTGGGGGTCAGAGCCAAAATTTATACAAGTTCTGTTCCCCTTCCCCCAAGGATGCTTGTGGCCAAATTTGGTTACAATCCATGCAGAACTCTATGACTAGTAGCGATTTAAAGGAAATGTTGACGGACGGACGGACGACGGACGGACGACGGACGCCGCGCCATGACATAAGCTCACCGGCCCTTCGGGCCAGGTGAGCTAAAAATATACCTCACATTTACCCTGATAACTATTTCATTCTCTCTGCAACGTCAACTGCTGTTGTTATTGGTCAAGATACAGGAATCATACAATTAGTCAACAGGGTTATATTAGAGACAGAAGCTTGTGGAAATGCATCTGTCAAATTATTTGGCAAGATCATCCCAAATGATGATATTGGAATTATGGAAGTATTTGATTCTACAGTTTCAGCATTAAAATCACTTTTTTGTGCATTGGATAACATCAGACTTTGTCAAGATTTAGAACATGAAAAGGAAAACTTGCAACAAACCAAATCTTTGATATCCAAGTGTTTGCTTGTTTTACTTTTCAAAGGAAGACAATATCAACATGTAAAATTTGTACTCAAAGGGACAAAATACATATGAACACTTTTTTGTTTGTTTGTTTGTTTGATTAATTAACGTCCTATTAACAGCTATGGTCATGTAAGGACGGCCTCCCATGTATGTGGTGTGTTGCGTGTATGTTGTGCGAAGTGCATGTTTTGGGAGACTGCGGTATATTCATGTTGTGTCTTCTTGTATAATGGAACTACAACACACCGCATACATGGGAGGCCGTCCTTACATGACCATAGCTGTTAATAGGACGTAAATTAATCAAACAAACAAACAAACAAACTTTCAAAATAAAGCGAATAATATCCAAATACAGATTAAGTGCCCATTCTTTAAACATTGAAACTGGTAGATACACCGGTATTCCTCGACCACAAAGGTTGTGTACTTGTTGTGATAGCCATGAAGCTGAAGATGATGTCCATTTTATATCAAACAAACAAACAAACAAACAGCATCTATAAGTTCAACAATTGATTCGTGCGAACCATCGAATGATCCTACTTTAGCACCAACTGATCCTTCTTTAGCACCAATTGATCCTTCTTTAGCATCAACTGATCCTTCTGTAGCATCAACAAATCAGGCAATAGCAACACTAAAGAACATGGCACCAAGCATTTCAGAATCGGGAATAAATCTTTATCTCTTACAAATTAAAAACTCAAATGTATAAAACATTCATGGACGGCGTTGGGATGAAGACATGATTCAGTTATATGTCTCACCATATGGAACAGAAGTCCAAAAGCTTATGAGGAACTTTTGAATAGTGGGGCACTTATTCTTCCTTTATCAAAAACATTGTCTTCTTATAAAAACACAGTCAAACAGGAACCTGGTGTCAATGAACAGGTACTCCATTGGATGTACATGGAAGCAAAAAACAGAGACTTGCCTCCTAACGGATGTCCTGGTGGTCTTATCCTTGATGAAATGGCAATTCAGGATGATCGAAAGATTCACAAGAAGAAACTACAATATGTAGTTGGGTTATCGGGTTTGGGTCCAGAGCAAGATGGCGGTTGCATCGGACGTGCATGTGTATTGCTCAGCGATAATCAGCTTCGATAAACATTATAGGAGCTGGAATTCAACAAATTTGGTATGTGCGTAAAGAGAATTGTTTGTTTTTGCATTTCGGAATACTGATGATGATTTGCTCGTAACGATATTCTATTGTGTGTAAAGAACCATGAGATGTGTAGTTTGTGAACAGGTGTAATGAACAGTGCCTACGGCCAAATTTTCATCACGGTCTATTAATCCAATATTCGGCGACGACAGTACAACGACAGTGTCATCGATATTAGGTCACGTAAAAAGGTTACTTTTTATGTTACATACATTGGCAACATGAGTTCCCAACCATCTTCGAATGCTTCATCTGAACAAATTTGTGAGTTTTTGAAGAATATAGATGCTCGATTGAAGGCTATCGAATCGCAGGTCACAAAGATCGATGACGTTCGACTGAAAGCTATAGAGGCCCAGGTTGTAAAGATAGATGATATTCAATCAGCATTAACTTCGTTATCCGTAAAAGTCCAAGAGGTTGAGGTTAAGGTCAAATATGTTACTAAGGTCACACAGGAGTTAAAAGACAGTACGAAGTTTATAAGCGATATGTATGACGACATAAAGGTATCTGTAGACAAAAACAAGGAAAATATTATCAAGGTCGATGCAAGGTGTAAGGGGTATGAAGTTAATGTCGAAATTGTTTCAAGGGAGCTAACTGCACAGGCAAGCTGTCACCGATCTACAATGCAGATCAATGAAATGTAACCTGGAAAATACAAAACTTTCTTTGTTTGATACTGAAGTATCTTGTATTTTGAATTATGCTTCCGAAGTCTGGGGCTATGATACTGCGCCAAAAATTGAAAAGCTACATTTGGTGGTTTTAAAATCAATATTGGGTGTTAAAAATATGTTAACAATCCCATGGTTTATTTCGAATTGGGACGTTTTCCTTTTCACATTACAAGAAAGATTAATATTGCGAAATATTGGCTTCATTTATTGAAGACCGAAAATTGCATATTGCGGGCTTGTTATGATGAATAAGTTGAATTTTATATTAAAAAGCCTAATTGCAAAGATAATTGGGTATATCATTTGAAAAAAAGATTTATGTTCATTTGGTTTTGTTGATATATGGTATGCACAGAGCGTTAAAAATGAATTTTTTTTGTTATTGTATAAACAACGTTTGCAAGACATTTTTATTCAAGAAATGAGAACTAGTTTAGAAAGTGTTTCAAAGTGCATTATATACAAACATATCGTTGATAAGATTATGATACAGGATTATCTCGGTAAACCATTGACTTTCAAAATAAAGCGAATAATATCCAAATACAGATTAATTAGTGCCCATTCTTTAAACATTGAAACTGGTAGATACACCGGTATTCCTCGACCACAAAGGTTGTGTACTTGTTGTGATAGCCATGAAGTTGATGATGAAGTCCATTTTATTTAATTTTGTCCAAAAATGTTAGATTTAAGGGTAAAAAAATTAAAAACCATACTTTTATCGTCGACCATCTGTTTTCAAGATGACTGTTTTGTAGAACCCATGTAAAAACTTTAAGAAGTTTTGGTAAATATTTAATTCAGGCAACGACTAGAAGAAAGTTACTATAAATAGTTAAGCAGTTTATTTATAATACATGTATTGAACTCAAATTTATCTTAGCAAATTGCACACAAGATCTCTCATTACCAGTACTTGTTGTCTTTTCTATAATTCATGTAGTTTGAAAACTGCAATTGTAAACTGTATGATACACATATATTTTGTTTCTTGTTTTCTTATGGCAAACTTATTAATATTCACACATGCTTTTTTGTAATGTATATCATATTTTGTGTTGTTTTACATTGGCTGTGTTCTCCGCTATCTTGCACATATCTAATATGTTTGCATTCAGAATGAAATGAATTGAAATTGAATTGAAATTGAAGAGGGAAATGTATTTCAGAAAGGTGCTGAACAACAAATAGCTAACCATGTGCTTCAATTCATCTTTCATGAGTACACCGGGTTCGGCTTCTTGTTGTTTTCAGTGTTTTGGGATATTGTGGAAGCATAAGCAAAGTTGGATTTTCATGTGGATTTTACATGTCTGGATGGTGCTTCATCGAATCGAAACTTCATAAAGATGAATTGCGTTTGATCCCCTCTTGACCACAACATGGCTGTGACAAAGGCTGTTACCAGAAGCCCCTTGTTCATCCTGCCTGATCCGTCACATCTATTCAAGAAATTAAGAAACAACATCCTCATGAGTGGAGCGGAAAAGTGGCATACTCGTCTACTCGTGAGGAGTGGCCTCATCATGAAATGGAGTACATGGATGAGGTGTTAGAGGTGGGAAAGGTCACACGAACTTGCAATTCACCAGAAGCTAATTTTTGAACACCTCCACCTCAATGCCGGAGACAAGATGCGCAACCATCTAGCCGAGGATGTCTTGGATAATGACATGTTGCACCTAATGCAACGGTCATATTTTTCCATCCCGATGAAGCCAATGATGTTGAACTGCTGCGGGCTATTGAAATGTTTGAAAGAACAAGTGTACTGGTTTCTGTCTTCCATGACCGAAGGCCTATTAATGACAGTTGTAATCAGCGGCTACATCAGCTGCAAGAGGTGATGGAATGGTTCAATTCTTGGCAAATCTCAGAAGAGAAATGTAACCGTATGTCACAAGAGACATGTGAGGATGTGTTGTGGCTTCTGTCTGGGTTCAGCCAACTATGTCTTAATACTATGAAATCCATTCATTTCCAGAATGTCCTCGCCTTAATTAAAAGTGACATCATTGAAAACATATTTTCTCAACAAAGAGGGATTCATCATGGTGCAATTCCAAAGTATTTGCAGTTATTGCTATGCCACAAATGCCATCACGATTGGCCAGACAACAATTTCAAGGAAAGCGAATGCTGCACGGAGACTGTCCACTATGGGGAGGGGTGCGACACCATATAGGTTACTCAGCAAGAAAATGAGAGTATGATAAGTTTTTTTTTTGTTGTGTCAGGAAAATGTAATTTTAAGAAATTGTCATAATTCACTTTTTTACACATTCATATGGCTTTAAATGACAGCTCCAATTGATAATGATTTCCTTTGGAGGACTAATTGAATTTTTGCATGATTGAAATTTCAAAAGTTTTATATTTTTTGGCAGATCCATGTGGCCTCCACCGACGAATACCTGTCCCATTCAATATCCTTCAGTCCACCACAATTCCTGTGCCACCATCTTTCACAGTTTAAGCATCCTTTCCATGGCATTTCATCATCTTCATAGTGCATCTCACCATATTCCGCACAGAAAACATCATCAATTTCCTGGAATATACTTATAATGGCCCCTTTTTCCCTCCCTTTGCTGTTTTTTTTTCACACCACTTTTTCTGCCTTTTCTTTTCCTATAAACTTTCTCCTGTGTTGATAAATTTATTGTACATGATGATGTTGATATTGTAGCTTCTGAGGTACCGGTAGTTGCCTGTGAGACTCTTGTGTCAGAGGTAATTGCCGTTGAGACTATTATTTCAGAGGTAGTTGCCGTTGAGACGCTTGTGTCAGATGTAGTTGCTGTTGAGGCGCTTGTGTCAGAGGTAGATGTAGTTGTCGTTGAGACTATTATTTTAGAGGTTTGTTTGTTTGAATAATTAACGTCTTATTAACAGCTATGGCCATGTAAGGACGGCCTCCCATGCATGCAGTGTGCTACGTGTATGTTGTGCGATCTGCGTGTTTTGGGAGACTGCGGTATATTCATGTTGTGTCTTCTTTTATAGTGGAACTGTTGCCCTTTTTATAGTGCTATATCACTGAAGCATGCCGCCGAAGACACCAAGCAACACACCCCACACCCCATCCGGTCACATTATACTGACACCGGTCGAACCAGTCGTCCCACTCCCTGTATGCTGAGCGCTAAGTAGGAGTGGAAACTACCACTTTTATAGACTTTGGTGTGTCTCGGCCAGGGGACAGAACCCAGAGCCTTCCTCACAGGGGCGAACGCTCGACTCAAGGCCAAAAGTGAGGCGGTGCCAAGGGAGGCATTAGGAAAGATAAAGTCAGTTAGGAAGAAGAGAAAAGATAACATCCTAAATTTAGTCGCCTTTTACGATCATGCAATAGCGGCAGCAGGTACAATTCTAACGCCCTACCTGCAGGGCAGTATTATAGAGGTAGTTGCCACAGACACGCATGATCCAGAGGTAGTTGAAGCTGGCACTTTAGATGAAGAAGCTGCTCTTATCCTCATACTATTCTCAGTTTTTATTTTCGATGCCAATTTAGTAATCATGGTGTTTTTCTTCCCAGAAAGCTTCAATCCATACATTTCACCAATAGCAATCAAATTTTTTCTTGTAAACACAGACAGTCCATTCTCATTTTCAATAGCCATACTCTTTAATTTCAGATGTGACAACTCCTTTCCATGTATCACAAGTGATAGAGGCCATCGTCAAAGCAGTTGTCAGGGTGTTGAATTTTGACTTGCTAGTCAGGACCTTCTTTCTAAGTTCCATCATCTTCTTCCCCATATCTGCCAGGTTTCTTCGAAATTCATTGTTTGTCACAGAAAGGTAGGAATGAATGACATCTTTGTATAGATCATCAATTATTGATACACTATTAATAAGTCCCTCCATTAGGTCTGAACAGTTCAAGGTCTTTCAAGAGACATTCTTCTACATTCAAAAGAAGTTCGCAGCCAAATGTACTGAACTTCATGTTGATAGAAATTCTCAAGCTTTCCAAATGAAAAAGAAATTGAATGTACTGTCTGCGATGTTGGTAAGGCTGCTGGTCAGGTTCTGTTTTCTGAGAGTGTCTGATACCCTTTCTGGATATTTTGTCGTTTGTATTACTGAGGTTTGTGATTGGTTAGATGTTGTAGCATATCAACTTTTGATTTATTTGCAAGTTGATCAGTTGCGACTTGACCTGTCTGGATGGAATGTCTGACCTTGTTCATGAGGTGATATTTCAGCTTGGTTTGCAACTGTTCTACCTCCAACATATCTTATCTTACTGTGAGCGCTTACTGGTATTTTGGTGTCTTTCTGTGTCTGTTCTGAACCGTTGCCTTCTTCAGTTTTCTTCAGTTCTAGGACATGTTCTTTTCTAATTGCCGTCATGATGTGACCACAAACAAGGTGGTTCGGTTCCCGTGGGCTAAGCAGATTGTTTCACGATTCCGAGTAGGAGTGTGAAGACAGATGCGCCGGGAACTTTGTGTAAAACTCAGTCACTCTTTCTGTTTGGGAAAATTTGTTTCTCCTCATGGCGTGGGAATATAGGATCCGATTTCATTCCACTGTTTATGCAGAAAATGTGGAGTCATTGTACTTGTTAAGTCTATAAGGCATTTGTTCATAGATATTTTTGATGTTGTATTGACTTTTTAACTTTTCAACTTTTCAAGGAACGATTTCACTTTATTTCTATCTTCAAATTTCCCAGAACCCTGTGTATCTGTTGTCTGTGGTTTTTGTTCTTGTTCAATATCATATATGTGTTTCAGCTCTTCTTCCCCAAACTCAGAGTCCTCACTGAAGTCACACAGCATACCATGTTGTATGTCTTAAGTGAAAGGATCCATCGGAACTGGAAAACAAAAATGAAAAAAATATAATTAATTACAGCACATACATAAAATTAAACATTGCTATAATATTGATAAAGAGTACGTGTCATGTATCTATCTTAAACAACAAATGTCTGTAAGATATAATGATCCAAAAGTCAAACTTAGGTATTAGAACATATGGTTAACCATGTGTTATCATTAACTTGTGGCTATGTAATATAATCAAAATTTATTATTACACTCGTTAAATAAACAATTCCAATCGCCACTTGTGCAAGATCAAAAATGTTTCACACTGAGACGCTTTTATATAATCTTATTTATTGAAATAAGTAAGGTGTTTGTGATAGACATTAAATATTGCAACAGTCAGGCTTCTTTATAAAATTAGGGCATGCAATTTGGAGTTTATAAAAAACCAAAGTGCCTAGAGAAAAAACAACTGACCTTATCTAAAGTTGTGGGGACTGTTCAATGTAGGTTTTTTATTGTTCTCGGGTAAATACTAAATATCTTGTTTATATAGTTTTTATTAAATCAATAGTTTATAATTTATTGGTCTTACATTTTGACAGTAGGAGAGATCTGGTGAGAAATGAGCCCCTGGTGTCTCGTAGAAGTACATAACCACATTATTGTGTGGGACACTGTGTGAGAACTTGTACCCAAGTATTCTAAGACCATCGACTGATGTTGCTCTGCTAACTGCCACACCCATCTGTCCTGGCTGACGAATGTTTGCATAATGGATCTCGCAATGTTCTAGAGTCATTTCCTGAGATTTGTGAACTGTCGGTGCAAAACCTAGAGCCAATGGGAACTGGGACCTCTCTGCTGCTATCACTTTCTTAATTGGATCATACACGGTAAATGATTCTCTTTTGAGCTTTACACAAACTTTGCTTTGAAGGAGTTCAACAACTGGTTCTTCCTCTGTTAATTCTATTACAGTGCCTTTACTTTGTAACAGTGGATGGGCAACCTTTCTCCAATTCATTTATAGCCAGAATAAATTTTGTATCTGTCTGTCTCACAACTATTGACAGTATAATTTTGTGCAGAATGCCATTCTTCCATGAATCTGTTTCAAATGCATATTTACCAGGATGCATATACCTTTCATTAGGAAATGGGAGTAGTTGAAAGAAGTCGCCGACACAAATCACTTGTAGCCCTTCAAAATACAGTGTTGAATTTCTCACCATGCGGCAAACATGTTCCACCTGTGAAATAGAAATATTATATTACTATGATTATCAGGACACTATAACACATTGTAAATCAACGAAACACATTTTCTATGCCAGATGCAATGTAAGGTTTATGAAATTGGCTGAAGGTGATAATTGGTGACAAATATTGGTCAGAGTGGGCTAATTTTCTTAAATACTGCTTCATGATCATTAAGAATATAATGAAGATGGGGCCTGTGTATTAGCTATTAAACCTTACTCATCAATAATTTGTATAGCAAATTAGAGCAAATACAGATATAAAACAATGGGAAAATCCAATAATGGGTAAATTAGTTCAATTGCTATTTACAAGCTAATCAAGATTTAGAGATATAACAATGATATTGTTTATTAATAAACAGGTTGAACTTTTTAAAGAGTACTACATTCTTAGACGAATAAATAAAAAAACTGGGCAGATTTGTAAATAGGTATAGAGTAAAGATAAAGGGTGTATATTTTAAATAGGTATAGAGTAAAGATAAAGGGTGTATATTTTAAGCATATTTGAGTAATGGATCTATATAAAGCACCTGAAAACGTTATAGGGTAATTGATAATCTTGCACTATTAATTTAAATGTACTTCTCTTAAGTATTAAATAAATAAGATTTTCAGCTTAATATCTATGAAGATTGAAGCGATGAGTCAGCATATAGCCATGCAGCTATACATTTATATACATGTATTTTTATTTGTCTACATTATCAATAGTAATTTATATTGTTTATATGATTGTAACAAAATTTACATGTATGTAGTATTATGTGTTTTATAGTGTCCAATTGGTTAATTTTCTTCCCTTATACCAGTGTATTCTCTCTGCATTCAATCATAGTATGGCTGTACAGGGTTGCAGATTGTTCTATCCTTGATAGACAATATAGGGAACAAATTGTCTCCCCTTATATTATATTTAATGTTATACAAAAGCATCATATCGTCTCCTATTATATGTTGTAATTGCAAATGTTATATAATGTTTATTATTTCTTGTAAATCCGACATATGACATTATTATCTAGGTTAGAATAATTGTTTTTTCTTATCCGAACCAGATGGAATATATTTATTATTGTAGAGGTATACATGGATCACATTGTGAGTGAATGTTACAGTATGCAATTAATGTTATAAGTATTCTTGTAACGTGAACAAGTTGTTGAAAAAGTCTTTATTTATTTCTTGAAGACTCCATGAAAATCGATACAATTGATCACCAACTAATTTGATGTGTATCAATAAACCTTAGTAATGAACTATAAGAAGGATTTTGTCCATCGCATTCCAAACTTTATCTGCTACTAATTAATTCAGCTCGTAACATTATCGCACAATGAGAAATCTTACATGTATATGTGCATTTGCTTTCATAGTATTTAGTTCATGAATATAAAGATGATATGATTTTTTTAATATTATCGGTATATGTGATGCTTATACCTTAAAAGTATTTCTATCAAATTGTTTAATCTGCATCTTTGAGCGCAGCAAAAAATAATGCATTCATATTCAGTAACAATGAAGAGGAACCCATTCATTATTTTGTTTCTCGTCTAATATTAATGTCTGCACGGTGATGTGACACAATTTCTAGAGGCTATGGACATAGGTTGGAATATGACCAAGCCTGTATTGCCATCAGCATTGCTTTTTCATAAAGCCTAGCATGTACAGTCTGATTTCTAACACGACAAACAATAAACAGTGAAGCTGGGTTATTGCATGTATCCTCTCTGTTTTTGTTTTATTATTATTCATAATAAATAATAAGAGTACAGAAACAGGAAGATTAATATTAAAACCTTGCTGTGACATGCTAGGGTCTTTCATGGCATAATTATATATGAATAACCATAACTGTACAGTGTTTCAAATTTATATAACTAGTTTCATTATGTTAATATCTAGTCAAATAAATTTGCAATAAGCATGCTGATTTCATCAATGATTAGGGTGTCAGTTTTTTGTATCTGTTGAGAAGTCACCTCATCATTCTCTGTTGCCTCTCTATCGAAAAATCTTCCATCTAAAATTCCCACCCAACTGTCGAGTGAGCGACCACTTAGAAATGCTGCTATACCCGTGCTTGCCGTTATTTGTACACATTTCCCTGCTTTAGTGAGTTTTTCATATACTACTGATATTAAGAAACTTTTTTTCTGTACCAGCCTGACCTAAGCTTTCTTCCTGATCAGCTGCCAAACCCATCGTGTTTGACACTTTGTAAACACATACCTCTTACTATATTAATCGACTAGTCAGATTGCTCGTTGCAAAACTGCTCGCTTGAAGGTCAACTCCGTTCCACAGTTGATGCATCGTCCGCTACTTGGAGAGCTTCTCGTCTTGTTTCTTATGAAAACCCCGTAAATTCGCGACAAAAACCTGTCAAGCATTATGAAAATAGGATTCTGAATTAAGGTATGTTGATTTTGCGAGCGGACACTCCAAATTTTCGTCAAAATTGGTCTAATTCAAAGTGAATTGGAGCGTACCCTCAACTTTAGGTTCATGGAGTGTCTCACCTTGTTCATATAGTATGGTTAGGATATTTTATTGTTCCAAATCCAGATGCAGATGCCTGTTATATGGGTTATAGGGTATGCCGAATACGATAGTAACAATTTTGAAATAATTTGTTGTGGTTACAAAAAAAGGGTCCTGATTGGTCAAAATTAAGATTGTAGCCTTTCAATTTCAATGATTTTTTATCGACCTAAGAAGGAAAGGTAATTTTATTTTGTATCTTTTGAGTTTGAGTTACATTTGTACCAACGAAAATACATTTCTTTCAAATTATAATTTGATTTATGATAATAAAAAAGAAACCATGTATTTCAATCAAGAGCATATCTAGTTGTTGGTTTTTTTTGTACCGTTAAAGGGAATATAAAATTATAATAAAATAGGGAGAATAAAAATGCAATTATTTTATGGAATAAATGCTAATTTACACAACTCTATAATTCATTGTTGTTTTATTACGGTAACTATGGTCAATTTTGAATTTACAGTCACCTTGGACAAGTTTGATATTTTGTAATCCTTTCTGGCTACTTTTCGGCCTTTGAAATGCTGTTTTCCTGGATTTCATTTTTCAAAGTATCTGTTATAAGATTATGCTTATGGAATGTTTTTAAAATGATTTAAAAGTAGTGACCATATCGATAACATGCCAAATATTAGGTGCACACACAATACCCTTTAAGTTTTTTTCTGTCCAAAAACTGACAGTTTTTGCTTGAACAATCCATTTGTAGTCAAAATAATTCGAATTCGAAAACATCATTACAAATGGGTATACAATAAAGAGCGAAGTACCTTTCATTAAGATTCATTAAGAAAAATATTAATAGAATAAAAAAATATGTTCAAAGGTTGGCCATAAGGGGTCCCCTTTCTCAGAGTAATGTTGGAAAACGTCACTTTAGGCCATTTATACATTTTTAGAAAAGGCAAACTAGATTAAAAAAACCCACATATGAAATAGTAATATATTTAGACCTAGAACACTGCAAAATTTGAAGAAAAAAATCGGAGCGTGGGCAGATTTTGCAACCCCACCTTTGATATTAGTTTACAAGTCTGCAAACATCGGAGATAAACAAATTGAGTAATATAAACGATGTTATAAATTTGAGGTGGTGTACTAATTTTCCATTTCTGTTTTAATTTGATATTAGTTTACAAGTATGCAAATACCGATTTGTTGTACTTACAGTCGCAAGTACACGATGCACGAATGTTTCAAACCTTAAAATAATTTTAAATTAACAGAAATGAATGATTTTAGTTAAATTTAGAATTTCAAATTAATATACTAGATAGTTCAGGTAACACAAGTTTGTGACAGGCAATACTTGTTCTTTATTCTAATTTGTTGATTACTGACCATTGATTATTTAATATTTACATTAAACAGTATTAAATAATTTTTAATTATTATAATTTTTCTAATAATGAGTCACATTACGCCTATTTTCGCGCCGAAACAGACAAATTCCAAAATGGCTGCAGTATCGGATCGAGTGCTGGATGAGAAAACTTCAATTCACAAAATGCCAGTCGCGACAACTAGTAAACTGATGATCTCATTTTTAGGCTTTAGCGTACTATAGCACGGCAAAGCATTATGCATTGGAAGTTGACAACAATCCTAGCAATCTGATTGGTTCAATTATTCCAACAATTTACTTGCACCACCTGGTGACAATATCTTCCAACAAAATTTTGCCGCCATAATTTTCTGTGTGCATTCAAATTACAACAACACAAGCAATTCAAATACAGAAAAGCACACAAATTGAAGAATATTACCATTAATTTTATATTCTTTGAGTTCAGAAGCTGTGAAAATTTTATGATATTTGGTCTGGTGTAATAATACTGATTAACATAAAATTTTCTTTCTAAGGTCAAAAACAGGCACTTTAATAAATAATGGAATTCATCATCAATATCATTGGTATCACAATAAGTACAAATTCTATCTTGATAATTAATATTAATCAATCTACCAGACTCCACAATGAATTTATGATTACTTGTTCTAAATTTACATATTAAAGTTATTTTATTATCATTTTATATATCAAAATATTCTTTAAAATTACATTCGTTTTTGTATATTCTATAGCAATTTGACTTTGAGGAACAAAAATGTTATTATTCCATTTAGTCCGTATAGTTCGATTTCAATACTTGTGCTTTAGTCACAACCCTTCTGGTTACTTGTAGATGTACGTATATACTCCCGGCATAGGTTTTTAGCCATTTTTGCCTGGTATTCGACCTGACACCAAACTTGGCCGCCAGTGCCCGAAGAGTATTAATTCGAAGTTAAAATCTCTCCGGTGTCCCGTTGAATTTCATATATCCACATGACCACATATCATTAACATATCGTTTAAGCATCGACCGATATCCGACCGGGAATAGAGCGGCAATCACATCGCCCGACATTCGGCCGGACCTGGTTGTACAACTATAACTGTGGTGTACCCGAGACACAACACGAACATACCGCAGTCTCCCAAAATACGCATCCCGCACAACATGCATGCAACACACCGCATACATGGGAGGCCGTCCTTACATGACCACAGCTGTTAATAGTACGTTAATTAATCACGCACACATACACACACACACACACACGTACCCGATATGGAATGGACACTTCAAGATGGCGGCCGGTTGAGAACTAAAAAGGTAGGTGTCGGTTACAAAGTGGGGTTTCTGCCGAGATAAAGAGCCGATTTTACCATAGCATGGCTAGATCTTGAGAGAATTTGACAACGAACACGCAAATCCATTCCTTTAGATCCATAATTACGTTTTATGGTTGTATGACTGCTCCTAACTTGGCGTCAGCTGCCAATTGAAAAATCGAAGCGTAACAATCATTGTAAATATGCGACTTTCAGACGGTTTGATGCTTATATGGCGAATGTTTCAACACGTTTATCACAAAATGGCGTTTCTACTGAAGTCTGTCTAAGCACAGCTCATTTGGTCAACTCATTAATTAGTTATCGATGTTAAAACAATTCTGCATTGACATGTAGTGATCGTTAAAATGCTAACGATCTTTTAATCACTAAGCGGACTCGAAATTTTAATGGGAATTGAAAATATTGTTTTTGTTACTTGTTACCAATGTAATCAGCCTACACGACGGGTGTTAAGGCATGTACACTGTGGTTTCCCAGTGTGATCGCAAAGAGAGCCGAGGTTTCGGGTTCAATTAACTAGCACATGGTCAGCTCATCTAATACAAATTTGTCTATATAATCAGGCACATGTTTTAAGTTTCTATTAAAACCAAATGCGATACAGCATATAGGCAGCAATATACATAATTAAAGAGGCTTCACTGCCGACAGAGCATAAACGATACGCATCATTTTACAATATTTGGTGTTTAATCTTGTATATATATATTTAATTAATACAACAATTGATAAAAAATAATTGAATTTGCTTTTAATGCATGCGCAACAAGTACTTCTCATTCCACATAGGACATAATGCAAGGAACTTGTTTACTTGTTACTTTTAATATCTTCATCTTGAAATAAAAGTAGAAGCTCAAACTGTTCAATGGTGGCAATGATGTAAAGTAAGTAACTTTTGCAATTGAAGAAAAATACTTAATCGTTTGCTCCTGATTTTAAAGGACAAATACCATTTGTCAGCGGTGGAGCTTATTTAAATATTATCAAAATTCACATATAATATACAAGATGGCGGAGGACAATCCCATTCATATCTATAAAGAATCCCTTTACGACGTGTAGGTTCGTTGCAAACTTCTTAATAACAGAACAATACCAAAAAATGAATATATTTGTGACGTCGCCACACATATGACGTCATGAAATAATAAGATCTATATTGCATACACTATTGAACTAAGGCAGAGCGAAATAGAGTGCCTTTAAGTACACTTAGAAAATAAATAAATGCATAATCGTTCATCAATGATTAGATAACTAAGTGTAAAATAAATGTACAGTTAAGTCAACTTTCGTTACAACGTTACACAAAGAAGAGATTTTTACTTATTTCCGAAAGCATGAAACAAATATTTAATAAATTCACTATTTCATGAAAACAATTATATTAGTTTGTAAACACTGGATGTCGGTAATAATACTGCTTGATATGTGTCCTTTTTAAATGAAAATATGCAAGACAAAGTAAAAAAAAATGGACCTGGTCCTCAACATCATGGCCCTGCAGGTAGGGGGCGTAAGAATGATCGTAAAAGGCGACTTAATTTAGGATATTGTCTTTCCTTTTCTTCCTAACTGACTTTATCCTTCCTTTTGGCCTTGAGTTGATCGTTCGCCCCTGTAAGAAAGGCTCTGGGTTCTGTCCCCTGGTCGAGACACACCAAAGTCTATAAAAGTGGTAGTTTCTGCTCCTGCTTAGCGCTCAGCAAACGGGAAGTGGGACGACTGGTTCGCCCGTTTTCAGTATAATGTGACCGGGTGGGATGTGTTGCTTGGTGTCTTCGGCGGCATGCTTCAGTGAT